>NC_135866.1:4067720-4385220 GCF_031162955.1 Sander vitreus
TCGAGTCTGTTCGGCCTTCATTTTCGCCGACCTGACATGCTCAGTCGGAGACAGGGCAGTCGGGACTCACCCGGAAATGGCAAGCAGGATGAGCGTGACTAAGCCTCTCAAAATCTGGCAAATCTTTTAAACTGACCTTTTGTCGATCTGAAATGAAGACAGATTCAGCAACTGCATGGCCTATTTCTCGCTTAAAATGTTTTCAGAAAGACGTTTCGACGTCTTTCTGAAACGAAAAACAATTAAAAAAGTCTTGTTCATTATTGTTCTCTTCGTGATTTCAATACACTTTTTGGAGATTTAATTTCCGTTAAGTTTTTCTTTTGTCTTTATAGTCAACAATTCATACATCCATGTGACATCCCTACAGCATACATAACCGGATAGCCCAGGTTCTCCTGAAATAGATGATGTCTATAACTTGATTGTGCATTACAGGGTTGAGATTATACAAGCATTATTACACAAGGCGAACCAAAGATTGGAAATAAAATCTTCTTCGGAGGGTTAATGTGAGCACATCATTTTATTTCCAACACGTCTTTGTTTGTGCGATTAACCAAAAAAAATAGTTTTCATTTTTTTTAACAAAATACACAACATACAACTCAAAACATGAACACATCCCCCCCCCCCCTCGTCATCACCACACCCACCCAGACAAAAATCAATAAAAGATGACACAGTGACTACAATATTCAAAACCATCCATTTTTCACCCTCTGCTAAACTCTGCGAGTAACCCTCACCAGACAGCCCTTTGATTCTGAGCCACGAATTCATGTCAAAGTTAGCACTTTTCTCACCAGTCATAATGCAAATCCCCAAACGTGACGTATAGTGAACGTGACCCAGTGAATGCACCGTGACAGACTGCGGTTGGACTCAAGAGCCCAACATTGAGCTTCAGGCAGCCATATCCACATCCATTAGTGTAATGTTTAAGTCATCACTTGGCTATATCAAAATAGTGTAATTTATATTGTATATTATATCTCTGTGTTGATGATGCAGCCGTTTATCATAATGCATATTACTTTGCGGTATTTGTTTCTTTTTGAACTTCCTATTTTAATTATGGAAAACACTTTGCAACTTTGTTTTGAAAAGTGCTGGATACATAAAATGCATTATTAAGGATTGTTATAGTATTATAGTGTATTCACACACAGTTGTGGTTGGGCCTATTGGCACCCTGTAGTCACCAGTGGAATTATTTCTACTGAGAGTTGTTCAGCCAGCCGCTCTAATCACCTCTCAGACTAGGCCATAAATTATAATGATGAAACGTCTTTGATCACAAAGTCAATAATGCTCTCTTTGATCGCTCTGATGGCTTCAAATGATTGGCTATTATCGCCTCAGGCTACCTCTGCTCGGCTTAAATGAACCAATCACACAATTATTTTCTCCGCTCTGATCTCACTGGCCTCCTATTTATTTCTTTTCTCTTGACTTCTTCTTTTTGTATAAAACTAGTATAGTGCCCGTTCAAAATGTGCCTGTTTGGAATGAACTGATTGTTTGCCCTGTGGTATTGCTGCCTGTAGCTTTCTCCAGAACCTTTTTACCTCAAAATTACTTACAGAAGGACCCCAAAGCACTTAATATGTAACCCCGCTGTATAGCCTACTACTGACTTACAGTGTACTTCTAGATCAGTGAAAGACATTGTACTACTACATTTACCTGACAGAGAATGTTGCAGATTCAGAATTTACAGCCAAAATTTCACAACTAAAATGTTGAATAATGCCTCATGGACTGATGGCGGTCCGTTTTATGGGCCACCCAATCCGGCTCGTTGTGAGAGCCAATCAACCACCAGGACCGGACCGAGTAGAGAGACGGACTCACAAAGACGTAGTAAGCCGGCTCCGAAATATGAGTGTGTGTTGGTTAAGAGTATCCACAATACATGTTGATATCGCCACTGTCAGCGTTTAAAGGCGGCATTGCTGTCTCGTTATTATTATCGTTAATGACTTTAAAGCATCGGGTATACTCGAGATGCCGTGCACGCTACAAGCATTGTTTGTTGCAGTATTCTCCGAAACACCAGAGGGCGTACATACAAAATAATCTGTAAATAAGCAAGAAGTTGTAGAGAAGAAGAGAGCAGAAGTTGAGGGAAGCAGGCTTCCTGGCAACAGTAGTAAACACATCCACGATAAACACTGACGTACCGCAAAACATTACATTCATCTACTGAAATCATTAACGTGACTATCATTTATCTCAAAATCAAAATGACTGTCTGCCTGTAACTCTGTTAAGAACACTCTCCATGAAGCCGTTTTTTTTAGCTTTGACAAAACGATCTCTCTTGTTTTTCCACACTCTCCAGCAAAATGTTTCTTCTTTTCCCAGTGTGGTGTCTCTCACTCTGACCACATATTTAAGGCTGTTTGACTTCCTGTTGTCTGGACATGGAGAATAACACAAACGTTTGTACAGACTAACCTGTTCTTCCCAGCCGACCCTGTTGAACTGAAAGCATGGTGCAGTGGGGCGCGTAGTTACAAAAATTCAGAGATGCAAGACCCCGCGCCACGACATCTTGCGGAGCATCTTGCGCCACGACATCTTGCGGCGCTGGAGATGATGGACGTGGTGACGTCATGTTATGGCGCACGCACCTCCCACCCGGAACACCGCGGCGAACATAAATTAATGGATGTTTACTACCTCTCTCTCTCTCTCTCTCTCTCTCTCTGTGCACTGTGGTTGGTGCTTAACTGACAACTGAGCCCCCTAGCAAGCTAGCTAGCTAACTAGCCAGCCGACCGGCTTACTAAATTAGGAAAATGTAACAACTTCATTTTTCATTCACACACTCTTGGCGCAGTGTTTTCGCCAGATGAGTGACATAGGCTCTGTGCTTCCGCTGCTGGTTCAGGCAAACACTGTTTTCTTGTAGGTGCCATAGCAACAGTTTGTACTCTGTTTCCCTTTTTTTTTTTTTTTTTTTTTTTTTTTTTATGACAAATACATTACCGCCACCTGCTGGCATGGAGAGTTATTTCCTCTCACACAGGTGCACAACGTAAGTGGTACTTGGCCAAAGGCTGTAGTCTCTGCGGTGTGTTCCAGTGCAATTTTTCGGCCAAGACAAAGGTGACATGGGCCGACGTGAGGTGACGCCACAGTCGGCCTTTGTCGCCACTGGTTCTTGGCCGTTGGCTTGGTGTGTCAGGTTCTTTTATTTGTAATGACAGCCTCTCTCAGAAACAGAAACTCTGAATGAACGACTGTTTTGTAAGTTTTGTCAACATACTGTTGACTGGACCCGCAAAGACACATGTAACGACCATTTGAAATCAAAAGCTCATCTCAAGAACAAAGCTAAATCTACAGCGGGAAAATCCCAAAGTTACCATGGAGGCAACGACCAAAACAACAGATGCAAGGCGTGAGTTTGTGGAAGATTTTGTTGCAATGTGTGCTGAAGCTGACATACCGCTAGAGAAAATGAGAGGATAGGTCTGTTTCTTGTTAAACATTGCAAGCAGGGAGGCGCACGCCCAGAAAACGCCAGCAGCCTCAGGCAGACCCACCTGCCGCGGGTCTTTGACCAGCACATGCAAAAAGTGCTGCAAGAGATCCGTGGAAAGAAAATCTTCGTTGTCGACTAAACCTCTGACAAGATGGATGCTCACAATAGGTGAGCATCCAAAGCTTTTACTTAGGTAATTTTGAATTGTGAGTTTGTGTCACTGAGTTTTTAAAGGTCAATACTGCTTAGAAGTGAAAGGAAAACGAGCAAATCCGAAAAATCCGAAAGGGCTAAAAATAAATACGAAAACGTTGACGAGGTCAACGTTATTGACGAGGCGGAACCTTCACACAATACAAGTCAATGTAGAGCAGTAAGTTGTTTTCCCCTCGGTGGACTAGCAACATGACTAACTCAGGTCTTTTTATATAAAGATCTTAAAGCTATAGTGCATCCACATGATACAAGCCTTCTGTGACCGCGCAAAATTTGAGCAAAGCCATAGCCCTCAGAACTACAGAGCTTTTCAGCCTCTTTCAGCTCATTGTTTTGGTTTTACAGCCCACATGTGTAGTGTTTCGGTCAAGTCTCACTGCTTTCACCACACTGGTTTCCGGCAGCATCAGTGGAAAACGCTTTAAATAGCCACTGTACACTACCTGCTCAGCAGACAGACAAAGTCAGAGTCTAGCTGGTAAACCTAGTGGAGCATTTAGCAGCTAAAGGGACAGATGTTTCCCTCAGGAGTTGTTCGAGACCAAAAACGGCTACGAGAGAAAGAAGTGTTAAAGATTAGTGACCTGCTGTTTGATGTATGATGTATGAATTGTCCATTTCTTCCTACTTGTGTGTCATACAAAACACAAACTTTATCTACCTCTAACAACTTATAAGCCTAAGGTCTCTGTTGTGACACGTAAACTGGTAGACATTGGAATAAGAGTGACTTTATTTTTTTTACACACACACACACACACACACACACACACACACAAATATGCAGGGTCATTGTGGTACACTTCCAGATGTCCTGGGGTTAGGTTTTAAAGGTGTTTTGAGACTTGTGTCGATCCCTTTTTCTGTCTCCGTACCGTCATCCATCCAACAGCCCCCTGAAGGCATCACGACACATGCTTTACACCAGCACCAAACTCCTCACCTGTCACTTTCTACTTTTCACATCTGTACTCTGTACAATCTTTGACATTGGTCCAGTATTAAGCGAGATCGCTGCAGTCGGCAGCGGTGAAACAAGCTACAATGTAAGTTAATTGGGCAATTGTCCAGCTTGTATTTACCTTCACAAAAGTGCTTGTTTTGCCACTGACAAGCTCAGATCAATATTCTAAGTGTCTGACAACATTATGGAAAGGATCCCTTCAGAGATAGACCTTTAAAACCTCTTTGAGACCTTTTTGTTTAACCAGAAACCGCTCTGAAGTCGCTAGTACTAAACCCATCAGACTCCATTTAAAAAAGCAATACTTTTAGAGCCAACATATTTTCACATTTAAATCAGTAAACTATGTGTTTATTTCAACCAAAACTAGAGTTGTAATGGTTGGAAAAGTGGAAAGATGACCCAAAACGGCTTTTCTTAGTTTTATGTTAAGTGTATTTTACGATGCTAAAATTACTGTTGATTTACATGGAGTGTGGTGGGTTTAGTGAACGCAATTTTGCGAATGTTTTTATGTTTTACAAAAAGGATCTTACTCTTTAACAGAACCTACTTAGAAATCCTTTCCATAATGTTGTCAGACACTTAGAATATTAATCTGAGCCTGTCGGTGGCAAAACGAGCACCTTTTGTGAAAGTAAATACAAGCTGCACAATTGCCCAATTAACTTACATTGTAGCTTGTTTCGCCGCTGCCGACTGCAGCGATCTTGCTTAATACTGGACCAATTTCAAAGATTGGTGTTCCCATCAGTCACTTAGACACAAAAACATAGGAAAATAAGGTGCAGGTTGGAAAAAAACGATAGTTACCCTTTAATGCCTGCTGTGTGTGTGTGTGTGTGTGTGTGTGTGTGTGTGTGTGTGTGTGTGTGTGTGTGTGTGTGACTCCGCCTGCACCTGAAAACATTCAGATAGATAGATAGATAGATAGATAGATAGATAGATAGATAGATAGATAGATACGCCCAGCCCAAAAAACGGTCTGAGGGGCCCTATCTGGCACCCGGCGCGGTGCAAAGCCCCACGTAGTTTAAATAGCAAATGCACCTGTGGCCATCTGTGTGCCCATAGGGAGGTGTGTTCAGGTGCATTCTTGGCATATAGCTGTCTTGAGCCAGTGGAAAGTGATTGCGCCATTGACCAACAAAAATCTGGTCTAAAGTCAATAGCGCAGCATTTTCATTGTTTTTCATTAGTAAAATGCGCCTAGGCTCATGAACAGCGTGCACACACTATGCTTGTTACACACACAGGAAAGTGCAGCAGCACACAAACATGCAAAAGATTACAAGTAAAAATATTAAGGTGCAAATCTGCCGTCATAATAGCAATGCGCCAAGGTACAAACGTGCCTGGCTTTTAAAGGGAATGGGAGATGACATTCTGATTGGTTAATTGCATGTTACGCCAAAAACACACCTATGAATTAATGAAGACACTAAGTACCATTCGAACCATGCGCCTGGATTCGTACACGCCCTAAACCAGCGCCAGTCTGCGCTTAGATCGTTAAAATAGGGCCCTTAGCCCCTATATTTAATAGAGTTCAACAGTGACCCTCTTTCTGAACGTCTCTGGTTCCTGTCGCCATCTGGCGAAATTGCACCAAATTTGACACAGCACGTCACTGGGCAATGCACCCGCCAAGTGTGAAGACACACACACACACACACACACGTGCTTTATAGTTGAGTGGTTACGTCTGCATCCTGTGTACCTCAACTTCTACATATTGTTAAGAAATGACATTTTAAAGGGATATTCCAAGCCACAAGTCATCTCTCGCAGGGCAAACGGGGAACGCAACAGTTGTTGGTGAGTGGTTCAGTGCTGTTAGCAGTTGTAGTTTTTTCTCAGAATCTTTTTTCTTGTGTTCTTCAGGTGGCCAAGACTGATGCCAATCCTGGATCCAGACTATGTAGCCAAGAAGATCATTAATGCTGTGCTCACAGACCAGGTTTTCCTGCTGATGCCCAAGAGCATGTACCTCATCACTGCTCTCAAGAAGTTAGTGTCTACCTTCTCCGTTCTCTTCCACAGAACCTCTCTCTACAGATTAGTTCATATCCCCTGAGTCAATAGTGCTGGCCTTTTAGAACTACAGTAAAGTATGTCCATCATTTCTATTTTTAAGCCTTTATGTCAAGCCTTAAAGTCTGCTGCCTGTTATTTTGAATAGGCCATGCTTACACTAATGGATAAATATCAATCACCACTATTCTCAGACTCTAAAGCTTTATGTCCCCACAGAAACACAGTTACACAGACATGGCCAAAAATCCATCCATTGTTATTGCTGTGTTTCTGTCCTGCATGGATTTTTCCTGAATACCTATTCTTCACATTCCTATGTTGACATAACGACAGAATAACCTTTAGAACACCAAAAAGGTGGGTTTTTGGTGTTGTTTTACACCAAACACCCCGCTTTATTTGCCAGGAGCAGCACCAATTAATGTCGGTACTCTCCTTCGCCTCTCCTCTGCAGCCAAATTGACCAATTTGGATTAATGTGCATTGGGACAATGAATGGGACACAAACTAATGTGCGTGCGTGCATTTGTTCATGGCCTCCTCGATGGTTTTGGTAATCCATGGTTTGTGGCTGTGGAATGATTGAACTGTAGTTCTGGGTACAGTTGATTTATTGTTTTACCAATGAATCTACCACAGACTGAGTGAATCCATGGATGTCATCAGTGACGTCAACAGTGTTGTCCTGAAACGTGCTGCAGACTGAGTCGTGTAGTGCAGACTGTAGGGCGGCCTCTGATTGGCTTGACCATTACCTTACCTCACATGTTACTGGGCGCATGGCGTCATAGTTTGGTTACATACTTTGACCTCAGCAAGATGGCCGCATGGTCGCTCTTACCGAACGCAGGTTACGATTCGGCTCTATAGGCCTTTTTGAATGCCGTTTGGAGCCTCAGTAATGTTGATAAATGTCAATGTAGTGAGTTCCTGGGACCAACAAGTGGATCTTTAAGTGAGGGCCAAAAAGAGTGACATCCGGCGGCATTTCCGGCGGCACCGGAGCAATGAAAGAAGGGGAACGTCGTGGATGTAGACTATAGGGCTCTTAACTTACCTTCGTTACCATTCTCAGTGCTGGAGTCGGCTATAGTCGGTTGGTTGATTAAAGTTGGCCTGAACAATCTGGATTTGCACACAGGCACCTTGGATTAATGAGTAAATAATCTGATTGGCAGTTCATATAGAGCTGCCAAACTTGTGTGATGTCAGCCTGTTAAATGTGAATATTTTCTAGTTTCTTCACTCCTCTGTGACAGTAAACTGAATATATTTGAGTCGTGGACAAAACAAGACATTTGAGGATGTCGTCTTGGGCTTTGGGAAAACACTGGACATGTTTCACCATTTTCTGACATTTTAGAGACCAACCATCTAATCCGTTCATGCAGAAAAGAATCCACACATTAATCCACGATGACGATAATCGTTAGTTGCAGCTCTAGGTTCATACGTCACTGCAACTGTCTGTTGCTTTGCTAGTGTCGGAGAATTGTGATAGTGGTAATATAATTAGTACTGATAGTTGTGCCATAGTGACAGTATAGTACTGACTGGTATGTTCTTGTGTAATAGCCTTGCTTGGCTGTGAGTCACATGAAGGGTCAGAGGTCAGCCTGACTACAGCAGGTGCTCTGAAGCATTAGGCCTCCAGGTTGTAAATGTTGTTCATAGCTTTGGTATTTGTGTCCCGTTAATATAATAGGAAATATCTGAATGGACTCTTTAGATCACTCATGGGAGAAATGCCTAGCAATTGGTGCTGCCAAAGTGTCTCAGTAGAAAGTGTTGTGACAAGTCTCAATCAGGTGGGCTGTTCATTTCCCAGCTGCTGTTCTGACAGCATGTCAATAACCATGTATTGAGAATAGGTTTAGCTGGAGTTCATTGAGTTAGTTGATAAATCCAGCAGCCGACTGCTGGAGGAGACGTTCACACTTCCGTATAATCGCTACTGTCTGGTGCTAATGGAGCAATTCTTCTGTCTGCATTCAGAATGCAATTTCCAATTATTTGTTGGCTACTGTAAAGTAGTAACATCTTTTATGGTTTTTAAATATTAAATTTCTAACCAGCAACATTTTTAACCGTCACTTACTTGTATGTTTGAAAGTTTGAACGGTCTTCTGCAGTCTCTTCAGGCCAGACGGAAACCAAAATCCTCTAGAGGCTGTATATATTATATAAATAAATTTTCAGAAAAACTAGCACAAGCGATATCGGTGGCAAAAGATAGAAGGTCTGACAGAGACCCAGTATGTTGATGCACCGCCTGCAGCTGTGAAAGCAGCAGAAGTAGATGAATGTGTTGTATATTTGTTCCCTGCCCTCATCCTGTCCCTCCATCATCCTCTTTAGTGTTGTGCAGTGGAAGCAGGCCTCCCTCCTTGGCTCTTACCTGGGATCGTCAGTCCAAGTAGACTGCCACACTAACGCCAGTCTGCAATACAAACAGCACTAGCACACATTCAACATGACATTTGTTGTCATTGTAGAACACAGTTGTGGCAAGCTTTTTCTTTGGCCTCAGGCAGCTTAGTGTGCATTCAGTCAAATCCACTCTCACTGTTACCCAGAGACACTAACTAAACCTGTAATGTCATCAAAAGACAGACGGTGCAGAGAAACTGACTGTTTGCTCGAGTTTGTTTCTGCAGGATGATGATCTTCAGAGCATTAAAGCTTGCATATTCAGAGTGTGCTCTGTGTGTCTGTAGAGTAGCTCCAGGTCATATCATCAGGACTCGGCACACAGCTTGTACATGTTTTGATGAAATATAAATGTTATTTTTTATATCCAATATCAATTGAGTCACTTTGAGTAAATAAAGACGTAGGCACTACAATGCCTTGTCGGTCAATTGTCCCTGCAAATGCAGATATTGAAAGTGTTTAAATAAAGATTGTTGATTTTGTCATGAAGCTGAATTGTGTGTTTTATAATTAAGCCAAAAATCACAAAAGAAGGGTGTAGAACAACCAAGTCCCACTCCAGACACTACGTATGTAAAACTACTCGGTTTTGATCAATATTTTGTTTAACATTCAATTCAATTTTATTCATAGTATCAAATCATAACAAGATCTGTAAAGTGTCTTGTGATTATCACAAGACACTTTACAGATAGAGTAGGTCTAGACCACACTCTGTAATTTACAAAGAACCAACAATTTCAATAATTCCCCCAAGAGCAAGCATTTAGTGCAACAGTGGTGAGGAAAAACTTCCTTTTAGGCAGAAACCTCGAACAGACCCAGGCTCTTGGTGGGCGGTTGTCTGACGGTGCCGATTGGGGGTGTGATGGAACAGTGGCAATTATAGTCACAATAAAGATAATGGAACTATGACTAGAAATTAGGGCTGTTGGAACGAATACCGAAAGTTAAATATAATTCAAATAGTAGAAAAAATAAATACTATTCGAATGCTGAAATTACTATTCGAATGTGACTTTTTTTTTTATAAATATGTTAGCTAACGTTAGCCAATCTCCGTCTTCTCGCCTTCCTGCATGTGTCAGTCATGTCACGTCTTATGAACAATAATAACTTAGCTGGAGTGAGAAACACAAGGCATTGTGAGGTCTAAGCAAACGTTACATACCGAGAAGGGGGGTCTGGCAAAGCGAGACTATGTACCGAGTAATGTAAGTACAACATCACAGAGCTAACGTTACGTTCCGAGTATAGTTAGTACAGGGAGGAGTGACAGGCTGCAGCTGGAAATTGTAAGGACGGGAAACGGTTGTGAATCGACATCCACCGAACCAAAGTACTTATGTTAACATTAGTTAGCTCGTTCTTGTTTCGCGAGTTATAGTAACGTTAGCTTAGCTGGGAGCTTCATGGAGACAGCTATAGTTTATGTAAGCTGTCATTTAGCTTCGACTTCATATATTACCTTTTAACAGCTGTATTCTCAGGAACGTGACAATCTGTAAGAAACCGGTTGCTTATAAATCACTGAAATAGTAGTGACAGCACCATTTGGCTTAGTTATTAACCATCTGAAACCCAAGCCATTTGTGAGCATTTTTTGCTCCTGTCTAATTATTACACTGTGAGCTCATTTTTCACTCTTTTCGGAAGTTTTGCATCTCAAATTAACAAACACAACCATGGCCAAAAGTAGGAATAACTTCTAAATGTCTTTTGAGCAGTATAACAAAGTTATAATGGCATACTTTGGAGCTTTTTTAAATAATGTCGGTGGAGTCTCTCGAGGCGCATTCAGGGACCGTCAGAATTTTGAGAATCCAACGAACAATTTTTTTTTTTCAGCTTCTTTCTAGGGTAAGAATTTTTATTTGGCAATCTTTTAAACAAAACATATTTTTTCTAAACCGTTGGCGGGTTTTAGGGTTAGGAGGAAGCATCGTGGCTAACACTATTGTTACTTAGTTTATCACAAATCGTTTTGGCTGTGCTTTCTAAGATGATGCCATTGTGCTAACCGAGCACCGTTAGCCTGTACAACAGAGACGCTTCACTGCACTTGTTTTATTAGAGTTCTCTGTTGATTTGTGTTTGTCGCCATGATGTAGGTCCCCTTCAAGGCCAGCTAATGTTAGAAGTCCCTCTAATGGACAGCAACAACCACATGCTTATAGTGCGTTGACAATGCATAAGCCTGAGTAGTGTAGTACATATTAATAACAGGTTGCATTTGAGCATTAAATATTTGAATATTATTTGACTATAAAAGAAAATAAATGAAATTTGAATGGTATTATAGAGAAAGATTGGCAGCTCTACTAGAAATAGTAGTTGTAGTAGTTCATGGCGTAGCAGGGCACTGCAGGGTGTAGCAGGGCGCCGAGCAGGACCACTGCGGCAGCTGCAACTATGATTTAGGTGCCACAATAATCCAAGGAAAACTGCGAGGTGAGAAAACATAAGGACTCCGGGGGAATAAGCTCCCCAGAGCTAAGTTAGTAACAAGCATTACTAGGACATGAGGGCACACAGATGGAAAGAGAGGAGAGAGGAGCCCAGTGTGTCAAAGGAAGTCCCTCGGCAGTCTAAAACTATAACCGCATAATTAAGAGCTGGTCCAAGGCTAACCTGAGCCAGTTCTATAAGGGTTGGTATATGAATCTGACGACGAAGAGAAGCAGCGAAGAGAAGGGGTGCCGGCCGGTCTAGGCGAACGCTGCAACTCCTCAATATAAGCTTTATCAAAGAGGAGAGTTTAAAGTTTACTCATAAATGTGGGGACAGTAGCTGCTTTCCGACCAAGTAGTTACAGGAACGTAGTTATAGGAAAATCCACTTCTAAACAGATCTACTAACTACTCTCCCCCAAAACCGTTTTTTTCCCAATTGCATTCACACTGGCCAAGTGGCCATAGGAACTATAGGAGGGGTAAGGGAGTGATGCAAGCACGGCAACGGTCTTTATAGCGTTAAAATCAGAAAACAAATGCACCAAAAAAAGTATGAACTAAATACTAAATCTAATGTATATAGCACATTTGTCATAATTTAAACAAGTCTCCTGAAGAGAAACGGGTATCTCTCTCTCCCCCGCCTCTGCCTGCTGCGCTGTGGACATGTGTGTATGTGACTGTGTGTGTGTGTGTGACGGCCGGCGAGCCGCAGGACACGCTTGTGGAGTTTAACTCCGAAAAGACAGTTAACCACAGGTTCCCGTTAATCTTACGATGGATATGTGTTCGGTCTGAGAGACCTCCAGCTTACAGCGGGGTCTATGAGCATGACTGGCCGAGCGACGAGCTAGCGGCCGGGGCAGGCGCCTCACTTCATGGAGCTTCTCAACTCTCAAAACCTTGAAGCAAATTGTCAATTCGGCATTAATTTTCGCAAGACTGCCTATATTCGAAATCTAAACAGTTAATTTCTCGCCTAACACGTTGTCAGAAATGAAATTAGTGATGAATAAGATGGCTAAAAATTGTTAAAATTGTCCAGTCGGAACGCGAGAAAAAAAGGGTTCTAGGAATTTTATGTTCTAGGAACTGCAAAAATCCTTCCAGTCGGAAAGCGGCTAGTGTCTCCCCCCCCCCCCGGACCCAGACTGGGAGCTGGTTCCACAGGAGAGGAGCCTGATAGCTACTTTTAGAGACTCTAGGAACCAGAAGTAACTGCATTCTGGGAGCGCAGTGCTCTAGTGGGACAATAAGGTATTATAATAATAATACATTTTATTTAAAAAGCCTTTCCTGACACCCAAGGTCACTTCACAAACAAACAATCAAACATTGTTAAAATTATAGTCCTCTCATAAAAAAAAAGAGAAGAGATATATTATTTAAGTCTGTTTTTAAAGTCAGTAATTGAGTCACAGTGTCTGATGTGGTCTGGCAGTGAATTCCACAGCTTGGGGGCGGTGTAGCTGAAAGCCCTCTCTCCCAGGGAGCTGAGGTTCACACTAGGGACATGCAGTAGCCCTGCTGAGGAGGATCTCAAGCCACGTCCACATGTACCAAAACGTTTTTCCCCGTCTTCCCTGGAACCGTGTAAAAAAAAAAAAGGACTCAACACGCTACTTCATATTCCAGGCCTATACGTGCCGCTGTTTCTGCTACAGAAATTCACCAAAAACGGAAAAGAAGAGCATAGTCTCCAGTCACTCCCGATCATAACATGCTAGACTATTATAACTTTCATCACTGCTCATTTTATAAAGGCCGCCGCAAGAAAATGTCTTTGTTTACATTGTATAATGTGCTGTTGGATTGCTTTTTATTTTGCAACTCTGTCTGCCATCGGACATGATTGCAGCGCGCTAGCTAGCAGAGCTAACATTAGCGCGCTAACGCTGCTAGCTAACATCGGCAGTCAAACAAACCTCAATGGTCCAATGTCTTTTTGATAATCTACACGTTTTTCTTGTGGTAACCTTGCTACAATAAGCCGTGCTAAAAGTTACTATAATCCGTTCAAGGAGTTTATAAGCAGACAGATTAGCTAGCTAGTTGATAAGTTGTCTACTTCCACTTTACAAACAGCTAAGCATAGTAGCCAACGTTAACGTCACGTCCCTGCTGGAGCATCAGTTACTTTAGCGATCATTGATTTGCACGTATGCGGCTTCGCCGTCCAAACGAAGCCAAAAGGGAGCTGCTTTCGAATTTTTTCACCCTAGGACCAGGTTTCAAAAAAGTGCGTTTTCAGGCAGTGCGTTTCAGGATTCATTTGGACGATAGGCCCAAACAATGCAAAACATATGCGTTTGCATCAAAAAGCATCTCCGTGTGGATGGCCCCTCAGTGAGCGGGCAGGTGTGTAAACTTCCAGGAGGTCAGTGAGGTAGGTGGGGGTATAATTGTGCAGGCCTCCGGACGGACTCAAATTGACAACAACTAAGCCTGTCACGATAACAAATTTTGCTGGATGATAAATTGTCCCAGAAATGATTGCGATAAACGATAATATTGTCGTTGAGAGACAATTTTCATCTAATATAATGATAATGGCATAATAATGTAGGTACACCTTTTCAAAGATCAATAAACTTTTATTTCTAAAGAATATTTAACACTGGAACTGGAAGATATTTTAAATATCCACAATAAATGAACAAAACAACCAAAAACAATAAATAAAATGGACTCTCAGTCTCTGTTAACAAAAACTTTACTTGAATAAAAACCAAAAACAACAAATAAAATGGACTCTCAGTCTGTTAACAAAAAACTGCGTGTAGTTTCTTTTTAGCATCTCACATCACACTTTCAGTCACTATGACCACTACCACGGTCAGAAAAATTGTGCCAAAATATGAACAATAATGTCGCTGTCAACAGGCTTATCTGCTAATGTTATACCGAAATACCAACCGTTCACCAACCATCCAGCAAATAGACAGTACCGTTACCTGAAACGGTGATTTAACGTCACCGCTCATTTTACACACAGTTTTACACACAACAAAACTAAACGCTGAGTGAACAATACTACGTTTTTTATGTTGGTTTTGATCGGTATGCACCCCCACTAACCTGGAAAACAGTTTTAAAACAGTAATGTTAATACAGCGTGTCGGAGGAATACAGTGTTCTCCTGCAACAGGAGTCAGAGGCAGAGGGACCGTCACCGTTGTAATGTAACTAATGTTAGCTTCTTGTCTCATCTGGGGTCTGATAAACAGTAAATTCATCAACTTCAGTGTCCACACTGCTATTTTCTAATAAACTGTAGCTGTCATATTTCACGGGACCCGCGTGAGTGTGGATTTCATGTTGCGGCTTTCGTCGCTGTTTGTCACTTAGCCTAAGATTGAGTGACAAGTGTACTAGCCCTGTTTATTTGGTTGCCATGACTTTGCGAGTGATGACGTCCTGTCACTGTTCCAGTTGCTCACCCTAAAGGGGAGAGAGGGCGGATGACAGTTCACTTGAGTTGAGTAGAGCAGACGGTTTAATTGATTTTTTCGCGACAGGCCTAACAACAACTCAAGTTAATGTTACTGCTTTTACCTCTCTAATTGCTCTTTCGGAAAATTCTGACTCTATAGAAGTCACCCTTACCACCGTCGTTTAAAGCCTGGCTATGTGACACATTGTCTTTCTTAAAACTTGAGAAGATGAAGTTTACTCTGAGGCTCTACTGATACATTTTATTCTCATTGGAAGCCACTGATTAATTATGTGAACCAGCTTTCCATTAGGGAAATGTCACTGTAGTGGCATATTTAGTATTTAATGAACACTTCCAGATACAGAACACATTTTGCAATGTGCATCTCACATCACAATTCCACTCACTATAACCACTACTACGGTCATAAACGTGCCAAAAATATGAACAAGAATGTCGCCGTCAGTGGGCTTATTTGCTAACGTTAGCTACCGACTGCTACCTCGGAAAAAATCCAGCAAGAGTCAGACGCAGAGGGACGGCACTGTTCGCTAACGTTAGCTTTTTGTCTCATCTGGGGTCTGATAAACAGTAAATTCATCAAATTCAGTGTCTACTCTGCAGAGTCGTAGTTACGACTTTATGGCTTTTCATAAACAGGAAGGAGCAATGGTGCGCCGCTGCTACATGTATATAGCGAAAACCCTGCCTCTCTAGTGACAAACTTTGCACGGATACAAATCAGTATATTCAAGGTCAGACATGAGTGGAACAAAAAACACATTTTTGATTCAAGGGGGACTTTATCCTTCTATGGAAATCTCACTCCGTAATTTTTCAACTCAAGAACCAAGAGCAGAACCGATAAGTCCGGACCTTATCAATCATCAATCATTTTATAGTTTAGAACAGGGTTTCAGGGGTCATCGCTACATCGAAGTAAACACTTTTTTCAGTTCCATTCTGTCTCTTTTGACTCCTAACAGTCTAGTGAATAATCCTGGTTGACACTGTGCCTGCTGACATTGACTCACATTCTCAAGCATCACTACAAACTGATAAATCCCACATCCTGCTTTCAAATGTCCGCGAGCACATTTATGGCACTAATGTGCGTAGGCAGTTTTGATAAATGAGAAAACGTACCTGAGGCCATCTCAGCTGGACCTTTTCTTTGACTTCATCAGTGATTCACTGGTGTCAGGGCAGCGTGGAGCTTTTTTAGTCTGTTTTTCTTTTACTAAACGCCCTCCATTTGTTTACCTCATTATATTTAAGCAGGGACTTTAAAGAGAGGACAATAAACAGAAACAGGAGATAAGAACAGGAAATTAAAACAACCTACCCAGATGCAATGAATACACACTCGCAAAACTACAAGTCAAAATGTGAATAACTGACCGATCGAGGCATGTATGGAAAACAAACCTATATGAAGGAACAGATGGGAGGAAGCTTGGACGGTTCAAGTCAAAGGGGATGGCTGACTAAGCAAACAGTGGGTACTGGGCGGAACATTAGAGTTTATTTGATGTGGATAGTGTCAGTCAGTTAAAGCATATGTGACTGGAAACTTGGTCTGTAGCCATTGGCTGTAAAGATAGTGGCAGCATCCTTAACTGATTAACTGATTTGTGTGCATTATGGTTTATGTTGACGGAACAGAAAGTAGTCCATAGTCCCAGTGAACTTGGGCCTTTTGGTACCCCCTGGAGGTCTGGGCCGTTTGCTTCGTCTGACTGGCAATCCAGCCTTGGGTGTAAAAAATACACAAGTCTGATGTTGTTAGGGCATCCCAATGTTCCGTTCATTTCAAATCTTAAATGAAAGTGAATGAAATGCTGTTAAGGATATTTAAAACGTGATCTTTCAGTGGTCAGGGGAAAGAATCAAGGCTCCTCTCTTCTACTACGTGTTTGCTAAGTGATTCACAGATTCACTAAATTGGTTCTTTGACAGCATTCAAGTTTTCCACAATCTCCTATAACATTATAGGATGCAAGGGGCTGCCTCCAGCTCCCCCAGCAGAGTGTGCCCCCATGTAGGCTCAAGGTCCTTGGCAGCGGCCAGGGTTTGAATCTGACCTGCAGCCCTTTGCTGCATCTCGTCCCCTCTCTCTCTCTCTCCCCTCTACTGTTTTCAAGCTATCCTGTCGATTAAAGGCCATAAAAAGCCCAAAATATAATCTTTAAATAAATAAAAACATTGTTGGACTCATGATGGATAGATATAAGGATCAAAATCGATGCAGCAGAACCAAAGATATCATCTTTTATTTATTTTTTTGTCAAAACCTGGCAGACCTCTACATTTCCCACAATGCGGACAGTTTGGAGAGTCAGTGTTGACATAGGGGTGTACTTACTTATGCCCCCTGTATTTTAAGGAAGAACATTTATTTATTTACGATACATTATTCATTCACAAAGAAAATTGGTGTCCTTAAATGTTGGATTTTTCCTCATTTTTTTAATTAAGGCATTAATTAAAAAATTAATCAATTTCCAATGGATGATTTTTTATTCCTCTTTTTAGTCAACTTTAGCATCAGTGTATTCACTTATGCTGAGCACTGTATGCTAGTAGTGGCTAATGTAGCCTGGATCCTCTAGCTTGCAGCAGAGATGAACAGAGGACTAAAGAGGTCTACTAAGTTCACTGCTTTCTAACTCCACACCTTTTTTCATCTTCTTTTTTCACATGTAGTCTTCAGCCCCACCTGACACCCAAGTGACGACATCAGTAAAAAAAATAATAATAATAATAATAAAAGAACAAATTTGTATAGTGCTTTTCAAGGTATTCAAAGTTGCTTTACAGAGAAGAATAACAGGTCACAAAGAAAAGAACTGTGGAAAGCCAGTTTAAATAGATTGTCAGGGTCTTTTTAAAGATGGGCAGGGCAGCAGCAGCAAGGCCCTGTCGCCCCAGGTTGGTGTCTGCAGACCTGGGGTCAGGTGCAAAAAAGAGTCAACCGTTTGAATGGCACCAGTATTCAACCGATCCAACTAGCTGACCATCTGACGCCTGCACACTGGCCAGCAGGATGCCCAGCAGAGAAGTGGCGTTCAATGTTCCGTTGTGCAACTCGTAGTCATGAGATGGCTGCGTAGATGGTCTTGCTAGCTTGAGCTCATCTTCTCTCCGTCCGACGTCCACCGAATGAAGCTCAACTAATGTTTGGAAAATAGACAATTCAGCATAAGTATTGTGGCGCTGACAAGAGGTCTGCACTTCTAGAACTTGATAAAGTCGCACATACGCCTGATTGTGTTTTATAAATGTTAATTATTGTGGAGCTGGGCACACGTGCAAGAGCATCATCTCCACTCCCACAGGTAGCTATGACTAGATGTTGAAACGCCATTAAACATAATTTACATATCAATGCGTGTGCACGCTCAACGCCTCATTAGACCTTCCAGTGAATATGGCAAAGAAAGTGCAGTTTAACCCACCATCAGCGAGGATCTTCATCAAAGCAACTGTCATTACCCATGGCTGTGGCCGTTTATAGCATCCACACTGCAAATTCATCACGTTTCTGCAAACCGTCATTGCCGTAAAACCTTAATCATCATTATTATTGCACGTCAAGAGGATGATCAATGACTAATACATAGCGCTCATGTTGAAACTGTCTCTACAAAGTACTTCGGGATCAAAATAAACGATCATTAACAGGAAGACTATGGCTCAAATGTAAATAAATGATGAAATTCATCACTCATAAATAATGTAAAATGTTTATAAATGTGTTTTTGAAATGTATACGGAATGCTGTGCAGCATGCAAAAATAATAACTTGTGTGTGTACGCTGAATTCAGCATGAGCACACTTAACCCCACACCTTATAAATACCAGTTTGTGTGTGGGTAAAAGGCTTACACATAGTTATTGTACATATACATCGTTGATACATTTGCCGCCTGGAAACAGTTTGATGTTTAGAATTGGTGCACTTCCCCTTTAATAACATTATGGCTTCTCTTTATGTGGACTCATACAATATGCTAGTGTTGCCAGATTAACCCTCTGAGGATGAAAGACGCACTGGTGCATCCAAACGATGTTTGACAAAACTCCTACTCAACTGATTACTCAAAAAGCATTATTACAAAATTTCATTTCAGACATGTATTTACTATTTTAATCATATATAACCTAAACACTTTGGTAAACTCATTTCAAGCACCAAAACAATTTGTACAACACATCATAAGTTAAGGTTTGTTTTCAAAAGAGATTTGAGGACTTTCAAAAAGCCAACATCAACGTTTCAGCTTTAGCGCCAAATGATCTCTTTACACATAAATGTGGGTCTGTCAATACGGAAAGCTGAGTTTGTTCTGAACATTTTGAAATGAAACACATGGGATCAGTTATTTGCAAATACCTTAAAAAGGTAAGGCAATATAAGGCTACGTTTAGACTGCAGGCAAAAGTGGCCCAAATCCCAATTTTTTGGGGTCAAGTGACTTCTACCAGGTCAGACTTCTTCAGAAGTAGTGTGAACATAATATGTGAATATAGCCCAGATCAGATTTTTTCAAATCAGATTCAGGCCACTTCCATATGTGGACCCAGATCTGATTTTTTTCAACGTGGCCGCAGTGTGAACAACCAAGGCGGATTTGATGCGACTTTTACCTCAAGCCCCCTGCTCCCGGTGCAGCTGTCAACCTGGGCGGACTGTCCTCAGTGTGCCCCAACCGCATCGCCAGCGATTGGCTCACGTAAAAAAGGTGATGTCGGCAACCCACCTGAGCCGTCTTGAAACACGGACCAAGAAGTTTAACGCACACGCGAGTCAGAGAGTCGCCCCGTGGTGCAATGAAAGTGAGGGCCGGCGCGCGCTGGCTGAGGTGGGAAAATCTGAATTAGGCATTAAGACTTGCGGTGTGAACGTAGTTTAAGAAGGTATGTAAAAATGCCCTTAGACCTCAGAGGGTTAAGGTGATGTATTTTAGGAATACTCCAACATATGAGGGTTTACATTGTAGTGGACCACTGAACTCCAACTCTAGCAAAAGAGGTGGCCAACCAGCGCACACTGCAGCACTTTACCACACGTCTTCCAGCCAACTCTGATCAGGTGAAGAAAACATCTTGTGTCTTTCCAAATAATTGTGTCCAGAGAAGTTGTAAATAACAGTGGGTCTCCCTAATGCTACTAATGTTGTAGTGGACAGGGAATTCTTCAATGCTGGGATCATAATGTTAATAACGGCACAAAGATTACATTACATTACATGTCATGTCATTTAGCTGACGCTTTTATCCAAAGAAACTTACAATTGCTATATATGTCAGAGGTCACACGCCTCTGGAGCAACTAGGGGTACTGAGTGTCTTGCTCAGGGACACATTGGTTGATGTATCGCAGACGTGGATATGACACACAAGACATGTGTCATATCCACTGCACCATCACCACCCACGCCTAGTTGCCCTAGTTGTGGCATTTCTGTGAAACACTTTAAAGTCCAGTCTGGTACCATGTAATGATTCATGTAAGTAGTCAGTCAGTCAGTCAGAGCTCTGACAGCAGCTCAGTGTCTGCTCTTTAGCCACAGTTCTGTCTTGACAGCCAGTGCTCTGAAGCTTCAACCTCACAGCAGGAATAATCTACCTGCATGTTCCCCCAAAACTGACAGAAGAGTTGATCTGTGAAACTATAAAACAAGGGGTTAGATTAAAAAAAGGACATGGGTGGATTCGTGAATGTGAGAACAAAACTGCTGCACACCCAGAGCACATCTAAGGTGATGCATTTTTAATGTCCGTCAAATGCAGAGAGCTTGACTGACTGCAAACTGGACAAATGCCCGGCAGAAACAACAGAGACATAATATAAGAAGTAAATTAGCTGAGTGTTTATGAGCTTCAGTAAAACAAAACACAGGCCTCAAGCTGCCGTTTCTACAGCCATCAAACAGCGTCCGTTTTATGGAGACACTGGCTGTCTTTATGGCTAGATGCAGTTTATGAAGCATGATCATTTACCTGTCAAGAGCTGTTTTTAGTACACACCACGTACAATGGTGTGATTTCAGTTGCTGTTTTATGTGCAGATGTATGCATTGATTAAACAGGTGTATAAAACAGCTAGATAAATGTAGCATCTCATGGAGCTGTTACTGGTAATTCTGGTCCAGAAATGTAAATTCATCCCTGTAAAAGCCTCTGGATAGTCTGAGCTTCTGACCATACACTGTCGAAAGAAGATCTTTATGTTCCTTTGTTTTAAAATGTTTTACGGGCGCCCGGATAGCTCAGTTGGTAGGACGGGTGCCCATATACAGAGGTTTACTCCTTGACGCAGCGGGCCCGGGTTAGACAGCCAATCACAAACATTAGAGCTTGGTAGAAGCAGGCTGCGTGCTGATTGGCTCACTGACACTGATGAGATTTACGTCTTAGTATTAAAATTTGGTATTTAATGACAAGGCAATTTGGATACTCGATACTAAGTAGGCAATTTGGTCAGTGCCTAAAAAGTATCGAATTGGGTACCCAGGTACCCACTCAGTGAATGATCGCTTTTTTGCACGACACCGGTAGCCCACTGTCAAGACATGTTTAACTGAGAGCCATGAAGCTGTGTTTTTTCCTCCTTTGTTCTCAACCTTTATTGTTCAGTCGTTTAGTTTTATTCACAGTTTATTAGTCTATATCCACGACATTCCACCTCCAGGGATGCTCCAGTGCCGCCGGAAATTCCGCTGGATGTCCCTCTTTTCGGCCGGATGTCCGTTTCCTTCCTCTTTCTTTGTGTCATAATTTTAAACTCCTGTGGATTTCTGAGGACTATGGTTAACGGCTCCTCAGATCTCTGCAGGGTAAATCCAGACAGCTAGCTAGACTATCTGTCCTGAGTTTTCTGTGGCACGACTAAAACAACTTTTGAACGTACACAAGTTCCTTTCCGAGGCTATTTTGCAGAGGCACCAAGGCTCTGTCCGGTGCTTAGCACCACCTAAGACGATTGTGATTGATTTGAAGCAAAGCCAGTAAACCAGAGCATGTTTTTCTCCCATCCCGGATTGAAGTGTGGACTAGCCAGACCTTCCTCCGCAGGTACCCAAGAATCCAAGTATGAAGCAGATCGGATGAATGATCCTCGAGATATTTAAAGCTATAGTGCATAGTTTCTGCCGCCTCCATGAGGAATTCTAAGTAATGACAACAACAGCACCACTATGTGTGTAAGCTAAGTGCCCCCTACTGACTTTATACTGTAATACATGCTCGCGCAAGTACTTTTAAGCTGGTGGAAACAGTTGTACATTGTATGTACAACTTGGCTTTGGTGGAGTTTTGTCAAGTCTGAGAAAACCTGCCATTACAAACTGAGGGCACAAAGTTGGAAACATGGAGGAAATACAAGTTGCATCATTGGAATGCAAGACGCCAGTGTTTTGGGAACTTTACCCGTACTGGGTAAAAACGCACCCCACGTGTTCCACTTTGGGAGAGAGAGGAGGGAAAATTGGTTCCCTATGCGCCACATTCCCTGTTGTTCTTTGTTTTCTTTTTACCACACAACACCCCACTCACTTTTCTTTCATCCATGACACCACTGACTCCAGGTAAATCAAGAAGACTATAGTTGTTTTCAACCTGGACCCCATGACCAAAACTCATTACAATTGGTCCAGTAATGAGCGTGAACACAGTGACCTGCCCTCCTGACCGAGCTACAATGTAACCAAATGGGACAATTGTGCAGCCTTGATTTTTGTCCACTTAAAGTGATTGTTTTGGGGGCTGCAGCTGCGCAGCGTTTCGTGCGGTCAATAGGCTATAATACATCCATGGTTTCATGTTATCTAAAAGATTTTCAAGTCTCACAGCCCTGTTGATTAGAGGGGGGAAATCCTCTTTCTTTCTGTGTCTCTCTCTCTTTTACATAACAGGAGCCTATGATTTCTGTAGCCTACTCTGAAACAACAGACTCCCAGAACGACTTTTTTTTGACTGGCGTTCCACTCTCCACTCCGCTGTCTTCAGACAAGAAGTCACTTTGTGAGATCGATAATGTCAGACACTTTTAGTTACAATCTGAGCCTGCCAGTGGTAAAACAATCACTTTAAGTAGACAAAAATCCAGGCTGCACAATTGCCCCATTAGGTTACATTGTAGCTCGGTTCGTGAGGGCAGGTCACTGTGTTCTCGCTCATTACTGGACCATTTTCAATAATTGTTGGTCGCATCAATCTAAGAGACAGTAATGCATGGGGAAATGGGGTTTAAAAAAGGTAAATAAAAAAAACGGTAGTTACCCTTTAAGCTTACATACAGTACATGAGTAGGATTGAAATGTTTGCCTTTTGTTTCTAATTGTAGAATTTAAGTGTCCTTAAGTCCTCTATTTAAAGAGCCCCTATTATACTGCTTTTCAGCGTCATATGTGTACTCTTGGGGTCTACTAGAATAGGTTTGCATGCTTTATTTTTCAAAAACATACTATGTTTCACATACTGCCCATTGCTGCAGTGCCTCCACCTGAAACACTCTGAAACGCTCTCGGCCCACCTTCCTGAAAAGCCCAGTCTCTGATTGGTCAACCAAATTCAAACAAGCCTCTGGGCGAGCTGTGCTTGCTCAGGCAGTACCAATGGGCAGCTCATATGGGCTGGCATTCTCAATCAGTGACATCATTAATGAAGGAATTTCAAACAGGAATGTGGGCGAGCCGTTTTTAGTCAGTTGAGAAAAAGTGCTGTCTGTGGGAGAGTCTGTTTTTGTAGTTTATACATCTATTACATACACAAAAACTATATACCACACAAAACGACGGGAAAAATCCTTTAAAAGTCAGTGCAATTTAAAAGTTGCAAAATGTTTTTTTAAAGATAAAGTAAAATGAACTCTGGCTTGAAACACATACTTGTTCAGTCTCCTAATAGCTGGGGAACAGCCAGCCAGTGAATCTACACTCTTCATCATCACGGGTGTCAAGGAGCTGAAAAACAAAGATTAGTACCGTAATGTGTAATGTTAAAATTTATTTTTTGTTAAATGGATTAATAAAATTGGTATCGACAAAAGTATCGTTCAGGAACTGGTATCAAATTCACGGTATCCGTATCGAAAATCTTTGAATGATACCCTAGTGTCCATGTCCATGTGTGCCATTATTCTAATGTAAAATAGCCATAAACGGGCCAAAGGCCGAACTGCCAGAAAGCAGAACAGTTTTAAGTGTTTAAGGAAAAATACGACTTTGCCTCACTAAAATCTTTCTAAATTGACAACTATTTCGTAAGGTTTTTAAAGTGAATATTTGAAATAAAAGTGCAGAACTATGTAGAGAAATACATTACATACACCATCCAAAAGAAACTATCAAATAAAACAACAATGTTTTAAATGTTTTAAATCTGCTTTGTTACAAAAACCAGATTATTTATACACACAAATTCATTTTGACCAAGTAATAAAAGGTGACTCCAGAGGGGTGTATGTGTTGGATAGAGGAAGTGTTACACGGTTGCTATGGTTACCATTTAGAATAAATCAGCCTGCATAGAGGTAGATCTAGTCATAGCATTACTGGAGAGCGCCACTTTCGGCCGCTGCAAGAGGAAGTAATACGATATGTTTGATTTTTTTTGTCCCACCCCTACTAGGTAATGAAGAGCAGATTTCAATCAGCAGTATCAGGACTCCTTGTTGTAAAAAAGCTACACAACCAAGTCTATCCATCCCCCGTCCTGCATCAGAGTTCAGCCATAGACTGAGATGAATCCCTTTAGAGTTTAGACCTGCACAATGAGGTCCAACCATCAGCTACTGGTTCTCTGACACCCAACGTGTGCACCACTGTGAACAAAGACCTTCTGATTGCTTGACAAGTGCTCCCATCTCTGTTAGACTTCTAGAGCAGCTCAATGACAGGGATTGATCAGTGATTGGGTGTAATTCTCTGGCTCTGCTGTCTTCCTTGCTTCTTATTATGTCCTCATCATCTTTCCCTCACTCCTCACCACTTTCTCACATCATTATCATTCATTAACACACCATTCCTTTCCACATGATTTCTCTTTTCCACACCACTCCTAACACCACCCTATAACCTTTGTGAGTGGTGAAGGTAAACATTACATAGAGATGTTAGTTCGCGATGACAGAGAACAGCCAAACTCACAACTTTTCTCAACTGTAATTTCATCAAATTAAGACTTTAAGGGCCGTTTACAGTCACCGCAGCCAAGGTCGCGCGCACCAATGTGACGTCAAAATGACATAGAGCTCGCTGGCGCGCCAGGATTTTTACTGCGCGACTAAGCGGAAACGGGGAGCATGAACAAGCTCGAGGGCAACCGGATGCCAGGACTCTCAGAATGACTGCAAGTCTCTCTTGTAAACTTACTGGGTTAAGATGAGTTATTTTATGGCGAATGAAAGGCTTGACGAAGTAGGTCATCGAATCAAATCGAAGCATTGACGTCAATGCTAGTTCTGCCGTTGTTTACCTTTTTCTTCTTCTTCTAGTCCGTAGAAATAGCAAAGTCGGTAGCCTTTCCTCGATAGCGCCACTTCTGTTCAGGAGAAGACTGCAACTAGTGTCGCGACCACCACGCGCAAGTATAAACAGTTACGGCGCTCCCATGACATCACACTGGCGCTCGACAGGTCGGCTGCGGCGAGTATACCCCACGCTTAAGACTGAGATGTTTCAGGTAGGATTGTGGCTAGGGCTGGTCAATATGGAGAAAATCAAATATCATGATATTTTTGACCAAATACCTCGATATCGATACAGCAACGATATTGTAGTGTTGACTATTGGGTGCTTTCACAAAATATTTACACAATGAGATTTTTGATAAATAATCATCAGTAATGTGGATATAATGACTAAGTGGGGAAAAGGCAAATAATAATACAACAGTTTTGTACAACAACAAATAAACAGTTACAACAGTCCGGTAAGTTCAGAAAATGACATCACTGTACTGTAATGCAGCCTTTAAAACCAGGAAAAGACACCACTTATGCCATATTACAATATCCAAAATCTAAGATGATATCTAGTCTCATATCATGATATCGATATAATATTGATATATGGCCCAGCTCTAATTGTAGCTACTTCTCATCTATTGTTGCGGTCAAATTGGTGTGTCAGAACCATAGACTGTTAATATTAATGGACAGAGCGTGTCTAACGTCACCCATTGGCGTCAGAGGCAGTGAGGTGTGTGATACCACATTAAATGTTACAGTGAGCTGCTGATGTTTGCAAGACAGCTGTTATCCCAGATACACATTGAGTCCTGCCACTTTTTTGACGTAGTACCACTTAGTTTTGTGTGAAACTGCTTGGCCTGCTTGCTAGCTAAAATCAGAATCAGAAAGGGTTTTATTGCCATGTACGTTTTTTTAACACATACAAGGAATTTGTTTTGGTGTTGTTGGTGCACGTCACACATTCTCCAGATGGAATATTAAACAATATAAGTATAGGTATAAAAATATAAGTATATGTACACAGTATGTATTAAATTAAAAATAAAGATAGAAATAAAAAAATAAAAAAAGAGCAAAGAGCATTACAGCAGAGAGAGAACAGTGGCATGAAGAGCCAGGGGTGGAGAGTCAGGGTGGTTTCCGGGCCTTGTTAATAAGGCTAGTGGCGGAGGGGAAAAAGCTGTTCATGTAACGTGAGGTTTTGGTCCTGATGGACCTCAGCCTCCTGCCAGAGGGGAGTGTCTCAAAGAGTTTGTGTCCGGGGTGGGAGGGATCGGCCACAATCTTACCAGCACGCTTCAGAGTCCTGGTGGCGTATAGGTCCTGGAGCGGCGGCAGATTGCAGCCAATCACCTTCTCTGCAGACCGGATGACACGCTGCAGTCTGCCCTTGTCCTTGGCAGTGGCAGCAGCATACCAGATGGTGATGGAGAATGTGAGGATGGACTCAATGATGGCAGGTTGAATTTCTTCAGCTGCCGCAGGAAGTACATCCTCTGTTGTGCTTTCTTGACGAGGGAACTGATGTTCAGCTCCCACTTGAGGTCTTGGGAGATCGTTCCCAGGAAGCAGAAAGACTCCACAGTGTCAATTGTGGAGCCACAGAGGGTGATGGGGGCAGGTGGGGCTGGGTTCTTCCTGAAGTCCACAACCATCTCCACTGTCTTTAGAGCGTTGAGCTCTAGATTGTTTTGGTTGCACCACTTCACCAGGTGGTCAGCCTCCGACCTGTAGGCGGACTCGTCTCCATCAGAGATGAGTCCGATGAGGGAGGTGTCGTCCGCAAACTTCAGAAGCTTGACGGACTGGTGACTGGAGGTGCAGCTGTTGGTGTACAGGAAGAAGAGCAGAGGAGAAAGAACGCAGCACGTGACATGTCTCCAGTGAGGTGTTAAAAATGTCTGTGAACACTGGAGACAGCTGATCAGCGCAGTGCTTCAAGCATGATGGGGAGACAGCATCCGGTCCGGCAGCTTTCCTGGGGTTCTGACTCCTAAAGAGTCTGTTGACGTCCCTCTCGTGGATGGAGAGAGTCGTCACTGAGGTGGGAGAGGGGGTGGAGGTGGAGTGGGGGGACCTTTAAGGAGGGCGTTGGTGGGGGGGCCCAGGACCCTGTTGAGGTGGGGGAGGTGGAGGTGATGCACAGTGGCTGTAGCAGTAGGGAGGTGTCGTGTCTTTCAAATCGACAGTAGAACTCGTTCAGGTCGTTGGCTCGGTGTCGGTCATTGAAGGAGGAGTGGGAGGTTTTAGGCTTATAGGTGGTGATCTGCCTAAGTCCTTTCCAGACAGTCACAGAGTCGTTAGCTGAGAACTGGCGTTGGAGCTTCTCAGAGTACCGTCGTTTAGCCTCCTTCACTGCCTTGCTAAACTTGTACTTTAAATCTGTCTTTGTCCCCACTCCTGAACGCGTCTTCCTTAGTCAGCCTTAACCTTCTGAGTTTGGCTGTGAACCAGGGTTTTTCATTGTTGTAATTCACCCTGGTGCTTTGATGGAACACAGCAGTCCTCACAGAAGCTGATGTATGACGTCACAGCCTCTGTGTACTCATCCAGACTGTTGGTAGCAGTCCTGAACACATCCCAGTCAGTAGAATCCAAACACGACTGGAGATCCTCCGCAGCCTCACTGGTCCACTTCCTTGATGTCCTCACTACAGGTTTGCAGAGCTTTAGTTTCTGCCTGTAGGCGGGGATCAGGTGAACCATGACGTGGTCAGAGTGTCCAAGTGCAGCACGGGGGACGGCGTGATAAGCATCCCTGACTGTGGTGTAACAGTGATCCAGAATGTTCTCCTCTCTGGTCGGGCATTTAATATGCTGTCTATATTTAGGGAGTTCATGAGTGAGGTTCCCTTTATTAAAGTCACCAAGGACAATAACTAGGGAGTCCGGGTTGGTCCGCTCCACACACAGTATCTGGTCGGCGAGCATGGGCTGTGCGTCCTGCACGTTGGCCTGCGGTGAAATGTAAACACCGACCAGAATGAATGACGCAAACTCACGGGGTGAATAAAAAGGCTTACAGTTTATGATGAAATATTCCAGGTCAGGAGAACAATGCTGCTGGATCACTGTCACGTCGTTGCACCAACCGCTGTTGATGTAGAAACAGATTCCTCCACCTTTAGTTTTGCCGGAGAAGTCCCTGTCTCCGGCAAAACTAAAGGTAGCTAGCTTAGCTCTGTTCCACAACACATGTAACGTTATCTTACCTGATGTGTTTTATCCAGCACCTTTTTATCAGCCGAAAAGAGAACGTGCGAGTGGCAAAAACAGCAAACTGACTGTAACCATTTTCCCTCTAGGGTTACACTGCAGCCCAGTTAGGGTTACAGCGTTCTTGCTCAATACTGGACCAGTTTCAAAGATTTTTGTTCACATTAGTCACTTAGACACCAATGCATGAAAAAAAAATAGGGTCCAGGTTGAAACAAAGACAAAATTACCCTTAAATGACACAGTTTGGGGATTGTGTTAACTGTTTTATAACAGCAAATGCATCATTAAATGAAGGTCCGTGTAAGCTGACAGTGTTCATAAGAGTTGAGTATAGTTAGTCGTGGGGGCCTACATTTCCTATAAAGCAATACATGGAACTCTGCATTGGCTCCAATATGAGGGCAATGTGAATCACTCCCATCACTTGAGCCAGATGATTAAAAATGTGTAATATCTTTGATCCCTTCAGTGCTTCAGCAATGTTGTTTGATAAGCATTCTGGAGCTGTCTTCTGTCTCTGAGGAAAGAGCCAATTATTCTCTTTTAGAAAGCTTTTTGTGTCTGGAACACAGCTTACACAAATGGAGATAGTGTCTTGCCTGTCACCTCTGTTCACTTTGCATGAAAGCTAATATATTCAAGCTTTTAATAATGTGTTGTATTATACAGCTCCCCCTTTGAAGACAGTAATTGTTAGTCACCCAAAAGCTGCTAACAAGGCCTCATTCTGGAAGAGATGCAGGAAGGCATCATTCTGAACAAAGCCTTTTTGCATTAGCACAAATACATTGTTCGATTAGGAACTTCATTCTTATTGTTGACACTAACAAAAAAAAGATAGAATACTTGTCTACTTTAAAGGACGACTAAGTTTCAGTAGCTTGGCCAAGCTACAAAAACATTTCCCATTAAAAAGGTAATTTCTATAGAGTCCTGAAGTTGGAGGAGTTTCTAGTTACCAGTCAATTATTTTTAAGCAGCTCAACACAAAACAATGGACCTCGTGCATTACAGGAACAGACACATTGTACAGGTACATAGGTCAGCTGAATGTAACAATGTCATGTAACAATGCAATTGTTTTTAACCTCACAAAATTAAAAATAAAGGCTCACAAAAACATCCCTTTCTACTAAGCGGGGTCAAAACTGTAATACGAAAAATAAATTCAAACAGACACAGTGTGAGAGAAACTGATGGCTCGGTGGAGGCTATGTTTGATGCAAGGCATATGAGTTGGGAGTTGCCTAGTCGCTGCAATTATGCTGCGTGTGTTACGCCCCTGAAAAAGGGAGAAATAATCACGAGAGTGATACGGTGATGTTTCCTTACTGAGAACTTTAGTGTTATGATTTTACAATATATAAATATAACATGTAACATTTTACAGACCTACAGATCTACCGGGAATACGTAATTTCATAGAGTACACACCAAGGTTATTATAGTTTTGCATTTTTCATTAGTTTTTTTTTTAAATTTCATTTTGACTTTTTGTTTTCAAAATCAGTTTAGTTTTATTTAGTTTTTAAAGTGAGTTCACTAGTTTAGTTTTTAGTTTTTGAAAATGCTTAGTTTTAGTTTAGTTTTTAGTAGTTTTAGTATTAGTTTTAGTCTTTTTTGTAATATGGGTTATTTGTCAGGGGCAAGATTCAAAAAGGTCCGAAAAAGTGTTCAACAAAAACATACAATTTTAGAAATATGTATTCACAATGTGTTCAACAATAACACCAGTAAGTTACATAAAATGTACATATGGTCATAAATATGTAAACAGTCTACACAAGACGCCACTGCAAGTGCAAAATGTGTTAAGTGACGTGTGCCAGGAAAAAAACTAAATAGCCAATAGACTAAAGAAGACGTACATGAACAGATATTTTGAACTTGGTTTGAGTAAAGTCGCGAACTTTTTGAAGTCAATCGACTCACACAGTTGTGTAGACATCCCAGTATCAATACACATATTAACCCACGCTTCCTCCCGCTTTTGGTGTTCCTGCGTATTTACTAACCAGCAGCTATCGAGTCGCCGGTGAAAGCACGCCTGTGGTGTTCTCTGTCCTACGGTTAGCTTCTGTTTTGGGGGAGGGGGGCTTGGCGTTCTCCTTTACCTTGTTAAGGTTCGCTAGGTTAGCCTCCCTGTGCGCGCTTCTCAAATTTACTTTCAAATTCATGGGATTTTTCCCTTTAATAAATTATCCACATATTTTACCATCTTCCATTGAAAGGCATCTGACAGTCATAATCAAATAGGACGCTTTCTTCAGACTTTCAGTACCGTCATGACGCCATGGACTATGCTGTGTTCAATTTGCCATGGAATGTCAGAATTTCTGGGTTCCCATTCGGAAACTGTATATATGTCTATGGTCGGAAATGTCAACTCTGAAAGATATATTTCCTCTATTAAAGACATTGACAAAGACGAAAACTAAGGAAATGTACTCTATAATATTATTTTATTTTAGTTAGATTTGCAAACAGACATCAGAGTTTTAGTTAGTTATCGTTTTTTTTGTAATGCCTCGTTTTTATTTTTATTTCAGTTAACGACTGTTGATGAATGTTTTTTCCCACCTAGTTTTTGTTATTTTGTTCGTTTTCGTTAACAATTATAATCTTGGTACATACTATATTCAAGTTACAACACCATACACTTTAATTCACTGAAATCCTCATCTTTCAAAGTAGCTTAAGCTCAGTAAACTATCACAACATTTACCAAAATCAATAAAGTGCACAAAACACATTATACAACTATACTGCTATATATATATATATATATATATATATATATATATATATATATATATATATATATATATATATATATATATTTTGTTTTTTGACATAAAATGGCAGCTACTCTCAGTACGGAGCTATTCTTCTCTGTTACCAAAAAGGGTCTCCACTCACGCATACATTACTACGCTTTACAAACTTAACTCTAACTTACTCAAAATGCTACTAAAACACTCCCTTAACACTCTTGACATGTTAGCAGGTTGTTAAAGTCAAGTCAACTCTGTTTAATACCGACAACATACCTTAAAAAGGGGAGAAATAACTGCCAGTGAACTTAAGTGTTATGAGGAAAATACCGTGATTTCCCCAAAATACCATGACTTTTGGACGGAGACAAAAGCAATCGAATCAGGCTAATAGATTAAGACCACTTTGTAGATCACAGATTAACATCTGAATAGCTAGTAGTCCATGGTCAAACATGTCAACACTGTAGCCCTACATTTGCTGAAGTCCACACATGTAGGGTGGCTGAAGGTAGTATAGCTGTAGTAATGGCAGCAATGGAACTAGTCCTGGTGCAGTGTAGGGTATTTTATATATATATATATATATATATTCTCAGAAGGCAAAGCACTGCTACTTGGGCGGAGTGATTTGCTCGCAGCACCTGAGAAGCCCCATGGTGAGGAGCAGAGAGTTCGCCTAGAGTTCTGCGAGCAAATCACTCCGCCCAAGTAGCAGAAGTAGCAGTGCTTCGCCTTTCTGAGAATAGTTCCCAGTATGTATACGGTTAGAAGATGGCTGTGTGACCTTGTTATTTGTACACACTGTGACTATACAAATCAAAACATGTAAATAGGAAAATGTTAGCGTTATTTTGTCACTTATTGGGAGCAGTAGGCTAGATGGAGCCTGGTTACCTCCAGGATCTGTGTTAAGCTAGGCTAGCGGTGGGTGCGTCAAACAGAGTTACGACACGCACGGAGATGAGAAGGGTATGTATGTACTTATCTAACTCTGGCGGATACGGTGAATAAGACAAAGTCCCAATAAGTCAGCATGTTCCTTTAATGAAGAAGAGGCACTTGGTACAGATGTCAAGGGTTTTATTTCACACGATTGCCACAGCAGTCACGCAGTTCTACCCTGGCGTCAGTTAAGGCGGGTGAATGATTTTTTCCAGTAGTAGTTGCAGTGCGCACCAACATCCACCAGGTGGGACATGTGAGCAGACAAGATACAGTTGGAAGACTAAGCAACAGAGGACACCATGAAATTATTTAGAAACGAGACACTGTTTAATTGTCTCCCGGGCCTGTACAGTAAACTTACACATTAAAGAGTCTTCATTTCATAATGGACATTTGTGTTATGACCATAAACTCTATAAAAAGAAGGGGATGGACGTGGCTTCCAGGTCTGAAAAGTAAAGCCAATGCTGAAGTGATTAAAACGTCCTTATTTCTAATGCCCACCAGAGGGCAACGACAATGGAACCAAAAGCCTAGGTTTAGCATTGCTAACCATGGGCTGTGTACATTAAAATAGCCGGGAACTTGTTTACGGTGTTGTCTGTGTTTAATCTTAGAACTTTGACCCTCTCACTGTCTGTTTTCACTTCATCAAAGTTAACTGAAACATTTTAGTCGCCTACAATAAGAGCCTGCCTTATAACACTGGAATGTTTTTTTTAAAAGTGGGAGACTGAGCCTATAGAAAACGTGTGTTGTATTCTGATATACAATTTGTTTAAAATGAAAACAAGTGAAACTACTGTAATAATGAATGTGATGTTTTTTTTAGCAGAACATTATATTGTTCCATCCAATATTTCCTATATTTCTAAGCAGATTTTCTATGCCCCCCCTGGCTGATTATTGGTCACCCCTGTGCCACCCCACCTAAAAAATCCTGGAATCGCCCCTGTATACGCAGCCTATTTATTTTATATTAACTCACTTTTAAATTACATTTTGCAGCTGCATCACGATCCTGCTCACTCAGAAATATTAACATGCAATCTCCCAATATTATAGGAATTAAGTTCCATCGCTGCGACCAATCATATCATGCGTGCAGAGTGCAGTGTTATTAAAAATGTAAACAAGCTAACGTCCAGTGTCTCTCTGACCACATTTCAGCTAACGCTAATTAGCGTTTGACGGACAAACGCACTATTAACATACAGGTTAATTTAACAGGCAGAAAAAACTGTAACATTGATCCATCATTAAACGGAGAGAAAACCGGCGAAATGTAGGCCTATTGCCTATTTATGTAGGTAGGTTTTTATAATCAGCAAAAAACACACAAATGTGGCAGATTTAGCTATCACTAACTAATGTTAGCTGAGGTCTAACTCTGAGAAACAACTCAACAACAACTCTGAGTATAACGTGCACGATAGAAGTATACGTTAAATAAAATAACAGAATTGCTACGTTGCTATGTTAGTAGTTGTAACGTTAGCCCTATTGCTAAATCAGAGCAACACAAATAATTTATATACATAACTTTTTGTCAGGTCTACCAAAAGAAAATCTAGTGAGTTTTTTTTCAATATAATACATCCATGCTACAAACGTAACAGGTAACAAGTTTTTCACCGAAGTTTCTCCTTCTTTCTTCTTCCTGTGGAGTCAACTAGCCGAAATATTGACCACTCTGCTATTGTAATCCATTTTGGATGAACTCCTAACTTTGGTGTCATAGTTCTTCTTACTTCTTTTAGCAGCTTTCTGAGCATTTTCATTTGCCATGGCGTATGAAGATGAGATTTGCAGCAGTTTTTCCTGACTTTGATTTGCTGGCGTAGGCTTGAGTGAAACAGTCATGTACTAGTGATTGTGTACGAATGACTGACGATGAGACTTACATAGATACAACCAAAAGTGACCAGGTTGCAAGGGACTCAACTGGTTGTATCGTGGTGGCAAAGGTATCTGGTGGAAGCTCCTCAGAACAGTCTTTCATCAGTGACTCTACATCCAGTGGCATCCTCGACAAAGCATCTGCATCACTGTTCTCTTTGCCTGGCCTGTACTTTATTGTCAAGTGGAAATCAGCCAACTCTGCAACCAACCTGGAAAGTGGTTGCATTCAGTTTTGTAGTGGACAGAGTATAGCTGAGTGGGTTGTTATCGCTGTACACAGTGAAGGTTAGGAGCATAATACAAATAATCACAGAACTTATCAGTGATTACCCATTTTAGAGCTAGAAATTCTAGCTTGCCATTGTGGTAGAGCCAGCATTTTTCTCTGCTGTTGTTTAAAGGGATGGTTCAGAATTTTGGACATAGGACCTCATTTCCAAGTTAGCCAGTGTGTTATTTATCAGTGGAGACCGTTTTCAAAATTTTTCATCCAGTCCTTCCAGTTGCAGAGTTCGCTGGTGCCAGGCTACCGCAAGTCAACAGTATCTGCTAGCCTGCCACTAAAAACAGTCTTACCCACTCCACAGTACACTCGAGGCAAATAAATTATAATGCCAGACTATCGATGTAAATGTCTGTGTTGATAGAATAATGTTAGAAATAAAACTACCCTTGCATCTCAATGATCGCATTACATTTTGAGGGACTAGTTTCTCAGCAGCAGCGGAATTTTACTTTGCTCCGGTTAGTAGTACTGCGCCGAAAAGTAAACAGAGAAGCGCTCTCCAGTCGGGACACCTAGTAGTAGCCTAGTACATTGGTATTGAAGCATTGGATTGGAAACTAAGGACTAGGCAACATGGTGATTCAGTGTGCATTTAGAAATTGTAAAAATAAACCAAACAGATGGGCACCACAAAGTTTCCACAAATTCCCATTGGGAGATCCAGAAAGGAACCAACTGTGGCTTCTTGCTGCTGGCTTGGACATCAAGGCGGAGACTCTACTCAAGTGGAAAATGTGTAGTGATCATTTTAGACCAGACGACTTTGAAAAACCCCGCAATCTAAAGGACCACAAGTCACTGACAACAAATGCGGTTCCATCCGTCAGAGCTGGAGGATGAGGGGGGATTGGCATCAATTTCCCTGGTGGAGGTTGCTGAGGTAGTTAAACAACTCCACAGTGGCAAAGCCCCAGGAATTGATGAGATCCGTCCAGAAATGCTTAAAGCTCTGGGTGTGGAGGGGTTGTCTTGGTTGACACGCCTCTTCAACATTGCGTGGAAGTCTGGGACGGTGCCAAAGGAGTGGCAGACCGGGGTGGTGGTTCCCCTTTTTAAAAAGGGGGACCAGAGGGTGTGTGCCAATTACAGGGGTATCACACTTCTCAGCCTCCCCGGTAAAGTCTACTCCAAGGTGCTGGAAAGGAGGGTTCGGTCGATAGTCGAATCTCAGGTTGAAGAGGAACAATGCGGATTCCGTCCTGGTCGTGGAACAACGGACCAGATCTTTACTCTCGCAAGGATCCTGGAGGGAGCCTGGGAGTATGCCCAACCAGTCTACATGTGTTTTGTGGATCTGGAGAAGGCGTATGACCGGGTGCCCCGGGAGATACTGTGGGAGGTGCTGCGGGAGTACGGGGTGAGGGGGTCTCTTCTCAGGGCCATCCAATCTCTGTACGACCAAAGCGAGAGCTGTGTCCGGGTTCTCGGCAGTAAGTCGGACTCGTTTCAGGTGAGAGTTGGCCTCCGCCAGGGCTGCGCTTTGTCACCAATCCTGTTTGTAGTATTTATGGACAGGCTATCGAGGCATTGTCGGGGTGGAGAGGGGTTGCAGTTCGGTGGGCTGGGGATCTCATCGCTGCTTTTTGCAGATGATGTGGTCCTGATGGCATCATCGGCCTGTGACCTTCAGGACTCACTGGATCAGTTCGCAGCCGAGTGTGAAGCGGCTGGGATGAGGATCAGCACCTCTAAATTGGAGGCCATGGTTCTCAGCAGGAAACCGATGGAGTGCCTTCTCCAGGTAGGGAATGAGTCCTTACCCCAAGTGAAGGAGTTCAAGTACCTTGGGGTCTTGTTCGCGAGTGAGGGGACAATGGAGCGGGAGATTGGTCGGAGAATCGGCACAGCAGGTGCGGTATTACATTCAATTTATCGCACCGTTAGACGAAAAGAGAGCTGAGCCAGAAGGCAAACGCTCTCAATCTACCGGTCAGTTTTTGTTCCTACCCTCACCTATGGTCATGAAGGCTGGGTCATGACCGAAAGAACAAGATCCAGGGTACAAGCGGCCGAAATGGGTTTCCTCAGAAGGGTAGCTGGCGTCTCCCTTAGAGATAGGGTGAGAAGCTCAGTTATCCGTGAGGAGCTCGGAGTAGAGCCGCTGCTCCTTTGCGTCGAAAGGAGCCAGTTGAGGTGGTTCGGGCATCTGGTAAGGATGCCCCCTGGGCGCCTCCCTAGGGAGGTGTTCCAGGCACGTCCAGCTGGGAGGAGGCCTCGGGGGAGATCCAAGACTAGGTGGAGGGATTATATCTCTAACCTGGCCTGGGAACGCTTCGGGATCCCCCAGTCGGAGCTGGTTAATGTGGGCCGGGAAAGGGAAGTTTGGTGTCCCCTGCTGGAGCCGCTACCCCCGCGACCCGACCCCGGATAAGCGGATGAAGATGGATGGATGGATGGAACGTTAGTGGAGATACCTGGCTGGGCTAACCACTAACTTTAGGCAATTGCTGACAGAAAAGTAATGTAAGCTCAGACAGTTTACATGCAAATTGCAGCGGCAGGTAAATAAACTTGTGTGATTGTCATGGAATGTGATTGTCATGTAAACCGGCTTTCTCATTAGCCTAGGTGATATCACTCCGCCGCTGCTGTAGCCTATGCTACCAACTACAGGGAACAAAGTATAACTATTGTAATGCGATGCAAGGGTGCGATGTTTTATTTCTAACATTCTATCAACAGACATTTACATCGATCTGGCGTTATAATTTATTTATAAAATGAAAACGGTCTCCACTGATAAATAACACACTGGCTAACTTGGAAATGAGGTCCTATGTCTAAAATTCTGAACCACCCCTTTAAGTCCTGTAGCCATAGGCAATGACCCTAAGCTTCCCATCTTGCTTTTGATAAAGTACTGCTCCCAACCCTTGGTGTGACGCATCAGTGTGTACAACGAATGTGGCTATGTGAAATCAGGGAAACTGAAGACTGGTGGGTGAAGCAAACAGTCAATCAGCTGTACAAGGACATGTTGGTGCACGTCAGTCCACAAGATTGGCTTGTTTGAGGGCACCAATTGGCTTACTTTCTTTGTTTTTGTCTTCTGTGGTTGGTAAAGTACTGCTTTCAGGAGGTCATACAGCTGGCCTTCCTAGAAAAGTTGTTGATGTACTGTCTGTAGTAGGTGGAAGGAGTAAACAAAGCATTTTTCTGAGCTGGCCCACATTCTCTGGTCTGATGTCCTTCACTGCTTTAACTGTTTCAAAATGGGCTCGGCCAATTCTGCTGCCCTCTGCAGACACTATTGGACCCAAATAACGAACCTCAGGTTTAAAGAGATCACACTTGGCTTGAGTTTGATGTCATTCTCTCTGAGGCGCTGCAAAACTTTCCACACATCGTTCACATGGCTATCGAAGGTTTTACTGAAAACTAGTGTGTCGTCCATATAAGGAATGCAGACGTTATCCTGGAGCCCTTCCAGACACTCTTTCATACAATGCTGGAAAGCTGCAAGAGCATTCATGATTCCCCACAGAATCACAAATGCTGTCAGTGGTCTGCTTTCTTCAGAGAGACATCCCTGGGGGTAAGCTAAACGGTCCATGATATCTTGGACCCGAGGGATGGGCTGGCGGTCGGGATGTGTCTTTCTGTTCAGGTCTCCGTAATATATAAACAGCTGGAGGGTCCCATCCTACTTCCTGACACACAAACAGGTGAAGAGTATGAAGAGTTTGACTTCCTAACCCAACCCTGTGCTATGAGGTCATCTCCTGGTATAGTGGCTTAGGCACCGACATGTATGTGCGATTGACTGGTTCAAAGTCATTTTCAATTGTTTAATGTAGCCAAGGAGTGACACTCTTCTCTAAGCATTTGCCTAACTACCTGTCTCTGATCTTCGGTAAGGTGACTTAAACCTACTGGTGGATCCCACTGTTCATTAGCATTACATGTGGTTTCAACACTGGTGTGATTCCCTGTTGCTGGGGTGAAAGCTTTTTTAAAGACTTGGGCAGATAACACGGTGTTAATGGTATGTACCGTACTGGTTATTGTGCGTCCTAGCAGAGCAATGTCGTGGTCAGGTGAGTGCATTTTTCCTTGTGTTCAGTCTGTTATTGGTTATTAGTTAATTTTTTGCACATTTGTGGGACTTTTTGCAGGCTACACCTAACACTTAACACTTGTCCCTCAGCGGTAACCCTTTCCCGTTTAAAGGGGCCTCTCTTAATGGTCTGACTCCAGTGATTTTACATCCAGCTTGAAAATGTTCTTCACTCCCATTCAGAATTTCAGAATTGGCCTCCATTCAATTCATGAATTGGAATTTGAATTGAATTGACTCCACCCCACAGGAAGTTGAATTTGATTTGGAATTGGAATGACAGGAAGTGGAATTAAATTCATGGCAATTCAAAAGAAATTCCACACAGTCACACAACAGAAAGAATGTGTTGAATCTCACATACATTCAGTGTTAGGAAGGTTACTTTGGAAATGTAATTGCTTACTGTTTTAAGTTACCCATTATAAATGTGGTTTGGATTACTTTATTTGGATTACTTTATCAATGCAAAGCAATTTCCTTTTAATTTGATTAGTAACTAATTGATTTACACATTTTACCTCTACATTCATTTTGTAATTTAATAACATAATTTCATTACATGTAACTAGTCACTCCTCAACCCTGCATACATTTTGTTCCAAAATATGGATCACTCTTTAAGAGAACAAATAATTCTATTAATTCCACAATTGACAAGAATTGTTTTCTTGATTTACAATAAGTAATAAGTAAAAAGTTAGCTTGCATGCTTTTAAACACATGATATCCAGTGTTGTGGGGGTAACTCCTTAAGAAGTAATGCCATAATATAATCAATCAATAAATATATCAGTAGCATAATACCATCAAGAGATGGTTTTCAAAATAAGACAGTCTGTTAACTTGTAAAAGCCTTTTGAAATTTGAAGTAGCCTTGATGGAGCCACAGACTGGAGCACTGCAGTGCTTGCATATGGCTCTGTGGTTTCCAGGTGTTCTTGTTGGAATTGGTTCTTCAAAATGAACTAGTACAGATGACCTTTTAGGCCTGATATTATTTTCCATGTCGCTGTTATTACAGGTGTCCAACAGTGTTGACCATCAAATTGTGTAGAAAAGAAGCTTTCAAACAAATGTCCACCTCAAGTTGTTTCACAACCACTTTAAATACTTGGTTAAAGTAAAGCATTCTGGGAAATGGAGTCATGTTCTGTCATGTTCCACAAAATTACAATTACAATAAATCAAACTTAATTATTGTTCTGTGACTAGAGCTTGTAACATTCATTGCTGGGGGAAAACATTTCCTGTTAATGCAATCTGTACAAGTAGTTCAAACTAATGTCATTCATATAATATGTAATGCAATCATATCTGACATATATTGTAAAGCTTCATTGTTAAACACTTCACTTAAATTATGTATATGAATTTCTTTTAATTTTTATTGAATTGAAATTCTGCTCCCTTTAATTCAAATTTGAATTGTGATTCTAGATCCTGTTTTTGACATCAATTCAAATTCAATTCAAATTCAAGAATTGAATTGGAATTTAGGAGTCATTCTCAATTCAGTTCTGAATTGTGCACAAGCCTGCACTCCTGCTGGCAGACAAAACACCTCCTCGGAGCTTTAGCAGAGCGGTTGGAGTAAAGGTTAGGTGCATTCAGGTGCTGCGCAGGGTCAGGTGCTTGGGGCTGCCTGTAGTTGCTGTATTACTGCTGTTGGGAAACAGGTGGCTGGGGGTCCCTATATGGCCTCCTAACTGAAGGTGAGGCATGAAACAGGCTGCTGTAATGTATCTTTAATCTGAGCTATCTCTGCACTGAGACCTTTTAGAGAAACTGCACCTGTCTTAAGTTCAGCTAACTCTGTTAACTGTTCAGTGTGTACCTTAGCTTTGGCTTCCTTCACAGGACATTTTGCAGATGGTGTATCTTCTGACTGGACTACACTTACAGTTGTAGCTCGCTGTAGGGCACTTAATCGCTATTTGTATCGTCTTTCTGCCTCATTAGCACAAGCAAGAGTCATCAGTGATATGCAGGATTTGTCTTTAACGTTTCTTCTTTGTTCGCCTGATATGTCAAGGAAATCACATATCTCCTGTAAATTGTCTTGAAGGTGTGCAATTCTCATATATTTGAAAGATGAGTATGTTTCAGTGAATTACAGTGCATGATGTTGTACCTTGAATACGATGTGTACTCTATGAAACTACTTATTCCCTGTAGATCTGTTGGTTTTGTTAAATTCATTCAAAGCATTTATAACATTTAAAGCATGCGACCGAAGTTCCCACGATGGGTCAAAATAATGTGCTGTGACCCAGAGGTAACTGTGATTGCTGAGAGAAACCACCTGTGAGTGCAGTGGTGCTGCATCGCTTCCTGATTGAAAAATTAGAGGCGTTAAAAGGAAATTTGCATTAACTTGTTATTATCACGTTCATTTTAACAGCCCTGATTTCTTTGTCGTGTTTCTCGTCCGCAGCATCCTCCCCATGAAGCAGGGCATTATGCTGGGCCAGTACCTGGGAGCCTTCAACCTCATGGACACATTCAGGGGACGCTCCACAAAACAGGAGTAAATGAAGAGAGAGAAGAGAAGTTAAGGATGAGTAATATGGAAGGAGACATGCACATATTAAAGCTATCTACCTATTGTGTATTGCTGCAATAAGGATGGACTTGATTGCTCCTCTCATTTCAGTGGTTCATGTATTCAAGCATTGCATGCCCGTTAAGTCTCTTTATATCTCTCTGTTTCAATCCTTAATATCCTTAACGTCCCTGTTTTTAAATGGCATGATCATTAGTACAATTTTAATTGCGATCTTATTCATAACAGTTTGTAATTGAATAGAATATAGTGCTCATAATGGCCTCCTAAATCCAGCCAGCTAGTGTTGTTGCCTACTACTACTTGTTGAGGACCAGTCATGATGATGTAATGATGTATCATCAGTCCACAAACCGCCAAGTCAAACATTTCCCTATATTAACGGGGCTCAAAGTCAAATGTCATGTTTGATTTGAATGTCTGTTCTGTAAATTAGTAATATTGTGGTGTGGTTGGAGCCACAACTACAATTGCTTTCAACACAGATGGAAACAATACAAAGTGGGATTTAAAGAAGCATAAGTGTTGTTCTTTTGCTATTAAGAGAAGGATAAGTCCCATTCTACTCATAAGCAAACCCATCAAAACAAATAAGAGTGACAGTTTACTTATGCCAACTAACTGTAGACAGAGCTCATCATCTTTAGAATATTCAAAGCTCCAGCATTAATAAAAATGACGTATAGTAGAAGCAGGTTCCAGGGCGTCGTCACCATAACAAAAACCTTGTTCACTGTAAATGATGCTCATCCGTAATCAGATGCATCAGAGGCAGGTAATAAATCTAACTTGTACATCTATCAATGTATACTTCTTACTTGCTTTCTTGCTTTATTGTGATATATTAGCACTGTTGTGAACGGAGCCATAATAATCATCTCTAAAAGGTTTTGGGCACACTTTTGTTGTTAATCTGGCTCAGGGTTTTTCAGTCTAAATCATTTCCCATTAAAAATAAAACCAAATAAACTTTGGACCACCTGAAGCTCTTGTGTGTTCAGATTGAACAAAAAGCTACTTTTTCCTCGTGCTGAGTTTGAAAGTTTGTTTGTTTTTGAAGAATTTATTTTGCAAACAGCAAATGTACGGACTGCTAAGACATAGCTGTAATTAGCTAGCACTGTAGCAGCGTCCTAGCATGCTACAGCTAGCTAGAGTGTGAGAGGAGACCTCTACTTTTCTTCTTGGTTCTGTATTTTGATGAAAGCCTCGAGATGAGCACAAAAATATGAAATCTAAACATCTTTATACTTGTGCGGTGATCTTAAGCACAAGGAGGCTTGTCATCCTCAGTGAGTAAGGTGAACATCAGCCCTTTGTCCCTCGTTTCAGCTAGTTTACTCGATGGTTTCCTAGCAACACTGCCAGCTGTGTTTTAACGTTCCAAAATGTTGTGGATGGAGGCATCATAGGGGGCTTGTATACAGTCTGTGCATGTCTCCTGTGGATGAAAACATTCTCAGAAGTCTGTGTTTTTGAAGTAATATGCATGTATTTGCACTCAGTCTCTTCATTTCACTTATTAAGCACATTTACTACCACACAAGCCTCAGTCTGTAATGGTTATATTATAAAGATTATAATACAAATCACTCATTCAATCCACTCATTAGTTTTCATTTAACAGTGCCATTATTAATATGTAATGGATTGCCATAATTTGAGTGTGTGTCATTTGATGTTTTTTTTATATGGAACACAACTTCTGTAACAGTCATCTTTACTGATCTATCTTCATTAGGAGATATTACCATAGACTGTTAATATTAATGGACAAAGCAACCGGTTCGGCGAAGTGCTGCAAATGCAGAAGTGCCTTAAACCTGCATTCTATCTGAATTCCAGCAGGGGGCAACACGTGCAGTTGCAAAAGGAGTTCGGTTTCTGTAGAAGTCTATGAGAAAGTGACCCACTTCTCACATTTTTCATAATGAGTTTATGGTCTCAATCGCTAGTTTTAAGTCTTCTGCAATACAGAATGATGTTCATTTTTAGGTTTCGTTGATCTTAAAATCGGCGATAAAGCAGGGGGTGTTTTAGGGCGTGGCTATGATGTGATTGCCAGTGAAAGTGTGTAACGTAACGTAGAGCGTAAGCAGCAGTCTATGGCTCCTCCCTCACTCCTCCCTCTCGTCTAAAATCATCACATCTGCAACCAGGATGGCTGCGCCCGTAACGGCAAACTCAACGACTCATGGTGGATCTCCACAAACCAATGGGTGACGTCACACATGCTCTGTCCATTAATATTAACAGTCTATGAATATTACGCACCTGTTGTCTTAAACATGCTAACCGTTCAATGAGTGCTAAAGAAAGATAGTAATGTCAGGAGTTTAGAGAAATGTATCTTAAGGTACATTTTACTACGTGTCATATGTTTTCAGAACTTTTAAGTGCAAACTACCTGGAAGTGAAAATTCTGATCAATAAATTCACATTTTAATGTTTGATTTCTGTGTTTTGAGTGTCTTGTTCAGTATCATGACTAAAGCGAGTTCCCTTACAGTCCCATCCCATTATGTGAGGAGTGTAAAGCCTTTATTCAATTCACTGCTGAATGATAAAAATGGACGGAGAGCCTTGGTAGCTGAATGATTACAGCGCACCCCACATAACTGCAATGTCACACCCTCCTTTCTCTCTCTCTCTGTGTGTTTCCAAGCTGCCTCTTCGCTGTCAACACAAAAATCATTTACAATTTGATGGTGTCATTTACACTGTGATGTATAGACTACTGGTGCATTGAGTGAATGTTTTCAATGATGGTAAAGGTACTATATTTTTTATAGCACCTTTCTACCTTACCAGACACACACATTCTTAGACCAATGAAGGAACCAGGGATTGAACCGTCAACCCTGTGGTTAATGGGACGACCTGCTCTACCTGCTGAGCCACAGCCACACTAAGTGCTGGGTACTTAGGAGGTATTTTAAAGGATAGGAGAAATTACTTATTGCCTACTGTGGCCTCCAAGAAAAGACTGTAAATAATATAATCAATTCGATTTTATTTAGTGTCAAATCGTAACTTCACAGGTAGAGTAGGTCTAGACCACACTCTATAATTCACAAAGACCCAACAATTCCCCTCAAGAGCAAGCATTTGGTGCAATAGTGGTGAGGAAAAACTTCCTTTAAACAGGCAGAACCCTCAGGCAGACCTTGGCTCTTGGTGGGCGGCCATCTGCCACTGCCGGTTGGGACACAGAGACACTGATACAGATATATAGAGATATGATTTCATAATAATTATAGTAGTTGGTATGATGCGCGGTAGGCAGTTATAGTTATAATAAAGAGAATAAAACTACGACTAGAAATCAGAGCAGGACCGTGGCAGCAGCTGCAAACACGATTCAGTTGCCACCACAATCCAAGGAAATCTGCAAGGCAATAAAGCACAAGAACTCCGAGGAAGAAGCTTCCTGGAACTAAGTTAGTAACATGCATTAATGGGACATGAATGAACATACTGTAGATGGAAAGAGAGAGGAGAGAGGAGCTCTGTGTGTCATAGGAAGTCTCTCGGCAGTCTAAAACTATAGCAGCATAAGGGCTGGTCCAAGGCTAACCTGAGCCAGCCCTACAAAGGGTCGGAAGATAAATCTGACATCAATGCAAAACTAGACAGTATTTCAAAAGTAGGAAAATAATCGTGCACATGAAGCCTATTCTTATTTAGATGGCAAAACGAAGGATAGTGCCGTTTCTATGGATCCAGATGTGCTATTTGCCAGTGCACGTTAGTTTATCTAAAAAACTGGTGGGGCACTAAAGATGGGCTACATACCAGTAAAACTAGAATACTCTGTATCTCACTCTGTTAACATGTCAACAAACCGCATGGCTCCACAAAACACTTTTAACAACAGAGCAGCTTTCTTCTACCAGGTGTCTTGTACACATACACAGAGAGAAAGAGAGAGAGAGAGAGGAGAGAGAGAAGCGTAAGCGTACCATGTGTAGTTTATTTCCCCCTGTCTCTCTTACTCACACACAGGTAAAACTAACACTGTCACAAACTTAAATTAAGAATGAAATATTTCGGGCGACGCAACCAAAACAATGTGCCTACAGGGCCATATGCAAACTGTAACGCTATGAGCTCAACACCATGAAGGCCATAAAGAAGCGAACAGACAACTTTTTAGGGTTACAGATCCATATTTTCATGGGGGATGCGTGGGACAAAATGTATCCCGCCCTCAAAGTGACCAATGCTACTTCACCAATAGACCATATTATACCTGAAATAGAAGAATTTTAAACTAAGTAAAGCGCTGTAACGTGAACAATCTTAAGTGCGACAGACCGATAAATTCTGAGCGGGAGCTGCTGGTTGTATTTAGCTACTACAGAGCTCCGGGACCCCGGCTACCAGCGGCAGTTGTTTAGCTGCCAATAAGTGACTGTGAGCAGGCTACAGGCACCGCCAGATGATGGTCGTTTTAGGGGCCATGGTAGTTTAGTTTAGCCAGAAAAAGTGAACATCATGCGGCAATGCATACAGATCCATTCTATGACAACAACTGAGCATATAACGTTACACACTCGTCACCATCTAACGTAATATCAATCGTTCCAACACAACATACAGACTTCACTCACCAAGGCTGAGGGCTCGCTAGAAGAGAACGGTGATGCAGTGGTTTGGGGCATGGATGGCAGCTTAGTGAGGAGGCTCCGAGCAACCGTACACAATTTAACCTAAAATCCCCTAAAATATACTGCAAAATTTTGACCGAACCTTGACGCTGATATGTCAAAACCTCTTGCAACCAAACAGTGTGGCATTTTTACTCGAGGACGAAGGGCCAGTACTAAAACTAACGTTATTCCGCCAAGTCCATCGAGCAACACAGAAGCTAACATGGCTAGCTTAGCTGAAGTCCTGAGTGAGTTGAGGTCTCTCCGGTCTGACTTCGGAACAAAGTTGAACAGTATCGATACTCGTTTGACTGGCATGGCGACCTCAATGGCTGCATTGGAAAGTAAAGTGACGGAGGTAAAACGGGATGTCTCCACCAACGCAACTCGTATCGAGGAAGCTGAACTTCGCATGCACGAGACAGAAAATACACTTGAAAAAGCAGAAACCGCATTAGACTCGGCCATCAAGCGAATCGCTTACCTCAAGTCTAAGACTGATGACCTTGAGAACCGAGGCAGAAGAAAAAACCTTTGGCTCTACGGTTTAAGAGAAGGGGCTGAAGGCCAATAACCACTTTTCAACTTCATCAACGGAATGCTGACAAGATAGCTGGGTCTGAAGCCTGACAGATCGTTCACCCTTGAGCGGGTCCACCGTACGCTGACGTCGGGAAAGCCCAACCAAAACAGAGCAGTTCTCATTCGCTTTTTGAAGTTCCAGGATAAGGAGTTTGTCTATCGTGAATCAAAGCGAGGAGACATCACACATGACAGAGTCAAAATATCCTTCGCACAAGACCTCTCAGCGGAGACGGTACAGATCAGATGGGGATTTCACCAGGTTACAAAGTTATTTGTTGATATCAACGCCTTTCGTGAATTCCAGCACAACCCCGGCAGGCTGTGTGCTACATAACAGCAAAAGCCACCTTTTCTCAATGCCACAGGAAGCTGAACAGTTTTACAAAAGCATCACCCGTTCTATGGGTATGTGAGCCGGAGATTCAAAATGACGGGCTGCAGTTGGCTGATTACAGCCACAATAAACTTTGGTCTCCAGTAAGAAACAGCTGATCGGCCACGGGTATCAGCGGAACACCAAGATGAGCAGTAGAAGAGTGTGGGCCTCTCTTATTGTGAGATAATTTACTTGACTTCTGTTTCTTTCTTTTCTTTTTTCTCTCAGGTAAATATGCTCATTGAAACACCATTCTGTTCAGCGTGTAGATTAAGATCGGGTTGATGTTGTTTACATAACTTGCAATTAATGTTTATTGGACCAGGGAATTGTTTTTATGTGGTCATATCGTGTTATCCTGTGTTCTAAAAGGGAGAAATCACTGCACCAAGTTTTAAGGGACAATTCTGGCGCAAAATGAACCTAGGGGTTAATAACATATTTGTACCGAGTCGACCGTTCTCTGGGATCTGTTTTCATGCTAATCAAATGTGTCTCTAGCTTGAATATATGGGAGGTATATTATTGTTCAAGGAAGCATCATGAAACTAATGACTAATACTGATCAATTACATCAAGGATCTGAGACTAATTGAGGTTTGGAGGAAGCAAAACCCGAATAAAAGGGAGTACTCATGCTACTGAAGATGACTACTTTTTAATTTCTATGGAACTAATGTCTAATGTCAGAAAATGCTGGTACAATAGCATAGTAATCAGTGATCATGCTGCACTGTCTATAGAGTTACATTAGGATGGGGTTGAACGTTGCTTTAGATGGAGTTTGCAAGTTTTTTTGCTACAGGACCCTGCTTTTGTCAAATATGTGGGGAGCTGCATTGATAAATATATTAGTTTAGTTAATGCATATATATATGCATATATATATGCATTAACTAAATACAGAAGAAACTATGGCTAGCATTAGATGGGAAGCATTTAAAGCCTATATAAGAGGATAAATTCAGCTACACAAGTTCAAAAACCAAACGACTGAACCAAGAGTTACGGACATTAGAAAACAAAATTAAAAAAGCTGAGACTGAACTTTATGATAATATTTACCCTGAAAAATTACGTGATCTATGCGCTATGAGAGCTAACTAAGATAAATTAACCACAGATAAGGTGACTAAAAGTCTAATGTGGACTAAACAAACATACTATGATCAAGGGGAAAAAGCTGGCCTGGAGGACAAAGAAAATGCAAGCTGAAAGAACAATTAGCAGTATAAAGTCTCTGTCCGGCAACTTGAAAATACTGTTTTTTTAACTTTTATAAATTGCTATACAAATCAGAATATACAGAAAACAGTAAAGAACAGAATACATTTCTTGACAAGTAAAAATTTCGGACTATAACGGATGACGAAAACATTACACTAGGCCGTGCATTAACAATAGAAAACCTTTTCGAGGCTATAAGGGATATTAGTAGTGGTAAAGCCCCTGGATCGAATGGGCTACCAATAGAGTTTTCTAAAACATTCAAAAAACAACTTGCAAGACCGCTTCTTGATATGTACAAGGAATCGTTTATTGAGGGAGCACATCCAGATTCATTAAGATTAATAGAGGTTCATCTATCCTTTCCAAAACAGAAGAACTCACCACAGACAGCACAGTTTAAGAGAAAGTTTGGATCACAGAATGACTTCTTACAAAGTTACATCATTAAATCAATTTACCTTATCCTTAACTATGTTTTGATTGAACAGTTAATGTAAAATTATATTGGTGGTGGTGGCTGATATCATCTATCCTAATCCAGACTTGATGGGAATTAATATTCATTTTTAATGATAATAATTAATCTTTAGCACATCTATGTTATAAAGAGAGAGCTGGCTGATTGATTTATAAGATATGTTCAGATCTTATCAACAGATGTCACAATGTGTGTGTGTGTGTGTGTGTGTGTGTGTGTGTGTGTGTGTGTGTGTGTGTGTGTGTGTGTGTGTGGCAGAAAGAAAGAGTGTGAGTTATCTAGGTTTTTTTAATTAATTATGATTATGATTATGATATGAAGATACATACATCTTTGGTATTATTTCGATTCAATATTATCAGCCTAAACAAACTCACAAGGCCTTTAAAGCATACGACTACACAATCCTATATTCTTATTTTTTTTTAAAGACCAAACCCAACAAAGCCTGTTTTTCAATAATTTTTGACTTCCCTGAGGTGGGACACAGCCTCAAGCCCATTGGTTCCTTCTGAAGACACACAGTACAGCTTTAAAATGACATAAACTATGCACAAAAAGTAAGGAAATGTATCAGTCATTGTTTTCATCATAGAGTGTTGATAGTAGTCAAGAAGGATCGTTGTTGTCATTACTTGCTGAAAGGAAGAAAATACCATGGCTAGTAATAAGAAGATACTGGCGTTCAGCTCTCGAGCTTCTTCTTGTGGAAGAAGCACTGATTCGCTAGTCAAGGGCTAGCACTCCACCAATCAGGTTGGTCATTGAGTCCGACTGCCCACTGGCCAATTCAACAAGTCAAATCGGCCAAAATGAATGATGACGGCTCCTCCGACTGATGACGGCATGGAACACACCGAACAGACTCGAATCACAGAAGTGCTCTTTTTGCCACTGACAGACTCAGATTAATATTCTAAGTGTCTGACAACATTATGGAAAGGATTTATTCAGAGATAGACCTTTAAAACCTCTTTGAGACCTTTCTGTTTAATCAGAAACAGCTCTGAAGTCGCTAGCGCTAAACCCACCAGACTCCATTTAAAAAAGCAATACTTTTAGCGTCTATAGAGCCAACATATTTTCACATGTAATTCAGTAAACTATGTGTTTATTTCAACCAAAACTAGAGTTGTGATGGTTGGAAAAGTGGAAAGACGACCAAAAACGGCTTTTCATAGTATAATTTGTTTCTGTCGACTTTGAATGAAGTGTATTTTACTATGCTAAAATTACTGTTTATTTACATCGAGTCTGGTGGGTTTAGCGAACGCATGGATGGATGGACGGATATTTTTATGTTTAAAAAAAGGATCTTACTCTTTAACAGAAAGGTCAACCTTAGAAATCCTTCCATAATGTTGTCAGATACTTACAATATGAGCCTGTCAGTGGCAGAACGTGCACTTTTGTGAAGGTAAATACAAGCTGGACAATTTCACTATTAACTTACATTGTAGCTTGTTTCGCCACTGCAGACTGCAGCGATCTCTGGACCAATGTCAAAGATTGTTGTTCCCATCAGTCACTTAGACACAAAAACATAGGAAAATAGAGTTGAATCCAGGTTGAAAAAAACGGTAGTTACCCTTTAAAGGGGTGATAGAATGATTATATAGGGTATTTCACCTTAAGGTCTCCAAATAGGGTATGTAACATTGGTTGGGCTGAAAATGGCCCGGGTGCTGTCCATGCGCCCTAATGCAACCCTGTGATATAGCCCTAGAATGAAACAAGAGGTGTTCTCCCTTATATGGTATGCTCATGAATATTTAGATGAGCTGCGCGCTGATTGGTTGGTTTACAACGAGCGAAGCAGCAGAGTGCATGTTGCGTCTTTGCTCCCGAATATCCAGAAGTTAAAGGCTGAGCAAGAACATTCTTTGCTGAGTTTTGTTGGTGGCCATGATGTTGTGGCCCTCTTCCCCACGGGGTTCGGGAACAGTTTGATTTTCCAGCTCGCTCTGTTAGTGGTGAAGGAGTTGGCTAAGGCTAACGCTAGCGATGTTAAGCCGATAGTTGTTGTTGTCGCACCTCTTGTTAGCCTGGTCCTACTAGACAGTACGTAGGAGGGCGGAGCCAGGCTACCAGAGGGTCAGTGTATGTTTTGTTTTTATGATTTGCATTTTAAAATACAACATTTTAAATTGAAATACAAGGCGTTTTTTCCTTTTCATGGTCAAAAGGGAATGTGAAAATTTAAAACATGCTTCAATTTTCATTTTCTATTTCATATAACAAAAAATTGAATCACTAGAAAAATGCCATGCCATGAGTAGCACCGGTGTAGCCTACCAGTTTTGCTTTAAACCAGGCTGCAGTTGAGGGAAACTGTAGCCTAACTTCCTGGGCGACTGATCATCCGTTTTTTTGCACCTCTTAACATAAATATAGACTACATAAATATGGCTATGATGAAATACATCAATGAGGCAATACATATAAACATATGCATTAGTCATTATAGTTCAATAGCCTAAATACACATATTTTACTTTTATTTATTTCAGGGGACTTTTATTTATTTCTGTCTATTTATTTGCACGTTATTAAACACGAGCGCAGCAGATTCGTCTGATTCCCAGCTTAGCTAGAGCGGGTAATGCCAGCTCTGCAGACGGACCAGAGTCAGTCAGCACCGGGGAGCAAACCGGGGACCCCAGTCACGGGGCTGGTGGCTAGCTGCTAGCTAGCTGCAGCTGCAGCGGCAGCAGCGAACATTATAACTTAGACCTTTTTCACAGCAGACATGTTGACATGTCATAGTAGGAAAAGCACAGGAGTATTCAAAACCATTAATGATGGCTGCATTCCACTTAGGAGAGGCCCTGGTATTGTGCATGCTGACTCACTGAAATAGCTTACTGGGACATTTGATGGAATTGAGCCATCGTTATCAATTTCAGCTGTGCTTTTCCTACTATGACAAGTCAAAATGTCTGCTGTGAAAAAGGTCCATTAGACCCAGCACCGGAGGTCTGATCCCCATGATCTGATTCCGAACCGCCGGTGACTTTCTGCCAGATCAGCAAGCTTAACAGCAGCAACAGAAAGTTTGCTGGGATCAGACTTTGGCGCTGTAACGCTAAAGTTAACGTAACAGTAACGTTACAGCCGTGAACTATTTCCTTAGCTGATTTGACTCTCTTCAGGCGAAGTTGTCTGCGGTGGGTAGAGACAGAGAGTCAGAGGTAGGCAAGGAGAGAGGGTAATAAATAAATGTGATATTATGAAATAAAAGTCCCTCCAAGCATTATCAAGAGTATAGGTTTCCAAAGTAATTTTAGCCTGGGCTGAAAGCAACACTGGTACACTGGCGCTGTTGCACTGGAAATGACAACATCAGGATAACATCAGGTCTCTGAACATGAATAAACAGGCTTTTTTTCATTTCTATTTTCGAGTGATTTTATTTTTTGTTATATGAAATAGAAAATGAAAATCAAAGCATATTTTAAATTTCTCCCATCCCCTTTTGACCATGAAAAGGAAAAAACGCCTTGCATTTCAATTTTAAATTTTGTATTTTAAAACGAAAATCAAATAACCATTCGTTTTTTTTTTTTTAGTACCTGTTTGTGAAATGAAAATCGAATAACCAAAATATACACTGACCCCAGAGTGGCTCTGGGCAGATCCAATAGTTTTAAACTTCAACAGAGTACCTGCCTTCAAGGAAATTAACACGTCTCGTCAATGGAGAGTGGCCAGACTCTCTGTACAAATGAAATGTACCAGAGTCTGGTAGGACCAGGCGACAACCCCTAGATTGGAAATGACTCCTTCTGAGTGGTAATTTTTGTCATTTAACATTTACTTGAATTTGCAACACGTAGCCTAACATCACCCGTTAGCTGTTATACTAGTGTAATACTCGCACTTGTGTTATACTTAGGCTACGACACAGTGTCGTAGCCTAAGTATAACTTTGTATTAGGTTTGTTTTTAGCATTGTAAGCAAGGTAACACTTTACAATAAGGTACACAAAAAAATAGGTAGTTAATGATTAGTTAATGTTTTTGAAAGAGTAACGAATGATTAGTTACTGTTTTTCAGAAGGGTAGTTACTGTTTTTTGAAAAGGGTAGTTACTGTTTTTTGAAAGGGTAACAAATGATTAGTTACTGTTTTTCAGAAGGGTAGTTACTGTTTTTTGAAAGGGTAACGAATGATTAGTTACTGTTTTTCAGAAGGGTAGTTACTTTTTTTCAGAAGGGTAGTTACTGTTTTTTGAAAAGGGTAACAAATGATTAGTTACTGTTTTTTGAAAGGGTAACAAATGATTAGTTACTGTTTTTTGAAAGGGTAACGCATGATTAGTTACTGTTTTTCAGAAGGGTAGTTACTGTTTTTTGAAAGAGTAACTACCCTTCTGAAAAACAGTAACTACCCTTCTGAAAAACGGTAACTAATCATTCGTTACCCTTTCAAAAAACAGTAGCTACCCTTCTGAAAAACAGTAGCTACCCTTCTGAAAAACAGTAACTACCCTTCTGAAAAACAACAACTAATCATTCGTTAACCTTTCAAAAAACAATAACTACCCTTCTGAAAAACAATAACTAATCATTCGTTACTCTTTCAAAAACAGTAACTCATTAACTACCTATTTTTTGTGTACCTTATTGTAAAGTATTACCAGCAACATAACAGTTATTAATTTGCACACGAACAAATGTTTTACAACTTGTACCCTTGTGCAATTTCTGTCAAGACATCCAGTTAGCTGAAAAGTTCGTAGCCAGTCTGTAGTGGGCAGTTCATAGGCTATATGCCTGTAGGGAAAATGAGTGCTGCTTGCAATGAAAGTATACTCGTCTTAGTAAGTATTGTAATATTGTTACAGTGTTGTAGTCTATGTGATACGCAGGTATATGCTGTATACCCACTAAGAAAACTCCAGGATTTCCATATTCCCACTTAAAAATGCCCAATGACCCACAACATACTTTCCATTATATTTTTGATATATTTTGATATTGATTTAGATTTACTTTTTCACACACTAAATAAAGGTATTTCCACTGTAAATTGGTGCATAAAAGTGTATCAGAATACAGGAAATTAAGTTGTTGATGCTCAAAACTTCCCTGGGGGAGGACACCCAGACCCCCTACTATGGTATGCCCCCCCCCCCACCACTCCCCCCCAAAGTCAGATTCTGGCCAATATACAGTACAGTATACCCACTACAAGACATTAGACTACACCACTGCGTATACTCTCCTGCTGAATAGGTAATCTGATTAGGAGTTACCTACATTCTTAACCATGTACTAGTAATATGTGATCTTACAACAGGACGTCCAGTTAGCTGGGCAGGAGCCTACTATTTCTGTAGTGGCAGTTTGTAGGCTACGGCTGTAATGAAATGAGTACCACTCGCGTCAATGAAAATATTACTACTCTCGTCTGTGTCAGTAGGTCTAACGTTATCTTGTAACTACTATCCTGCTGATTAGGTCATCTGATTATGAGATTATTACCTTATTTCCATGTAGTAATATGTGATCTTACAACTACAGCCATCTCCCCTTGCCAGGTGTACTTGTGGAAACTGTGCACACATGCCTAAGGAGAGAGAAAATATATGTTGCCGGGAAATACCTTAGGTAACTAAAACTGGAGATACATTTACTCAAGCTATTTGTTTTTTTTTGTTTTTGTTTTTTTATTAAACTTTTTATTTAAAGGAAAATAAGTTATACATGTTGCTCTTAAGTCTGTATACATGCCATTGATCAAGAAAGAAAAATTCACATCATTACAAAAGCACCCACACTCTCTCCCATCACAGTACTTCTATACCGGTTCAGGACTGGTAGGGAACTTAAGAATCCAAAAAATAAGAAGTGGTAGTGATAACTACAAGAATAAAAATAGAATAAATAAAATAGGTAAACATACAGCAGAGAGTAAAATAGACAATAACAGTTGTAAAATTAATACATTTGTCTTTCCTCATTCATAAACTTTTCCTGCAAATAATATCCTATGGTGGGGTGATAATAACTGCGATGGCAAATCAACAACACAAATGGTAATAATTATAGATTAAGTAAGATAGTTTGCTGTATACATGTATAACTCTCTATTTGCTGAAACAAAGAAAGAAAACTGAACCAGATGAGTGGAGTCAAAAACTAGGGGGATTTATCACATTACCCAGAATATTGCCTTAAATTTGTTATAAGGTTTATCCACGTTTTCCAGTAGCTCTCAAACTTATCTTGTTCAAGCCTGAGAGTGAATGTTAGCTTCTCCATTATAAAAACATCCTGAACCACTTTGATCCACTCCTTGATTGTAGGAGAATCTTTTACCAACCATTTCCTTGTGATTGCTTTCTTGCTCGCTAGTAATAGGATATTATACATATATTTGTTTTCAGACCCTGTCACAGTGTCCGGTCTTAATCCCAGACATAAAGTCACAAACTCTGATGGAATCACTATTTTCATGATTTTCTCCATGGTCAATTTAATTTCTTTCCAATATTTTGAAATGGCCGGACAGTCCCAAAACACATGAAAATGTGTTGCCTTATTCTTGCCACAGGATCTCCAACAGGATGTACTTGCTCCCTGAGAAATCCTTTGAGCTGGAACTCTAAAAAAACTAACTATACTCTTCCACCCAAATTTTCTCCAGGACAGAACAGATGTACTTCTCCACTGTTGTGAAATTATTTTCCCCCACATTTCCATCTGCATCACAATGTTACTCTCCTTCTCCCATTTCTCATTTATATATGCAGTATCATTCCCCTCTACCTCTTGTAATACCTTATATATCTTTGATATGTTTCCACGATCAGGCTCTGACCTGTAGCCGAGTAGAAATATCTTCACTATACCCAAATTAGTTTGTTGCAATTCTTCCTTTTTCGTTATTTTCTCTAGGTAATGTCTAAGTTGCAAAAATCTATAAAAATCCTGACGATTTTTAAGATCCTGGAATTGTCGCAGCGTGTCCCCCTCATAGAGGTCACAGTGTTTTATTAACCCTTCATCGGCTCACTGTTTACATCTTGCATCCATCCTGTTTGGTATGAAATCTGAGTCATATCCTATCCATCTTATGATCCAGTATGGTTCTTTGTCCTTGTTTTCATTGACTACCCTGTGCCAAATCTTAATTGACATTTTTATCAATGGGTTTATGTCTTTTAGACAGGCAACCAACCCAATGTCCCCGATGATTGCTTGTAATGGAATATCGCTAGATATCCGACATTCTATGTCTTTCCACTTCGATTTATAAGAAGGGTTGCAGATATTAACTAAAATTTTTATCTGCACCGCTTGGTAGTAATTCTTAATATTCGGGAGAGAGAGGCCTCCTTTGTCTTTTGCTAGTTGAAGAGTCTTATAGCGAATCCTTGGCCTCTTCCCCTGCCAGATGAATCGGGATATTAATTTGTCTAATTCTTGAAATTTTCCCTTTGGAAATTCTGTTTTGGAACAGATACAATAATTTGGGTAGCACGTTCATTTTTATTGCTTCTACCATCTGTCCTAATCCTAAAAAGGGCACTAGATTACATCTGGTCAGGTCAGATTTGATTTTGGAAAATGGGGGGTCATAGTTCTCTGATACAATCATATTCAAATGTTTAGGAATATTCACACCTAGGTATTTAATTGACTTTGCTTCCCAACTCATTTTAAATTCCTCTCTGATGGATTGGCTCGGAGAGTAATTAAATGTCAAAATTTGAGATTTGTTGGTGTTTAGTTTATAACCGAATAATAAACCGTATTCTCTCAGGGTTATGAGCAATTCTGGAAAGGAAGCAGATGGAGGCCTGTATTGTCCTAACAAAGTCATCGTGGATACTCAAGCTACTTTATGCTTTCTGCCTTTTAACAATTATGAAATAACAGCAGGGTCATTATGTTTTTACAGATCATGAGAAGAATGACCCAGGTTCCTGAGGAGATAACCTGTATGATTGACCATCCTGGCCTCGATCTGGTGTGCCTCAATATTCTTTGCAAAGTGCAATGAATATTTACAGAGCTGACCATGGCCGGTTGAGAATAAGAGGGATGGAAAGGTGAGGCCAATCTGATACAAGTGTTAGCAGTTACAGTATATAAATAAAATGTTTATAACAATACGCATTCATTATTGGTTCAGCATATTACAAAAACACACGGTTTGATCAAGACAACAAAATGACAAACTTTATTTAGTTTCAACACAATCATCCAGTGTTATACTCTGAAATGTAAAAGATTAAACAATAAATAGTAAAAAAAAAAAGTGTGCTTTTCCACCCTGTTCTTTTTGCAGGCAATGCAGAGACCTGGCCTAGAGGACTTTTGTGAGCTGGTGCTGGGGTGTCCGTGTCGTGATCCCCTCTTGTGTGGTGCTGCGCATACGGAGTGAGTTTCCAAAAGCTTCAGTACGTTGTGTTCAGACCCCACCTCGACTGAACCGTGCAACATGTTCAGCAACAGCATCCTCCATGGAAGGCCTGTCAAGCTGAGCACACAGGTCCTGGGGCACAGGAATCCGCTGGATGGCATCCACATAAGGAAGGGGGTCATGGATGATCTCCTCGCACACCAGTCGCATCAAGTCTAAGACATAGCCTGTTGTGTGTGTATACCGTTGCACATTTTGATTTGTTGTTTGTAATAAAAAAAATATATTTAAATTTTTTTTTTTTCAAACAAATCGTTGGCTCTGTCTTCACTTGTTTCACGGTGTAAACTCCCCTTTTGGCCTTTGGGAACACAAGTCTGTACGTTAGTTTCCCCTTGGCTGTCTTCCGTTGTGGGCGCTCAGCATTCTCATTGAAGTGCATGGCTGCAACAGAAATGTTGTAACACAATTGTGAAAGTCACTTTTGTATGCACACACCAAGCAAAATACTTAATTAAAAAATGACTGAATTCACAGCAAAAGCAGTTGCTAAACCTGTAAGCTGTGCCAAAGCTGTACTCTAACCAGTGTTGTTACAAGTGCCTTTCAGTAGAGCAGCCTAAAAGTGAAATTATTTGCATTTTGATGGCCGTCAATTAGGCCTGATGTCTTCAGACTCATGTCTCACACCTTCAATGAACAAAACCAGTTTCTGCAGACAATTTGTCCCCCATTTACATTTGCCTTTCTAAAGACTTATTTTGTTGTAGTAGTACATAGTTAGTGTACATACCTGCATAGCATTCCAATGAAGGGGAAAACAATATTTTTGGGAGCAAACCGCTGGATGACACTGTGGAATGACTCCACAGTTGATGTCTGGTAATGATGGCTAAGCTTTCCAACATCAGTAAGGTACCTGGCAGTTCTGAGCTCTGAAAGGTCTGTTCAGAGCTGACAAACCTAAGAGAAAGTAAATTTGCTTGTTATGGTCCTTTGAGGCCTTCAGTTGATGTACACACTTGGGGAAAGCTGGGTCAGAATGGCTTTGGACATCTTGAATGTGGTTTAACACAGACTTCCATTTTGCTACCTTCTCTGTTTATGCCACTTTTTCACCAAAGTACAGTCCTTGTCTTTGCCAAGTTGGTCTAGCTTCTTTGACAACCCTAATGAAATTAGTTTACATACCAAACAGCAAGATATACAAATTGTTGAGTGATCATTGAACTTATGCAAAAATTTTGATAGCCACTTCCCAAACGTGTTCGGTAATCAACGTCTTTATAATGTATTTAACAATATATAAATAAAAGGTCACATTACCTTTTGCTACATGCCATACGTCGTAGTAGTGGGTGATTTTACGTTCTCTCAGGAACTTTTGGATCTGAGGGTGACGATCGGTGATAATACAGTCCAACTTTACACCACTTCCATGTAGGAGCTCCAAGGTTCTTATAAGACTCTCCTTGTATGAGCTTCCCCCCACCTCGTTGCTCTGTGTAGAAAGAGAGACACACATACAATAGGTATCCATTAACCTTTTTCCATTCTGTATCAAAACTGGGGATCAACACTTTTCTGACCATTTTGACCACATATGTATAACATTGATAAGACAGATAAGTCTTATAAGGGTTTCTAATGACACTATTGTCAGTACTACTTGTGCATATGCATGTGATCTATTGCGTTAGTCCTAATGATTTTTAGATACCTGCACCAGCTGTATGTCTGCGATTTCGTTGGTCTGCACACCCATCATTGTGTAGCTCCTATACTAATACTAATGTCCTAGAATGCAACAGTTTTTACATTTTCAGTCAATAAACATGAGAGTGGAATTATTCACTGTAAGGCAACACCTCACCTAAAATTGTTGGTATAATGTATACACATTACAACATAAAGAGAAAAAGTGTACCTGGTGAGTCTGCTCGCATATCACCCCCGAGAATGACACTGAAGGCATCATAAGTATGTGTTCTCAGCTGCATTACCTCAAACATCTATACAAGAATTAAAAGTAAATCAGTTGTGAAGTGAAGGTTAGACAAACACATTCTGCAGGGGACAATGATCACAGTACCTTTTTCATCTTCGAAAATGAAGCTCAACAAAAGTAAATGGCAGCAGACAGCTGAAGGTTGCCCACAAGGGGTGCTCCCAATAACTGGCTGACTCTTCCACTGTCTGAAGAACTGTCAGTGAAGGCATAGTTGGTCAGTAGCTAGGAAGGACCCTCTTCTGCGTGACAGGACATTACAGACCCTTGTGCACACAGGGCAGGTCTTAAACAGGCTGAGAAGGCATTGCTCAAAAACAATGTATTTTGCATCACCATACGATGACACTGGCGATATACTACAAGAGATAATAAAGAAAAAACAACATTGTCCATCTCAGTCCAAAATCAATTGCACAATCTGACGACGTCACAATGTATGTAAATAACACTGCTGCATTGTGAGAGTGTGCTTTGCTTACAAAGCTGAGATGATTCTGTCTCTGTTGTAACTGACTGTGCAGGATCGAATGTGGAATCTTGAGGATCAGTGCCTCCTCAAATTCAAGGCAAGGTCTCTTTGCTGGCCTCAGACCCTTCACAGGAGTTGAAGATAATGGCCCAGAGACTGAAGGAGCCGGTGTGCCTACTGCCACACTTTGGCATTGCACTGTTGCCTGTATGCCTTCAAAGGGGGAGGGGAAGACTATTTTAGTGAGGTGTCTTAAGGCTGATTTATACTTCTGCGTAAAATCTACACCGTTGCTACGCACGTAGAACGTGAAGACACAAACCTACGCCGGACCATACGCCGTAGCCTGACATGCAGCTCTCGAAAAATGTAACTACACGTCGCAGCGACGCACTTCGCAGCGACGCACATCGCTCGGCCGTGGCTTGGTAGCGTTGCATTTCTCCCGACTCATTTCCTGGTTCTCCTTCTCCTACGCCGGACCCTACGCCGTAGCCTGACATGCAGCTCTCGAAAAATGTAACGACACGTCGCCACAAATCCACATAAGGAGGTTGGTTGGGGTGGTGGGATGGGTCAAACAACACAGGACTTTCACCTCGGAGACCGGGGATCACATCCCGCGTGTGGTAGTTCCTTTCCGCGTTCTTTTTCTCCTAACCACAACCTTTCCCCGTCTTTCTTTTCCTAACCACAACCGTCCTGTTGTTGTAGTGCGTCCCAGATTGACGCCCACCTTGAGCCTGGGTCTGTCCAAGGTTAATTCCTGTAAAAAGGAGGTTTTTCCTTTCCACTGTCGCACCAAATGCTTGCTCGTGGGAAATTTAAATTGTTGGGTCTTTGTAAATTGTAGAGTGTGGTCTAGACCTACTCTATCTGTGTCAAGTGTCCTGAGATAACTCCTGTTGTGATTTGACACTATAAATAAATCTGAATTGAATTGAATGGTTGGGGAACAACACCCATAGAAAGGCAGCTGCAGGGGGTGGCGTGGAGAATTTTCAATTTAATTACATTTTATTTATAGTATCAAATCATAACAAGTTATCTCGAGACACTTTACAGATAGAGTAGGTCTAGACCACACTATGATTTATAAAGTCCCAACAATTCTAGTAATTCGCCGAAGAGCAAGCATAGTGCGACAGTGGCGAGGAAAAACTCCCTTTTAGGAAGAAACCTCGGCCAGACCCAGACTCTTGGTAGGTGGTGTCTGACGGTGTTGGTTGGGGATGTGATGAACAGTGGCAATAATAGTCACATTAAAGATAATGGAACAGTGACTGGAAAATGGTAGTCGTAGTACTTCATGTCATAGCAGGGCACTGCAGGGCGTTACAGTATGGGGCGTGGCACAGCAGGGCATGGTTGGACGTAGCAGGTTCAGCAGGATGCTGCAGGGCACCGCAGAGTGTAGCAGGGTGTAGTGAAGCAGGACCACGGCGACAGCTGCAACCAAGATCTTGGTGCCATCCTAATCCAAGGAAATATGCTGGGAAAAAGAAACATAAGGACTCCGGGGAGTAAACTCCCCAGAGCTAGGTTAGTAACAAGCATTTCTGGATCTCCTCACTCCCTAACTATATGCTTTAATCCCCAATGTGCCACTGCCCCCCTGCACAGAGATGTACTGGTATCAGGGGACGAAACATCAGTGAAAGGCGGCTTCCACCAGACGACCCTGCAGCTGACCTAATGCCAAAGCAGAAAGCAACATGTTACCTGTAAACTGAAATTGTGTATAGTTGTTTCTAATTGGGTTTTTATTAGGGTTGTTTGTTTGGTATGCAAGAAAATTGGCATCTTAAGTGTTTGATTGTTTTACTTTTTGTTGCTGCTTTTTCTTTTGTGATGACTATGATATCATTGTTCCTCTTATTACTGCTTTGCCTGTTTCCCATAAAAGTGATGGTGAGATTTCTGGAAAGTCGTTCATTTACAGGAAGGATGCCCACTCTTTTAATCAGTGAGATGAAGTCTGAATCTCCTAAGAGTGATTTATTAAAACGCCATATTGTTGGAGATACAGTTGGATGGTTAATGATAGGGCAACGGGATTAAAACAAAAGAGAACAAAGAGAAATATAATTCCTTTATTTAGGATATAAAGGGACAGCAACGCATATTACTGTATGACACACTATTACAGTAAGGCAATATATTTAAGAAAAATGTATGTAGGCCTATTATTAATATTTTACACAAATTTACACGTTAACATTCAACTTGAAGACCAACAGCCAACTTAACCTAAAAACTGTAAACAGCAGTGTGAACACAGGTAAAAAAGGAGCGAGGAGAGCTAGCAGGCTGTGGCTTTGAAGTCACTTCAGTTGTTTACTTGGCATTTGCAGTAGGTCAATAGTGTCTCTATCGCAATTTCATCCAGAAACTTCCACATATCTTCCATTTTGTGAAAGACAAACTTCAATCAAACTGATGCATCTCATCTTCATCCATGGCTGCACACAATAAAGCCAAACACACGGTTCTATATTAACAGTTTATACAACTGTTAGACACAACTATGCTGCCATGTGCTAGTGGGAAGATCCTACTTTGCATTTGTGAAGTTGGAATTACGGGTATGTTATGTTCAAGTGCTTTGTTGTCGGAGCGAAATGAAAAAAGGCAGACGCAAGGTTTATCTTATCTCACCTGCTTCTTGGGGCTAGACTAGTTTTTGAATTTCCCACTTGAAATAATGATTTGAGGGAGTGTTTATCAGCACCTTCCAGGTGGTCCAACTCATATTTACCATAATTTCGATAGCACGTCAAGGCAGCAAAAAAAAAAAAGCATCGTCAGAAACTAGCCACCGACGCCGAAAGTACATTTAACACCAAAAAGTAGTCCACATGTGTAACATTCAGTAGCTTAATTTTCGTTATTTATATTTATATAATGATAGCGGTAGCAATTTTAACGACAAACAAGAATCATGCATTTAAACATTTTGGAATAAAGCAAATCAGTCACCCACCTTTACAAAGTGGCATCAGGTTGCGCTCATCGTGTTGCAAGTTAACATTACGTACTTAGGGGGCGGGGAGGTTACTCACTGAGTCAAAAAGGCTGCCTGGGTCATGATAGCAAGATGGCTAAAGGGCATGGGTGTCGTGATGTTTTGAGTGGTAAACAGGTGACAAGTCTGTAAATTAAGCTAAAGCTGCATTTTGTACACAGCATGCAACTTGTGTTATAGTAGAATGTGGATAAAACAGCTATTATGTTTGCAAGTGCCTTAGCTTGCTAATACATAACTAACAGCTAACTTGACCTCACTGTTAGACATAAGTTACTAAAACAATCATTTGCAATGCCTAACTCTCGTGGTTTTAGCTAAATACAGGCAGTTTTGTGGAAAATAGTTTTCCCCGCCGGAGGGGGCGGGATTTAAATGCGCTCTGTTTTCAATGGTTGGATGAAGGTGGGCCATAGAAGGATGTGATTGGCCAGTGTTCAGATGAGGGACAAACCAGTGGGCCAATCATGTGATCTTTCTCCTCTCTGTGGGTCGGTCAGCCAAAGACCAAGGATGTGAATGGCCAGTGTTCACATGAAAGACACACAAGTGGGCCAATCATATGATTTCTCTTCTCTCTATGGGCTGATCTCCCGGTACTAGCAATGGCCAATCCATACCTGGCAGTAGGACGCCGCCATGCCATTTTCATCTGGCAGCGTTGCATAACTTAGTAGGTGTCCTATGTCACATTTTAATTGACACCCTACAGCCAATCCCAATCAACTATTCACCCAGATCATGGTATAAAATAAAGTATTAGACTTTGTTTATTTGGCAATATATTGTCTACATTTATTCAGGTTTCAATGCCCTGATCTTGAGGTGGGCAGTTCCAGACCCTTGTCAGATGTGGGTAATGTGCAGTGTTATGTGTAACAAAGTAACACGTTACAGTAACGTAACTACTTTTTCAGGTAAAAAGTAGTGTAACACGCTACTACTGAAAATTTGGTAACAAAACGTAGTTCCTTTTTCAATTCGGAGCAACGTTACTTTTCCCAGGGACAGATTTGACAGCAACACTACCTTATCAGCTGCACGCTCACAAGCTCCACACAGTACGTGACAGAGGCTGGTAGCGGAGCAATCATGGCAAGCGAGAAGCAACCAACGCTAACTTTTGAGAGCGTTTTAAGCTTCGTGGCTTTTTGCTGGACGGCGCTCTGAGCGGAGAGCTACGTGACACATGCCACTACATCGCTGAGGACTGGTGGTTAAATCGGCTGTCCTATGAACAGAGCATGCCAGGCAGACACAAAGCTGACAACCTCACAGATGGATGCGGTGGAGATGGGCTCATACATAGGCTACACGCAGCGGATCGCTGTGGACTTGTGTCGGTCGCACCGACATGCAAGGATTTCCAGAAAAGAGGCTGCATGTGTCTACGATGCACGGACCATCGTGGCTGCGCGACCGGTACAAGTCGATACAGACATTACATACACTACATAACATAATACATAACACCGTGTAACATAATACATAACACCGTGTAACGCCGATGACCTGCCGATGTGCATTCAACCCACGCTGGACTCGTTCATAATGAGTAAGCCGTCACTCTGTGACTAGAGAATCCAGTCTGCAGTGTAGTTCAGACACTTCACTGATAAACCATAGATTGGCTTTATGGTCAAAGATAGTTTTTGTATAATTAACTTCAGTAATAATCCAAATAAGTTCATTTAGCCTCGTATTTAAATTTATAAGTGATTTTTTCGTATACGACAGGCTTAAAGTTTTTTGTCATACCTTGACAGTTTCGACTGCTGACTCTGCAGTCATCTTCAGAAGCGTCACGTTATGTTGCTGTGACGTCTACTGTGGGTGTGATATATTTAGTTTGTGTCATTCTACCTGTGTGATGGAATGACGCATAAATAGTCCGGAGGAAAAAGCAGAGTTACGAAACGAAGTGGCGGGGATACTAAAATCAGCCAAATTACCACCCAAAAACATAAACAAGGAAGAATGTAAGGCCATGCAGTCATTGGCCAAAGACAAATCCATCAAAATTCTACTCGCGGATAAAGGAAGGACAACAGTGAACAATATGAAAAACAAATGTTAAATATGCTGGAGGATAAAAACACATGACATACTGAAAAAGGATCCTACAGAGGAAAATAAAAATAAATTGAAGTCTCTACTAAAACCACTAGTAGAGGAAGAAAAACTAGGAAAGGACACATATAACCACCTAGTACCCACAGCCAGTGTCAAACCACCCCCAAACTCCACAAACCAAGACAACCCACTTCGCCCAGTTGTGCTGATAGCATAGGCTCAGTCACCGACAATCTATCCAAAGCTCTACTAGAGCTAATAAAACCTCTGCTGGGCCTTACAAAACAAGGCCCTGCAAGAACTCGAAACAGATGGCAAAGGAACTAAACAACAACTCCCCACTGTCGGCTATCATGAGTGGGTGTTTCATGGAAGACCTGGAATACGAAGAAGAGCAAATCAAAAAAAATTCTGTTGTGAAACAGGCCCAGGCTAACTTAGAGACCAGAGGGCTATTTCACAAAACCTAGACAACGTATTAAGATGGGATTTTCCCGTTATCCTGGCTTAATTTAGCCTTGGCTAAATTAAGCCAGGATAACGGGAAAATCCCAGCAGTGGCACCTTAGTACCATGTGGATTTATTATGTGCAGCTAGCCTTGGTTAATCCTCATGCCTTTTCTGTTCACTCAGCAGTGGTTTTTACCTTATTATTATTAGCCTCCATTAAAATAACACAGATACATATTGCTGTTCGGTTCAGTACTGTTATTATTTTAACATTCTGACCGTCATTGTTACTCTTATATTGCGTTTATGAAGACTGCTGTACATGTTGTTGTTAGACGTTTGATGAATATAATATGGCTGATAAAGTTGCAAATGTGTTTTAAATGAAGTCAGTGATAAGAGTGTTTCTATAACTGCAACAATAATAACAATTTTATTTGGCATTCTTTGCACACAATTTGTGTTTTTTCCAGTAAATGGGACTATAATTTGGGCGGTGAAACCTATCATAATTATACAATCATATCAAATTATATGTTGTTTTAGGCCACTGTACACTCATGAAACAACAGAGAGAAAGCTTACCTCAATGGTTTTTGCCCTTTTATTTTGCTGGGGGAAATAACTGATGAATAGCCTACTCTGTGTTACAGTCATGTTTACAGTGTGCATTTAATTTATCACTTTATTCTCTTTATAGTTTCTAGATAGAGTCCAATTTCTCAGTGTCTTTTTTTTCTATGTCCATATATGACATTAGCGGACCGACTAAATCATAATCTACGAATATACATTTACGAACTAGGCCTACTGCTCTCAACTGCAACCATTCAAGGAGTTACTGTAATTTGCATAAACAAATACTTGTACACTTTGCCTTAAAAATGAGCATCCATCCATCCATCTTTGTCCGCTTATCCGGTATCGGGTCGCGGGGGTAGCAGCTCCAGCAGGGGACCCCAAACTTCCCTTTCCTGAGCCACATTAACCAGCTCCAACTGGGGGATCCCGAGGCGTTCCCAGGCCAGGTTGGAGATATAATCCCTCCACCTAGTCCTGGGTCTTCCCCGAGGCCTCCTCCCAGCTGGACGTGCCTGGAACACCTCCCTAGGGAGGCGCCCAGGGGGCATCCTTACCAGATGCCCGAACCACCTCAACTGGCTCCTTTCGACGTGAAGGAGCAGCGGCTCTACTCCAAGCTCCTCACGGATGACTGAGCTTCTCACCCTATCTCGAAGGAAGACGCCAGCTACCCTCCTGAGGAAACCCATTTCGGCCGCTTGTACCCTGGATCTTGTTCTTTCGGGCGTTAACATTAAAAACGAGCAGTGGAAGTTAATATGTTCCTTAGGAAATGTATAATATAGCCCATATGAGAGAGAGGGAGAGAGAGATTTGCGCATCGTATTCTAGCATTGTGGATAAGTGGTTGTAATTGATCATGGTCAATAAGTAACATTATTTTCTGCTCACTTTTAAGGCAAAGATTGTTCATTTGTGCAGATGATTAGTTGCCTAACATCTGCACAAATGAACAGTTGTACTTGACTGGTATGCTTATGACGGTTTCAGTTGAGAGCAGTGGTCAGTAAATCCATTCATGTTGTCCACCACGCTTTCTCTCGCTGATTCATTACAATGATCGTGTTTCTTTGTTGTGGTTTTTTACAAATGTTTCACTGCTGCGGCTCACTCTGTGTGAAGTTTGCACAATGCGTATTCTCAGTTTAGCATTAGCAGTAAATTTGAAATCGGCCTTGCGATCTGTTAAATTCTGCTTTTGTGAAATAGACCCTGGGGCCCAGCTGAGTCTATATTAGGGAAAAGTCAAAGATGAAAGAGGGGAACCAAATGGCCAACAATATAGAAGAAAATAAAGACCATACAACACAGAAAAAATAAATAAATCACAATAATAATAATTATCACACAAGAGTGACCTAATCAACAACAGTGCCATGTGACACACAAACCTATTGATCAGAGGTCTATTCTGGAGGATTGAGTGTGTTGTTGTGAAGTCTAATTGAAGTAAAATGCTTTTATGTTCCATCCAACAGGACTGAATGATCCCTCATTTCACAGCTGAAAGCTAAATGAACAGCTAGAGAGGGGTATGGAGGAGAGAGATGGAAAGAGGAGAGAGATGAGGAGAGAGAGAGAGCGAGAGAGAGAGAGAGAGAGAGAGAGATAATTATGATCTATAATTGAAAGACCTCTGTCTCTATCTGATGTTCTGAGTAATAACAAAACAAAATCACTGAGCTTTATTCTGTTTTTGCCAGCAAACATTGCCAACAGAGCAACTATTACATCCATCTCACTGTTTTATTTACAACCCGTTGGCAAGATTTTCATGCTGAATTCCCTGCAGGAAGTATCGACTATGAAGTACTGTAGTGAGGAGGATATGCTACAGCAGTATTCAGTAGGATTTTGCGGTTTTAAACCTAGGGCCAGTGCAGACTGCCTTAACTCTTCTGACAAACAAGAACTGGTGTGTTTGACACCTACAGTTTGCTTTGGATTTATTGAACTGCATTGTACCCTTAAACGTACAATATGTAATTTGCTGCCGTTAGGGGTCTCTCAATCAAAACAATGGGTGTAAACACAGACTTTTAATGACATTGTGAAGTTGCGGGGGATTATAGGAGTTGTAGTTTTCTTCGTTAAAATTAAAATTAAATTAAATTAAAATGTATCTGTTCATCACAGACAGGTTTATCCATTCAAGTTTTATTTACGTTACGTTTATTAATGTTTTTTCATGTTTTTCCATGTCATTCTAATGAAATATCTGCAGTTTACCCCTACATCATCACGTTTTTGTTGATTCGATTTGTATTGGTAGCTGACCAGTTAGCGAGCTAGTAAGGTAACAGCAGCTAAAACCACATTATTACAATATATTTCACATCAGTGTCACTTTTTGGATTTTTCAGCCCCACGGGGAAAGGGGTTGTTTGTTACATTACTCAACGACGCTGAGAGACTTACTTCACGGGTGGGGGTGGCTGGCAGAATCTCCGGGCCTTAAGAGAAGACCGATGGCCCGTGTTATGATGAAAATCTCACAGCTGCCCGGAATTATCTCCCCCTTCATTTCTTTCTAAACTTGGTGCCTAAACTTAGCTGTTGTTGCTGTAGAACAGTCACACTTTGTTGGCTAAATTCGGCAGGGAGGAAATTTTCAGAAACAACACCATTATGGGTCGCCCCTGCGCCGACACTACTGACGACAGTGTCGAGGATGAAAGGCAGGAACAGGTCAGGTGGGGACCGAACTAGGGCCTCCACGAGGGTTCTTGGAGGTCCTAGAGGCCAGCCCATTGCATCTCCCCCAGAGCCTTGTCAGCCGCTTCCTGCTTGGCCAGGGGGAGGCGTGGAGGTCTTGTCCTGATGGCCGGTGCGTCCCCTGTGTCAATGTCGTGCTGGATGAGACCTGTCCGACCCACATCATCCTCTGACAGTGAGAAACAGTGTTTGAACTCCAGTAAGAGCTGCCACAGCAGCAGTGTTGGGTGTAACGCGTTACAAAGTAAGTTATTACGCGTTACAGTAACATAACTACTTTTTCGGGTAAAAAGTAGTGTAACGCGCTACTACTGAAAATTTGGTAACAAAATGTAGTTCTTTTTTCAATTCAGCGCAACGTTACTTTTCCCAGGGACAGATTTGACAGCGACACTGACTTCTCAACTGCGCGCTCACAATCTCCACACAGGACGTGACAGAGGCTGGTAGCAGAGTAATCATGGCAAGCGAGAAGCAGCCAAAGCTAACTTTTGAGAGCGTTTTAAGCTTTGTGGCTTTTTGCTAGACAGCACTCTGAGCCAGGCAGACACAAAGCTGACAACCTCACAGATGGATGCGGTGGAGATGGCCTCATACATACACGCAGCGGAGCGCTGTGGACTTGTGTCGGTTGCACGGACACGCAAGGATTTCCAGAAAAGAGGCTGCATGTGTCTGTACAAGTCGATACAGACATTACATAGTATACACTAACACCTTGTAACGCTGATGACCTGCTGATGTGCATTCAACCCGCGCTGGACTTGTTCATAACGAATCAGCCCGTCACTCTGTGAGTAGAGAATCCAGTCTGCAGTGTAGTTCAGACACTTCACTGATAAACCAGAGATTGGCTATAAAGCCAATCTCTGACCATAAGGTCAAAGATAGTTTTTGTATAATTAACTTCAGTCGGATAAGTGGGTCAGCAGCAGGTGAGGCCGGGGAGGGGTGGTGCAGGTGATCCGGTGTGAGAGTGCAGCAGGCAGCCATGTCTGATGTTGTCTCAGCTGCTAGCACAGTTGTGGTGTGAGCAGCGATGCAGCCCGGTCTGAGTGGCTGTCTAGCCATCTGGATGACGTGCCAATCTGGAAAAGTGAGTGTTCCTCTCTTGGTGTTCATGACACAGTCCAATGACCCAAGAACATGACCCAGTATGCAGTCCTCCAGGTCCACGACGCACACTGGGCTGCGAACAGTCTTTTTCCCCAACCCCAGAGTCACTAGTGCCTCTTCCACCATGGGAGCCCTCTCTCCGGTGACTATTTCACTATGCTGGGGATAACTGTTGTCCCGTTCTTCACCACATCTGGTTTTACCAGGGTTGCTGAGAAGCCTGTGTCACCAGCGCAGAGCAGCGTATCCCCCCAACAATCACCGGTGCAAACCAGCAGTCTCCAGGTTCGGCCCAGCATCACAAGTCGCTCCACCTGGCCATGCACATCATTTGCTGGTTGCAACGCCCCCGCCTGGTCATGCATCCTGTCTCCCCGCCTGTGACCCGCACAGGTCCCGGGGATCCACCTTGTCCCGACTATGCAGTCCTTGCCCCGTTTCCCTGCTTCTTAGGGTCATGAGTGCACTGTCGGACCAGGTGGCCAGGGTGGCCACATCCCCAGCAAACCAGAGGCTGTGATCTGGGGTGCTGCTCCTCACACTTCGTAGCAGCCCGTACCATCTGCATTATTTCTTCTACCCAGACAGGAGTTGCTGTGTCCGACTCAGTCCCACTTACAGCGCTCACCTTCAGTGAACTGTCCATTGCGGCTGCAAAGTGACCAGCGCACAGCATCTTCCTCTCTAAAGCCATCTCGGCAGCCTCTAGGAGAGACTTGGGGTGAACCAGCAGCGTCTAGAACCGCAGGTCTATCCGCAGCAGTGCCTGGAGAATGTGGTCCCGGGCTAATTCGCTCTGGGTGGCGGGGGTCATGTGGGCATAGGCGCGGTGAACCAGCCTCTCAATGTCATTTGCCAGATCCCTCAGCGGCTCCCCTGGTCGTCGCTGTCTGCTGCACAGCTTAGAGCGGAGCAGGCTAGCCGCAGAAGATTCTCCAAACCTCCTCTTTAAGGCTCCCACCAACGCATCATAGTCACTTCTATCATCAGGGCTTAGCAGCAGCAGGCTTGAAAAAGCATCACCATTAAGGCACATTGCTAGTTAGAGGGCCTTAACTTCTACGGACCACTTGCCTGCCTGAGCCAACAGTTCAAACTGAGCATGAAATGCCTCCCAGTCAGTCTTGCCACCTGGAAGTCTTAATCAAGGACGGCCTGACCACTGTGACTTTGACTGCCGCTGCTTCCTCATCGGAGTGGGCCAAAACCAGCATCAGCTGCCATTTTCAGAGTCATGTCTCTTACCTGCTCTCTGTGCTCAGTGTGCTCCGCCGCTCTCCTAGCCATAATCCCGTTCATCAGGCTCTCTCCTCCCGCTTGATCTTTGTGTGTTTTTTATTCAATTCAATTCAATTTTATTTATAGTATCAAATCATAACAAGAGTTATCTCAGGACACTTTACAGATAGAGTAGGTCTAGACCACACTCTAAATTGTTGTACAAAGACACAACAATTTCAGTAATTCCCCCAAGAGCAAGCATTTAGTGCGACAGTGGCGAGGAAAAACACCTTTTAGGAAGAAACCTCTGCGATGAGAAAAATTTCCTCATCAGAGACCCAGGCTCTTGGTAGGCGGTGTCTCACGGTGCCGGTTGGGGAGTGTGATGAACAATGGCAATAACAGTCACAATAAAGATAATGGAACAATGACCAGAAATAGTAGTTCATGTCCAGTCCATGGCACTGCAGGGCGTTACAGGACGTAGCAGGATGCAGCAGGACGTAGCAGGGCATTGCAGAGCGTGGCAGAGTGTAGCAGGGTGTAACAGAGCATAGCAGGGAGGGACCACTGGGACAGCTGCAACCATGAATTAGGTGTCACCCTAATCCAAGGAAACATGCCGGGCGAAAAAAAACATAACGACTCTGGGAAATAACCTCCCCAGAGCTAAGTCAGTAACAAGCATTTCTGGGACAAGGATGCACACAGATGGAAAGAGAGAGGAGAGAGGAGCTCAGTGTGTCAAAGGAAGTCCCCCGGGCGTCTAAAACTATAACAGAATAATTAAGAGAGACAGGTAAAGGAGAGGAGGCTAGAACGCTCCCCTGCCAGATCGGGCTGCACTGGCCTGCCTCCCTCACTTTGATTATATCACTGATTATATGGTAAATTAATCTGATGACTATGAAGAGAAGCAGAAAAGAGAAGGGGTGCTGCATCTGCAGACATACACCCTCCCCCACTGGCCTTGGCGAACGCTGCAACTCCTCACTCCCTAAATTTAGCTTTATTGAAGAGGAGAGTTTTAACTTTACTCTTAAATGTGGTGACGGTGTCTGCCTCCTGGACCCAGACTGGGAGCTGGTTCCACAGGAGAGGAGCCTGATAGCTCAAGGCTCTGGCTCCCATTCTACTTTTAGAGACTCTAGGAACCACAAGTAACTCTGCATTCTGGGAGCGCAGTGCTCTAGTGGGACAATAAGGTACTATGAGCTCTTCAATATATGATGGTGCTTGACCATTTAGAGCTTTGTAGGTCAGGAGAAGGATTTTAAATTCAATCCAGGATTTTACAGGAAGCCAATGCAGAGAAGCTAATACAGGACAAATATGATCTCTTTTCTTAGTTCTTGTCAGAACACGCACTGCAGCATTCTGGATCAGCTAGAGAGTCTTAAGGAACTTATTTGGGCAACCTGATAGTAAGGAATTACAGTAGTCCAGCCTGGAAGGAATGAATGCATGGACTAGTTTTTCAGCATCGTTTTGAGATAGGATGTGCCTAATTTTGGCACTGTTACGAAGATGAAAAAAGGTTGTTCTTGAGGTTTGTTTTACGTGGGCATTAAAGGATATATCCTGATCAAAAATAACTCCTAGATTTCTGACAGTAGTGCTGGAGGCCAGGGCAATACCATCCAGAGTAACTATATCTTTGGATAATGATGTTCGGAGGTGTTTAGGGCCCAGCACAATAACTTCAGTTTTGTTTGAGTTTAACATCAGAAAATTGTAGGTCATCCATGATTTTATATCTTTAATGCATGCTTGATTGAGTGTTTCCTAATAATATTGCCTAGAGCGCTATAAGGAGAATAGAATTGGTCCAAACACTGGGCGACCCGACCCCGGATAAGCGGATGAAGATGGATGGATGGACTGGGCCTTGTGGAACGCCATGGCTAACTTTAGCGTACCTGGAGGATTTATCGTCAACGTTAACAAATTGAGATCGATCAGAGAAATAGGACTTAAACCAGTTTAGTGTGATTCTTTTAATGCCAACTAAATGTTCCAGTCTCTGTAACAGGATGGTATGGTCAATAGTGTCGAATGCAGCACTAAGATCTAATAAGTACAGGGACAAGTCCTTTGTCTGAAGCAGTTAGAAGGTCATTAGTAATTTTCACCAGTGCCGTCTCTGTGCTATGATGCATTCTAAATCCTGACTGAAAGTCCTCAAATAAACTACTGCTATGTAGAAATCACATAACTGATTAGCGACTACCTTCTCAAGGATCTTGGAGAGAAAGGGAAGGTTAGATATAGGTCTATAGTTGGCAAAGACCTCAGGATCGAGGGTGGGTTTTTTCAGAAGAGGTTTTATCACAGCTACTTTAAATGACTGCGGTACATAACCTGTTAATAAAGACATAATATCTAGTAATAAAGTTTTAACCATGGGTAACGCTTCTTTAAGTAGCCTCGTTGGGATGGGGTCTGCACTCTCAGAGTGCTCTTCTGCCCTTCTGCGTGCTGCTCGCGCCTCCTGTGTTTGGCGATACACAGACGGCAGACAGGTTCAGGTGAACACACAGATGGAAAAGGAACCAACCTGTTTCCAGGGTGACTGGTGCGGCGAGAAGGCAGAGAGAAAATTATTGACCAGTTGGAAACTTACCGGTGGCTGTGCATCCTCTTCATAAACTGACGGCGGCATTATGGTGGCTGGTCGGCGGCCTCTCTGGGAGCAGACAGTGGCCTCTGCCCGGTTTGTTCAGAGGCTGACTTGGCCTGTCGGGAGCTAACGGCACCCTCCTCGGAAACTGCAGCAGTTTTACCAGGAAGTAACGACGAGAGCCTGACTGGGAGATGGTGTAGCCAGGCGCGGGGAAGTGTGGGCTTGGCGAGCTGCACCCAAGCTAACAGGAGCTAGCCGCGTGCCGATATGGATGGATGCCTAGCTGGCTAGCTGTGTGGCTCTACCTGGATAGGCCTAACGTTGCCGCTTGTCACTTTCTCCTCACCCGCTAATCCATCCAACTGGGTGGCTATGCCACTGCCTGACAGTATGTTACATCGGTAAGTGCAAGCCACTCTGGAAACAGGTCCTTTCTCTCACTATTTGACTTTTTTTGACTTTCTATGATCTCTGTTCTCTGCTGAACTATGGATACCTTCAAACTATTTTGCATTTTCTCTACACTTCTCTCATCTTTCTCAGTACCTTGCGTAACTCCATGTACAAATAAACAATATGACCTTGCTCATTTACCCAGCAGCAAAATAGACGAAGTCCATTCACATGATAGAGACTCTACCTCTTTAATGATATTAAGGACTTTTGGGTTAATGCCTGACAGATTCTCTGTCACTCCGGCTCTGCTGTCATGTTTTATTATAGAATGCTCATTCAAATTATTGCATCACCCAACAAACTGCATACAACTGTTTTGTAAAAACAACAATACTGTAGTGCCTCAGCTGTTCTCTGTCGGGCCTTGATTATATTACTGCTTATAATTTCTGGTAATGTTCATGTCCATCCTGGCCCCTCTTCTGGTGTTCTTTCTGGTGTTGCTTTCCCTGCCGATCGTGTGGCCTCAAATAACATATGTTTTGATGATTTTTGTAACCGCACAAACCTTGGGTTGAAGCATATTACCTAAACTGGACCAGCTTAAAGTATGGGTTGAGAGTTCTAACCCTGAAGTTTTAGTGATCACTGAGACATGGCTGGCTGCTATCACCCTCCATCTGCACCGGCATGTACCCTAGAGGCCTTAAGCAGTGCTCTTGCGCCTTTCACCAGGTCCGAACTGATCCTACTCGGCGACCTAAACTGGGACATGCTTAAGCCCCCTGAGAAAGTTGTACAACAATTTGACTGCCTAAACCTTCACCAAATCATAAACCTTCCAACCAGATACAACCCAAAAAGCTGTGACATAGACATTGATATATGTTGTGTTTACAAACGCCCCACTCATGTACCTATCGGGTGTATTTTGCAATGACCACTGTTTCATTGCCTGTGTTAGAAAACACCTCTCTGTCAAACAGCCTGTCGTAATTACCACTAAACGTATTTTGAAACATTTTGATGCTCAAGCTTTCTTATGTGATCTGGCCAATGAAAGCTGGTATAGAGTCAACCTGATTCCCACCATGAATGATGCATGGTTGATGTTTAGAGATCTTCTTACTGCTGTGATCGACAAACATGCCCCAAACAAAAAGATACGCATATAAAACCGCAACAGTCCATGGATTAATCGTGATCTAACTGTTCTGCTTCAGCTAAAAAATACAGCCTGGTGCAAAGCACGCAAGTCACATTCGGCCAATGACAACCAAAAACTCTATGGCTGAAGCATTAAATCGCCACTTCATAAATTCTGGCTTTGTTGTTTCTGAGTCTTTAAACTCTATTGTTACAACCCCTGCAGCCCCTAGTACTTGCAGCCCTTCAGCACCTCCTCACAGTTGTTCCATCAGGCCTGTTTTAGTGGGGGAGGTCCTGAAGGAATTGATCGCTCTGGACCCCAATAAAACAGCTGGGTCAGATGATCTTTTTTCATTAAAATTGCGGCCCCTGTCATTGCGGCTCCCTTAACAGCCCTCATTAATCTCTCCCTCCATACAGCTGAAGTTCCAGCTGCTTGGAAAGAAGCGGTTGTGCTTCCTCTGTTTAAGGGCGGTGATCAGGCTGACCTAAACAATTACAGGCCAATTTCCATCTTGCCGTGTGTGTCTAAGATTCTGGAAAAAAACTTGTCAACAAACAACTAACCAATCACCTTAATGTGAATGGTATCATCTCCGGGGCACAGTCTGGCTTTCAAACTGGGTATGGTTGTGTTACAGCTACCACAAAAGCACTCAATGACATTACATCCGCATTAGATACCAAACAACACTGCGCTGCTATATTCATTGACCTTGCCAAAGCTTTTGAATCTGTGGACCACAATACACTTATCCACCGACTTAGCAGCATTGATGTCACTGATCACTCGCTGGTTTGGTTTTCCAATTATCTCTCTCCGGGTGCAGATTTAAAAACCTTTTCTCCCATTCACTCCCGGTCACCAGGGGTGTCCCCCAAGGCTCCATACTTGGCCCCACACACTTTTCTCAATTTATATTAATAACATTCCTCAGGCAGCTGGCAATTTACTCATTCACTTATATGCTGATGATACAATTCTTTATGCCACTGGTCCTTCCCCTGATACTGTTCAAACTACCCTGCAAGATAGCTTTTCCCAACTACAGCAGTCTTTTTCCCAACTCAAACTCACTCTCATACCTCCAAAACTAAAGTCATGTGGCTTTACCGTAAGGGTACAACGCCTTCTCTCGCCCTTAACATCACCACCTGCAAGGGGGCTATTCTTGAACAAGTCACTGCATATAAATACTTGGGCATCTGGTTGGAAACTTCACTTTCTTTCTCCATCCACATATTCAGCTGCAATCTAAGGTCAAGGCCAAGCTCAGTTTCCTTTACAGAAACCGCTCCTCTTTCACCACTTCTGCCAAACTCACTCTCATTCAAATGACCATTCTACCCATGTTAGACTATGGTGACACTATATACAGGGTTGCTTGCAAGACCACTCTATCAAAACTCGACACTCTTTACCACTCCGCTATCAGGTTTGCCACAAATGCCCCCTTCAATACACACCACTGCACCCTATATTCATCTGTCAACTGGCCCTCCCTTCACATTCGCTGTAAGATTCACTGGTTCACTTATTTACAAGACCCTTTTTGGCCGATCACCTCCTTACTTAGGTCACCTGCTGCAGCCAAAGTCTGTCAAATATACCCAGTCCTCACTTCATCTTCAATTAAGCATTCCAAAAACCAACTCTGCCTTTGGTCTTGCATCTTTTCAATCTGCTGCCGCTCGTGACTGGAATGCTCTGCAAAATATTCTCAAACTGGATAAACTAATTTCCATTTCATCCTTCAAAACTATCATATCATCCTTGTTCACGGACATATGCAGTTGCTTCTCTACATTTTTCCAGCTAAATATTTGAATGGTTTCTCCCTTTCTTACTCATGTACCTGTGCATAAGTGTTTATTGTTTTCTATGTAGTATTTCAAATTGTATTTTATGTAATTTCTAAACTGTATGTATTTCTAATGTTTTTTTTTATTAGCCTTCCTTCCCTTTCCCTAAATGGCTATCCCACTTGTCAGGCCGCCATTGTAAATAAGAACCTGTTATTAATGACTTGCCTATAAAAATAAAGGTGAAATAAAAAAATAAGACAGGTAGATGGCTTAGCTGAAGAGACCTTTAACATTAATTGCCTATTGGATAAAAGCAGTCTAAGTACATGTCAGGTCTTGTCGTTCTTTCTAGCAGTCCTGCGTTTAAAAGTGAACTGTTAGAGGTTAAGGGTAAAAGGTGATGAATTTTATCTCTAATTGTTATAATTTTATCATTAAAGAAGCTCATGAAGTCGTCACTACTCAGAGCTATAGGAATAGATGGCTCAATAGAGCTGTGACTATCTGTCAGCCTGGCTACAGTGCTGAAAAGAAATCTTGGGTTGTTCTTATTTTCTTCTATTAGTGATAAGTAATAGTCTGATCTGGCATTTCTGAGGGCCTTCCTATAGGTTTTCAGACTGTCTTGCCAATCTAAACGAGATTGTTCCAGTTTGGTGGAACGCCATTTACTTTCAAGTTTTCGCAAGATTTGTTTTAATTTGCGAGTTTGGGAGTTATTTTTGAGGGGAGCAACAGAGTCTAAAGTCGTCCATAGGCAGGCCGTACTACAGGCCGTCTACAAAATTATCAATTTTGGAGGGACTAAAGTTAACATAAGAGTCCTCTGTTATATTAAAGCACGACATTGAGTTAAATGCTGTTGGAATATCTTCCTTAAATTTAGCTATAGCACTGTCAGATAGGCATCTAGTGTAGAAGCTTTTATCTAATTTCATATAGTCGGGTAGTAAGAATTCGAAAGTTATTAAAAAATGGTCTGATAATAAAGGATTCTGCGGAAATACTATTAAATATTCAATTTCGATGCCACAAGGTCGAGGGTGTGGTTAAAACAGTGAGTGGCCTTATGCACACTGACTAAATCAATTGAATCTAGTAGTGAGTATTGCTGTCAACATCAACAGGATCAACAGGATTCCACATTGCCTGCTCTGGCCCCAGACCGCAGCCGCCAACTTCACGTTTCTCAGTATAGAGCTCCCAATAACCAGAGTTGGCATCTCAGTGGGTGTATCACTGAGTGGGGAGAAACTGTTAGATAGGCGAAGATGTTGGTGGTTAGCCATAGGCTCCAGTTTAGCGCGACGCTGCCATGTGCACTCACACTTAGAGCTATCGCTACGCTTCCTTCGGACAGTCACCCACTATAGTACTACTTTACACTAAAAACTAAATATGGGGTGATTTTCACTGCAAAGGATAGAATAATACAACTTTATTGTACGCAATTATAAGCAATGTACTTGTTACCATGGTTAGCCCAAACCGTGTTCGCTCATCAAAAATGTATCTACAAAACAAAACAAATTTTAGTTTCAGCGTTAACATTTAATCAGTTTTAAATAGACAATAATGAAACAGTGAGGAGCAGCCACAGTGAGCTACTATGACGAGCTGCAGGCGACAGCCGCACACCTCCAACTTCTCCTATTACTGTGTTCTGCTCTGTACTACTTGCACTTTGTGCAGCATGCAATCTGATTGAGTTTGTAGTTAGTATTGACTGACTTCTTTATTAAAACAATGTGAGTTTGTTTGGCTGCACTGTAAACAAATACACCAGCTGCTCTTCTGTTGTATTTGCTGACGAAGTAGCTGCTCAATAGTGATAATTTGTTTGATCATTTGAAAACTATAAAGAAATCTATTCGTTAACGACCTTATTTTCATGACCAAAACAAGACTTAAACAAATCAAAAATATGAAATAATAACTTACATGTCAGGAAAGACCGTGGAGCCCAGTTGACATTGAACACGTACAGGTTTGGCTGCTCCGTAGCGGACAATAGATGCTAGACCATTAATGTAGCGTGAGTGAATAAGATGGGAAAATGGGGAAGGGAAAGGAAAGAAGCAAAAAGAGTGTAAAATAAAATCCAATGAAATGGAAAGTAAAAGATGGAAAAGAAAGGAGGAGACAAGTGAATACAAGAGGAGGAGAAAGTTTGAAGGAGAAGAAAAAGTAAGAGAGCTACAAGAAGAGTGACGAAGAGCAGACAGAGAAGTTGCAATGGCTCTTTTCAAGAAAAGGAAATGTCATTTAAATGACAATATGATGAGGGAACGCCCAAGTCGGTTCACTGCACCATTTGTAATTCCTCATGTAATTTCTCGGAAGTAGTGGAACATCAGTATGACTGTTTAAAAAGCCCTTCTAGGGACGGGCATTGAAAATTAGCAATAGCTATAAATGCTGTGATGCTGTACATTGGAGATGTGTTGCACAAATGACTATGTCGTAGCATCTTTCCCTATTCAAATAAACATGAAAAAAAACCCGAAAAAACATCATCAAGTGAAGTAGCATAACGCCTCTCTAAATGCTTGTGCTGGTTAGGCATCTGTCACCACGTTCTTCAAGAAGGTAGAGCCATCTTACAGTAAGAAGAATATGATCTAGCTGTGCAGGAGGGTGTCTTTGCATACCACACCATGCAACACAATCATAGTAATGGATCTATGGAGAGCACAGGCCAACTGACAAGGGAAATGTATGAGCCAAATTTGTGCTAGGATAAAATGTGATACCATAGTGGGAAATGTGTTAGCACCTTGGGCCACTACCTTGGTAGGGAACTTGACCAGGTGAAATTTGTGTCCCTGTCCATTGAAGCACAATTTTGTTGAACTAAAAGGAGAAGCAGCAGCAGAAATTGCAGGGGAGGTTCTGGTGGTTATCCAAAAGTTTAACTTGGAAAACAAAGTTGTGGCGTTCTCTGCTGACAACGCAAACACCAACTTTGGAGGACTGAATAGGCTGGGGAGGTTCAATGTTCATACCAAAGGTAAGAATGCCCTGCAGCAGGCTTAGGTTGTCCTGCCCACATTATTAATACCACTGCCAGAACAGCTTTGGATATACTGTGCATATTTCCCATTGATATTGAATACCTGCTCACAAGGACATTTTCATGTTTTCACTGTCAAAGTTGAAAGACTAAGGGGCTTTGGTAGTTTGTCGGCCAGGAGTACGATAACATCATAGAACAGAGCAATGTTCGCCGGTTGTCCATGCTTCCATGCTCTCTGCTCTGGAGAGAGTGCTGAAAATGTATGCACTATTGAAATCATTTTTTCTCTCCAAAGACAAGTGCCCTGTTGTCCTGCGAACAATGTGCAAGCCTAAGGAAAGCACACAATCTAAAAGAAATTGCAATGTCTCCTGCTAAATAGGCAACCTCAGTGTAAAGAGATTCAGATAGCAGCAGCCACTTTTTCACAGCAGTGGCACTGGTTGTGACGGCGTTAAAACACACACACACACACACACACACACACACACACACACACACATCGCCCACACACACAACGCACACAAACAAACACACACACACACACACACACACACACACAGACAGACATGCTATATCAGCCTCAGACAAAAGTCCTCAGTACTGAGCTAAACTCTGCCCACTTTTTTAGCGGTCCAATCAAATGCGTTGTTTGATGTACCGCTCGAATATTTCGTTTCACTAGGACAGAAGCTAAAGGCGCTCCAGCGTCCGTTTCATTAGGGCCTTTAAGGGAGGAGCAATTGAACGGATGGAAAACAACTGACACACCACTAAGTCAGAAATGGACCATGGTGGTTACCCACTTCAAAGAGAATGACATCCAACTCACTAACCTGGCAAGATTAGTGACTGTTGTCTGTGCTTAGCTGGTTGTAATGCACCAGTTCAGAGAGTTCTCCCAAATGAATGATATATAGACAGCAGCAACAAATAGGTCCACTCTTCCTACCATCAAGGCCATGTGTATTGTGAAGAAGAACTTCAACCTCCCCTGCCAGGAGTTCATGGCCAAAGACAGAGCAATCCTGAGGAAAATACAATCTTTTGCGAAATACAAAGATTAGGTTGGTAGAAGTATATTCTGTAGTTACCAATCTCATCATCATTTCATTTCTTTATAATAACGTATAGTCTTTTACATGTATTATAACCTCTGTTTTTAAGAGTCTTCTCTTTTGTTCTCATCACCCAGAGTACCAGAATCACTGAATTGCTGGTCAGATGGGGCGGTGCTGTCTTTGTCTTGAATGTTTTGGTAAAATAGTTGTTTTTCTCTTTCTGTTAGTGTTGTCTGTCACAGCATGTCTGGCAGTTTGTTTTCTCTGTTATGGTGTGTCTGTTAAAGGCAGGGTTGGTAACAATATATTAACAATGTACACTTTTTTTTAATTTTTTTTAGCTTTTATGGCCTTTAATTGATAGAATAGCTTGAACACAGGAAAGGCGAGAGACAGGGGGGATGACACGCAGCAAAGGGCCGCGGGTCAGACTCAAACCCACGCCGCTGCCAAGGAGTCAGCCTACATGGGACGCACACAATTCTGGGTGAGCTAGAGGTCGCCCCCAATATATAGTTTTTTATACATTGTTTGTCTTTACACTCAAAAAGAGTGAAAAAGATCAGTAATCTGTAGCTGCTGTAATCCTGTAAAAACGCCCACCAATCACTACCTCGCAGTCCGCTTAGAAAGAACCAATGAAATGCCTCCTTGCCACGCAGCACGCCCTCTACCCCTTCCGTGAAGAGTCTGAGCTCAAAGTGCATAATTGCCAACGGAGTTGTTGCAAGTCTACTAAAGAATGGAGGAAAACTTGGCAAAAGTTGCTGCTGCTGCGGTTACCGCCCTGCTAAAAAGGCAAACAAGGAGTCTGAAGCTAAAAAAGCGGCGACTAAAAAGGGCTGCAGATACAGTTGGAGGACAAATTAGAGTAAACATTGGCATAGCTTTTCAGTGATGGCAACAGCTGACTGCGGTCATGCCAGCCATGACCGCATGCCAACCACTTCTCACTTCTTGACCCTCCCCATCAATAAATTGTTGGGGAGGGTCAACCCTTTTTTCCATATCATTTTGGAGGGTCATCCAAAATTTATAGCTGGTGAAGGGAGGGTCAGGTCTATTTTGACTAAAGATCCCAAAACTCCTCCGGTGGCCCCTGAAATAAATAACGAACAGTCCCTTAATGGAGACACTCCAGGTGAACAGCTATGTTAAAATCTGTGTCATCACAATCGCCACATTGATATGCAAATTAGGTGTTAACTAAATCAAATTTGAATACATTTGACAAGGCTCTGCAGGTGAACAGGATAAACAAAATAACCAAAACATATCAGCACAGAACTTCCCCAATTAATGAGTTAAGAGTCTTTCCTCCTTAAATGTTTTAAATGGTTTAAATATGTAGGCTAGATTAATTTAGAAGAAATCTACAAATGCAGCCTAAAATAAATACCATCTAAATGTTTATTTTGGAAGTTTATTTCAATAAGAGTAGAAGAAGACATGGAAGCAAAATAGACCAAAATCTCTAAATTGACCAAAACATGAAAAAAAGTGTCCTTCATTAAACAGTAACTTCATTATTTTGATCGTAGGCTCCTCATCTAATAATAGTGTTTTTTCCTGTAAAATTATTTTTTTAAGTGTTATTTATTCCAATAACACCAAAAGAATTAAAGCTGCAAGCAGCGATCAACGGGCCCTCACCCCTCCCAGCACGTCGGGGGTACTGGCGGACGCCACTCCTTGTGGCCGTGCATTTGCGTGGCACTCGGCATTGGTGACACGGCAAATCGTCACCAATGAAAATGGAACTCTCTGCAGAGTTCAATGATACCTCAACACAATAGTGTACAATAAACGGGTCATTAGTTATTAAAGGGGGCGTGGCTTAAGCATATGGGGCGGGGCAAACCGTCACCAATTAAAAAGGAACTCTTTGCTGAGTTCAATGATACCTCTCACAAGAGTCTACCTTAAACGGTTCACAAGTTATGGAAGTGGGCGTGGTCTGTGTACATGGGCGTGGCTAGAGTATAGAGGGCGGCTCAATATCACATGTAGACCACACATTCTAAGTTTCATTTAAATCGGAATTACTTTTGCCAAGATACAACCATTCCTGTTTCGACAGCCACCTACAGGAAGTTGGTCCTCTATAACTTGCATATTGTGTTAGCTATCAAAATTCTTTTGATAACTTTTTGTCATGAGGGTACACTGGGTCTATATGCAAGTTTTCGTGCAGATCGGACTCACGGCCCAGGAGGAGTTAGACAAAGTAGGTTTCCCATTTATCGCAATGTGGCTAATTAATAAAAAAAAAAATTAAACAGCGCCATCTAATGGCCGATTCACTCAAACTTTGGCATGGATGCTCAACCCGCTATGAGGAACAACTGTGTCAAGTTTCACGATCATCGGAATAACTGTGGCCAAGATACGCAACTTCCTGTTTCGACAGCCACCTACAGGAAGTTGGTCCCCCCTAACTTTCGCATATTTTCAACTATCAAATTTCTTTTTCATGAGGGTCCATAGATTGTACCTGCAAAGTTTGGTGAAGATCGGAATCACCGTCTAGGAGGAGTTCAAAAGAATCTAAAACACATGAAAAATGAATAAATTAAAAATGGCCGCCTTCTGGTTGGGCGGCGCTAACGAAGGTAAATTGGAAATATGTCCGCAATGATTACAGCAATAGGTATAGTAAATCCGGTGAATATCGGAGCAACAATATCCAAGTTAAGGCTTTCCACGCATTAGGAGGCGCTATGGAGCCCTGTTACAGGTATGGGCCAAATCGCTGTACAGTCTCACACAGCTCCCAGGTGTTCATGTGGGCGCCAATTTTTGTGAGTTTTCGTATATACTGAGGCCGTCAAAAATGTGCCCAAGTGCTAAAACCAATTAGGGGGTGCTATAGAGCAACCATACCACTCTCAAGCCTAAATGTGAACTCACTCATCAAAGAATTTCCTATTATGCACATGGCTGCACAACTTCAAGAGTTTTCGTGCATCCTAAAGTCCTAAAACACCTGTTCGTAAAATGAAGAATTTCGCCTGAAAAATAAGATAGCCAACTTCCTGTCAGGTGGAAAAAAAAATCGTCCATGGACTTCAAGATGAGACCTATGTTCCCTCAAAATTTTGTATATTAACTTCTCATTTTTTTCAGAATTCCGAAGCTCGTTAGGGGGCGCTATGGAGCCCCCTGGCAACACTCGAGTGCAATCACTACAGAACTTTGTAGTTTTTGCGGTCTGACATGTGTGCAAATATTTGTGAGTTTTCCAGCATGCTAAGCCCCTCAAAAATGCGAGTGACGTCGCGGAATAATAATCCTTACAAAACCAATAGGTTCCTTCGCACTTTGGTGACTTGCACTTTCGTGCTCGGGCCCTAATTAAAATGATTTATTGCCATTTGCAAAATCAACTAATTCTTAGTGAAACTATGTCCCTCTCCTTGGTGCAGTCACTTGTTCTAAATATATACTTGAAACTAGTAGCATAGAAAACATGCACATTGTGGCAGAGTTCCCTTTGCTGTTTGTGATTAACCTGATGAATACTAAAACGTCTCTGTGTGAACTGATTATTTTGTTGTGTATTAAAACTATTAAACAACTGTGTGAGGGAAATAAGATAAATTGGCAAGGTACTCAGAGTTGTGTTAATAGATTAAGTGTTTTGTTTAAATTTCATATAAATAATTATTTATTAACTATTAAGCCTTTTTTTTCCCAGCCGCCCAAAATGTCTCTGCACATCCCTGGTCAGCAAGGTATGTAAAGCATATTGTTTTATGTCTGAATCAAGTCATGTTAGAAATTAAACGTGGGATATTTAAAAGTATATCCTAGTATGTGATGTCAAAGTAAAAGAGATTAAAATTGACAGTACACAGTAGCCTACAGTACCTATTGATTAGTAATTTACCATCTACAGTTACCCAGTAAGCATTACTTATTAGGAGACCAAATACATATAAACATTTGGATAAAATAACATTTAATCATATAAGCCCAAAGCTGTTTCTGGGCGTTTTGTTGCTCCTGTCACATTTAACTCACTGATGCCTCACTTTTCCCTGTATACAATCCTGCACCTCTATGGAAACAGCACAATTATGGCTAGAAGTAGGGAGAACTAAAAAACATTCTCCAATGTTTTCATCAAGTAACAAAAGTGTTGCCAATGAAAATGAGAATGGGGGCTTCACATGCTATATATTTTGAACTGAATTGAATTTTTACAACCTCTACTTATTATCTTGTCCTCTTTATCTGCTGTGTAAACAGCCTGCAGTTCACTCCAAGTCATAGGTGTAAATCCCAGGGGGGTAGAGGGGGTCAGGACCCCCCATCTAAGTGTTGTCCCTCCCCAGAAATATCATTAAAAACCATGCTGTGTTTTGTAAATAACATAATGATGTATACTTAAAATATCTGTGTAAGTAGTAAAACAATACAAACCCCAAAAAAAGCTTTTTAAGTTTAGAAACATTTTGAGTCCGTCCTCCCTTGCCTCACAGTGGTTTGGTCCACTGCCTTTTGTAGGTTACCTACACACAAGAACATACTGGTAGTTTGATAAGTTGGATTTGCTACAGTAACGTTAGTTGTGGAATGTAGTAGGCTGTTCAAGGTAAAACAAAAAAGTTTGCCATGTTAGTTTAATATAATGTAACGTTACCTAGCTTGTTTAATAGCTTGTTGGATAGAAATGCACCCACTACAAATAACGTTAACAAGGCGATAAGCCTAACGTTATGTGTGTGAACAGATATTAGGGTTAATATTGAAGATTCTACGTTTTGCTCAATATGATGTTAAGTGGCTGATCAGTGGGTTTGCTGCAATTAAATATATATCCTCTGACCCAGACAAAACCTAATATTTATGTGGAGGACGCAAGATCATTTTATAATTAGTATGACTGCGTGGTGAACATATGAACCTAACTCATATTTAGACATCTGACGTTAAAGATTTGTGGTGTTGTTGCCCAGAGAAAATGACAGAGAAAAGAAAAACAGCTTAGTTCATATTTTTGGAGGTGTGTGGCTGTCAGGGTTAGCAGATGAGCTTTACCAGTGGCTCACCAATTTACATTATGATCAGCTAATTTAACAAGTGTACAAAAGCATTGCATTTCTTTTATATAGGGACACTTTTTCAAAATAAGTCATTATGTTTTAAAGGACCTATGACATGCTACTTTTTGGATGCTTTTATATAGACCTTAGTGGTCCCCTAATACTGTATCTGAAGTCTGTTTCACAAAATTCAGCCTGGGTGCAGAATTACAGCCACTAGAGCCAGTTCCACAATGAGCTTTCCTTAGTATGTGCCATTTCTGTCTGTAGCTTTAAATGCTATTGAGGAGGAGAGAGATGGGGGTCTGGCCTTGACCAAGTGCCATGCTTTGCTTGTTTGCAAGCCAAGCAGGCCACAGTCTCTGGGCAGGCAAAGCAGAGAAAGGGGAGGTAACCTTTCCCCTTATTACGTCATAAGGGGAAGATTCCAGATCGGCCCATCTGAGCTTTCATTTTTTCAAAGGCAGAGCAGGATACCCAGGGCTTGGTTTACACCTAGCCTCCCCACTGGGGGACCATAGACAGGCTGGGGCAACTCATATTAATGTTAAAGAACCTCATAAAGTGAAATGTTCATGCCATGGGACCTTTAAAGTATTTTGTGGCTTAATTGTAAACTTAAAAATAAATAAATAGTTGCTTTAAAGAAGAATATTTTTGGTCAATTTAGTCAGCTTTTTCATTGAATCAAGAGAAACACTGTAAATACGGATAATGGTACAGTCTCCATGCTACACATTAGTGTAAAGCCTTAGAGGAAAGCCTTAATACTATCATTAGATAGGCTTTCCTCTGTGTACACATATCCTCTACAAGTAATTGTGGCTGTATTATTTGTGTCCCCTTCAGCCCCTTGTTTATTGTCCCCCCAACTGTTAAGGCCATTTTACAGTTGTGCGTAAACTCCATGCCGTAGCTATGGCGTCGCTCCTACGGCGTCGTGACCCTTTCGGAGTTCTGCGTCGGGGTTGAACGTGTTTATTTGCAACGCGGTGCATTTCACTGCCAGGACACTAGAAGGTGCGTGGTTTCTGGAGGGTCAATCGCGAAACTCTTTGATAGTTTGTTTTGTTTCCGCTTTTTTAATTTCCGGAAATGGCGAGCGAAAGAGAGAGAGTGTTGTTGGAACTGGAGATGATTGACATTGAACAACAAATGATTTTATTGCAAATGTTAAATCCCAGAAGGAAAAGAAGACATCGGCGAAGTTGGTATGTACGACCAGTGAATGAAGAGAAGCCAACAATGGGCGAATTTGTTACGGTTGTTTGACCACTGAGGGACTTGGACGAAGAAAGGCACTTCAAGTATTTTTGGATGTCGAAAGGTCGCCCTACACTGCAATCTCATGCGTCCTTTTCCAGGTATGTAAATACAATGAATTAAAGCATAGTACATTGCGGTTTCATAACATGTTTGTTATACCTTATGAGATTGATTCCTCTCTGTTATTGGATATTTTTTGTAAATTGTATTGTATTGTTATACTGCATACTTAACAGCATTTTTTTTGGTTATATAGTTCTTACTGTCCATTCTGTTTTTTACTCATTGTTCTTTATATGTTAAGTCAGTGTTGTACTTTGAGAGCAAAGATTACCGCAGTCAAATTCCTTGTTTGTTAACGCAAACCTGATAAAGCTGAATAAATTCTGATTGTGGTACAGTGAATAATACTCTGTTTTCCTAACAGGAGTGAACATGACCAGGGATAAACAAATCTACAATTACCGCCACTCCAGAGCAAGGCGGGTGATTGAACATACCTTTGGCATCATGGCTGCGCGGTGGAGAATTCTGGGAAGACCAATTGAGTTCCAGCCAGACAAAGCTGTGAGTGTAGTTAAAGCGTGTGTTGTACTGCATAACTACCTCACCTACACAGACGAAGTGAGCACCCCAGGGAGCCAATACGTACCACCACATTTTGCAGACTGTGACTCTGATGGATCGGTGCAGTCTGGAGAGTGGCGAAGAATGGTGGCAGACGACACAAACTTGTTTTGAGTCTCCACATGGAACTGTGCCATGGCAGGATGATGTAGTGTGTCATGGCACACTTGGTCAATGATTGCATGTATATATATCTATATATATACTCCACCTCTGGCTCTACATGCCACTGTACTTAGTCTGCTGTACTGCTCTCTCTAGTGTGTATATATGTTATACTTATATTGTTTATATTCTAATACTTGATTTTCTTAACCTTCTTACATTTAGAGAATGTGTACCTACAACACCAAAACAAGTTCCTTGTATATGTAAAAAAAAAACATACTTGGCAATGAAGCTTTTTCTGATTCTGATACCCACTATGTAACCATGAATGTTGTATTGTAAATAAACAAACTTTTTTCAAAACAAACTTGGATTTATTAATGTGCAATAAGTAAAGCGCCAAAAACAAAAGGGCAAAGGTTTAAGTACAATAAATATTAAAAAAACAACACACACAACTTTACTGTAATATACAACATTATATGAAAATTTTAACTATTTACAAAAGTGCACTGAATCAGTAGAAGGGTGCAAATGTTCAGTCTTGCTGCAAAAGGGTGCAAATGTTCAGTCATGCTGCTGTCTGTTCTCATACAGCATCCTGTGCACATTGAACATGACATCAGACCTCTGGCACCCTCTGTAGCAGATCAGCCACTGTCTGGCCAAATCTGCTGCACTCGTCGCCGGTGTCCTGCACCAGCTTGTCTTGTAGGTCCATCCGGTATTCATCTAGCTGCGCCATCTGCTTTACCAGCCAGTGGTTCCTCTTCCGTTTCAACCCCACTCGGGCAGCATTGAAAGTGGGGACCCACACACAGCAGGCACAGGTGGTGGTTTGGTTGACAATGGCTGTGCAGGTGAGGCTGGTGGATGGGGGGGCACCGAGGATGACTCAGTAGGTGAAGTGGATGGCACAGAGTCGGAATCAGAGGATGTTGTTGAGGTCTGTTCCTGTGAAAGACAAAGAGAGTTGGTTGGTCTTTGTCTGTGCAGGTAATTACATTTGTGGTCTATGCAGTGTGATTTGTGACCAGAAGTCTTTTATAAGATATGGAATTAGCAGCGCTATGAAAACAGCATATCAAAACAACTTTTTCAGCATGTTATGTTACATTTTGTTTGCACAGACGTTACAGACTATGTACTATGTACCATGGCGACATGTATATGGACAACCTGATAGCATTGTTAGCTAGCTAGCTTAGTAGCCCACATAAACAGAGGTAAACAATGACCTTAGATTCGACATTCGACTCGGTGTCCCGGTGCTTGACATGGGGTGCCAGCCAGGACAGAAAATGGTATAAAGCAGGCGTCCTTTTCACGAAACAAACAACTCCGGGCAAAACAATGGAGTTCTGCGTAGAGGTCTGCGTCTACGCTGGACCCTCTGCCGTTTTTTACATTTTTTACAGGATCTGGTGCAACACTTTATTTCTGTTGAAATGTTAAGTGAGACATGTAGAATAAATTGATTTGGATGAAATATCACTATTTTAAAGGTAGACTATGTAATACAGTATAGGCTTTCTGTTATTAAGCACCCAGTGTTCAAAGTCGGCCCCTCCTCCCCAGACCTCCTCCCTCAGACCACCAAACACACAAAAATCAGTGCCATGTCAACTTTATGAAGTGATTTTGGAGGGGGAAATTATGTAGTTAAACTCACTTGTTGGCTCACAAACCACCTGTTCCTCGCTCATTTTCAGGTTTTGGTGGATGACTAGTGGGGCCTGATTTAGTTGTTTGCAAAATTGATCCAGGCCTGAGGACAACTACATGCCAATATTGACGCATAATCATAACGCCACAAGCTAGGAAGTCAGCCTCATATGACAAACATCATCTAATCAACAGGAAATTTACAATGTATTGTTTCCACTTGATATTGAGAAACAAAATACATGTCCCATGCTATACTGTAGCCACGCCCCTTTACTTCTGCCACTAATATAATTCTGGTTGTGTTTTTTTTTTTTACTGTATTAGATTTTCTTCACCCATCAGTACCGAGCACCAGTTCTGAAATACCTCATTAGACCTCATTATATTTCAAATTACATTATAGTTCAAGTTGTGACAAGTGTGTAAAATGGTTATGTCATACAGCTCATTAACAGGGTGGCTACAATTCCTTATTAGGCCAAATGCATATAATATTATGTAAAGTCTAATCCTTAGAAAAGTAAGTAAAGTTTGTTTAAATAGCACTTATCACAGACAGAGTCACAAAGTGCTTCACAGGCCAAATAAATACTATAAAATGAAACAATAATCAGTAAAAATGACAATAAATCCCAATAAATCACATATGCATAAAAGCAAAGTAATACAGTCAACAATGTGGCACCTGACTAAAAGGATGCGTCTTTAGCTGCTTTAAAAAAAAACATAAATCAACAGAGGCCGCCGCTCTTAAATCATGATGCAACCCGTTCCACAGTCTAGGAGCCGTTTTAGTTTTCAGCTTTGTATGGGGAACAGCCAGTAAGCCCTGATCTGAGGACCTCAAAAATCTGCTGAGTACATCAGGCTGCAGCAGATCACTAATGAAAGTTGGTACCTGACCATTGATGGCTCTGTATGTAATTACAAGAATCTCAAACTGGATCCTGAATTTAGGGACCCGACCATGCTGTATTTGTTGCTATCACCTAGCAACCGTATTTACGTGAGGAAAGCTGTGAAAGGTGAAGGAGGAATAATAGCCAAATGTTAAGTTAGTTATGTTAAGTTTAGGGCGCAATACTAATGATTAAGTTTGACGTTCCTGTGACGTGACGTTTCAAGTCTATGGGTCAGACTCAAACACACGGAGCTCTGAAGCAGTGTCCACTCTCGCTGTAAAATGCAGCTTCAGGTTTATAGCTGAGTGGTTTATATACCGCTCAGCTGTCGACATGCTGCGGCAGATGTGTCCCATTTGTGCTCCATGTATTTCTGCAGCAGTAGTTTCGGTTTTCCACCTCCGATGTACAGCCACTTCCCTAGCTAAACTATTTGTCTCATTCAGAGACCCAAAAGGGGTCTGAGATCTACCATATCAGCAGAGCAATCACGTAATGCACAGCAGTGCAGGTATAAATTATTTTCTTAAATATAGTGACTTTATTCTTGTAATAGCCTTTAACTTTAACTTTATTTTTCTCAAAAAAACTTTACTTTTCTCTAAATATATCACGACTCCTCCAAATCACAGAGAACACAGATATATTGTATTTTGTATATGTGCACAAAGTTTTGGATATGAGCAGAAATCTTGCTCAAACACATCTGAAATATTACAGTCCAGGGGTTTATTAATAAATTAAATATGAATTCATGTATCATTGAGGTGAATAATAGAATAAAGAATAAAGTCATATGCACATTTAAGGAGGTTACTTCCCCAACAAAAGATGCAAAACAGGAGGGAGGAGTAAATGATGCCTAGGCTACATGTGTGCTGACTCAGATATAATTAGAAAAGTCGATCCAAAGGAGAATATATATATATATATATATATATATATATATATATATATATATATATATATATATATAGTTTCTCTTTACATAAAGATATTTGCAGCATACATTGATTCAGAAAAAGGTAGTAATATGTGCATACAAATTCACATATTAAGTTTTTAATGCTCAACACTAAACTGAAAAAGGCTGTTGCAGCAATTTTGTTAATTTTACAGGAAAAAACACTATTATTAGATGAGGAGCCTACGAAAATATGAAGTTACTGTCTGTGTCTATGTCTGACCTGGGCTGGCACATGTTCACGTTAAAAAGCGTGTGCGTGCACGAGCACTACGGTCACGTGCAAAGTGTCCCGGTTTTAGTTCCAGGAAATCTGGTCACCCTAGCTTAGCCATTAGCAATGGCTTATTCCTCTCCCTCTCCTGCTCTCTCTATTTCCGCTATTCCTCTGCCTCCTTTAGTGATAATGATACATGTAATAAATGTAGTTTATTCGCTGCTGTGGAGGCGAGGCTTAGTGAGTTTGAGGCACGGCGCCGCACCATGGAATCTAAATTGTATGCTTCCTTAGCTAGCCAGCGCTCCGTAGCTGGTGCGGGCCAACATACTGTAGCTTCTGTTAACAGTCCCCCGGCAGGCCCCGAGCAGCTGGGTGAGTGGGTGACTGTCTGAAGGGAGCGTAGCGCTAGCTCTAAACCGGGGAGCGCACAACAGTTTCTCCCCACTCAGTGATACACCCACTGAGAAGCCAACTCCGGTTATTGGGAGCTCTATACTGCGGAACGTGAAGTTGGCAACTCCAGAGCGGGCGATGTGGAATCCTATCAAAAGTTGCTGGCTAAAGATAACCGTAAATACAGTAAGATCATACTTCACGTAGGTGGTAATGATACCCGATTACGCAAATCAGAGATCACTGAAATTAATGTTAAGTCGGACTCAGTAGTTTTCTCTGGACCCCTGCCAAACCTGATTAGTGATGACATGTCCAGCTGCATGTCATCTTTCCACCGCTGGTTGTCGGGGTGGTGCCCATCTAATGATGTGGGCTGCATAGATAACTGGAGGGCGTTCTGGGGAAAGCCTGGTCTGATTAGGAGAGACGCCATTCATCCCACTTTGGACGGAGCTGCTCTCATATAAAAAAATCTGACCGAGTCTATTATCGGTCTTAAACCATGACAACCCAGAGTTGAAATCAGTAATCAGAGGTGCAGTGCTACGCACTTCTCTGTACTTCCATTGGCCCACTCATAATTCCATAACCACGGTGTCTGTCCCCCGACTCAAATCAGTTAAATCAAAGGTAAACAAAAGAGGAGCTATACTTAAGAACCTAATTGGAATTAAAACCACCACTGCAATGATAGAACAGAATAGGAAAATTAGATGTGTACTATTAAATATTAGATCTCTGGTCTAGATATTGGTCTTCTAAAGCAGTACTAGTCAACAATTTGATATCAGATAATCAAATTGATCTATTCTGTCTTACCGAAACATGGCTGTGCCAAGAAGAATGTGTTAGTCTAAATGAATCCACTCCTCCCAGTCATATTAATACTCATATTCCTCGAGGCTCTGGCCTGCGTCTCTTGGTTGTCGCGATGCAACAGGTCCAACTCCGTGCAACACAGACACTTTTGTTCAGTGGCCATAGCTTCACAATATCCGCAGGTATACCACCAGTTTCCTGAAGTACGAGGTAGTGTTGCGGCATTGACTACCGGTAGCGCTCTCTCTCTCGTAGCCCTTTCACGGAGCTCACGCAGCGCTTTGTTCAATAAACTGTCACTGTACACTTACAATGTTCTCAATGCTTCAGTTAACATTTAGGGACCCTCATTATGCTACCGTTGAAGTTTGGTGATATTTTGAGCCTTTTTTGTGGTATAAATAGCGATTTTTACTTTCCCTGTGCCCCGAATACTAGCGTTATAAGCTAATCAGCGGTCCACGCTAGCTTCTTTCACGCTACAAACACATTTGATTAGCATGAAAACATGTCCCAGAGAGCAATCGAATGGGTATACATCTGTTAATAACCCCTAGTTTCGTTTTGCGCCGGAATTGTCCTTTAAGGACATATAATCCTGGATGACCTACAATTTCCTGATGTTAAACTCAGACAAAACCGAAGTTAGTGTGCTGGGCCCTAAACACCTCCGATGCTCATTATCTAAAGCTATAGCTACTCTGGATGGCATTGCCGTGGCCTCCAGCACTACTGTCAGAAATCTTGGAGTAATTTTTGATCAGGATACGCAGACTTAAAACAAATCTCAAGAACAGCCTTTTTTCACCTGCATAACATAGCCAAAATTAGGCACATCCTGTCTTAAAACGATGCTGAAAAACTAGTCCATGCATTTGTTACTTCAATGCTGGACTATTGTAATTCCTTACTATCAGGTTGCTCAAATAAGTCCCTTAAAGGAGAATTCCGGTCAATTTCAACACGTAGCTCTGTTTGGAGTGCTGTCAGTAGCGAGAAAAAGGAAAACAATCGGTGTTACCTACACCGTGTTATCCTGCTACAGTTTGCACCCAGGTTTTAAAAGTGCTTTTAGCCTCTTAACATGTTTCGAAATGTCATTACAAGTGCCTACCCATCTGAAGTGATTCCTTGCGAGTGAACACAGTGAATCTGACTGCATTAGATGTGAAAGAAATGCATAAAAGTTTTGCTAATTCAGCTCTGTTTAGTTCCGGTGTTGAGACGGCAAGACTTAGGGACTGTCTACAAACACCAAAAAGAGATACAACGAAAAAATATTTATTAATTTAATGATTAAATAACTTACCTCAATTATAATTTGTCTCCTGCTAGTTGTACTACAGCACTTACTTTAAAAAAAAAATAAGCATATGCCTATTTTTGTATCTCTTTTTGATGTTGTAGTTTGTAGATGGTCCTGAAGCACTCGTCTTGCAAACAATAGAGCTACGTGTTGAAATCGACCGGAATTCACCTTTAAGCTCCAGCTGATCCAGAATGCTGCAGCGCAAGAACTAAGAAAAGTGATCATATTTCTCCTGTATTAGCTTCTCTGCATTGGCTTCCTGTAAAATCCAGGATTTAATTAAAAAGCCTTCTCCTGACCTACAAAGATCTTAATGGTCAGGTACCATCATATCTTAAAGAGCTCATAGTACCTAATTGTCCCACTAGAGCACTGCGCTCCCAGAATACAGAGTAATTTGTGGTTCCTAGAGTCTCTAAGGCTACGTTGACACCGCAAGTCTTAATACCTAATTCAGATTTTTTTTGCTCAGATCCGATTTTTTGTTAGGCTGTTCGCATTACCTTTTAAAATGTGGCCTATATCAGATTCCAGTGTGAACTGTTTGCGGTTTTGAAATGACCCACATGCGCAAAAGAACAATAACAATGACATCAGACGCAGCACACTGTTGCACTAAAGTTAGGGAGGTTATGGAGGAAGAAAGCATTTTTATTTCAAAATGTTTGTGTAATGGCAGTCATAACATTAATGAGCAGGTGCTGAGGAGGAGAAGAATGAAGAGAAAGAGAGCCAAATTGGCTATTTTGGCCTTTTGTGGGGTTATGGCTGCAAATTCACTATAGAGGTCTGTGTGACCGGACGGCCGATTTGCACGTCAGGACCGCTACGGGCCTCCACCAGAGTTTCGTCTGGCTTCGCCCTCGCACGCGTTCACCCTCCACCTCCCCGACGGTGCAGGCGAGATGGGCCAGTGGCGCGCCAGACCCCGAGGGGCCGGGATCCCCACCTCAGCTGGCGCGCACCAGCACTCACTTTCATTGCGCCATGGGGCGACCCTTTGACTCGCGCGTGCGTTAAACTCCTTGGTCCGTGTTTCAAGACGGCTCGGGTGGGTTGATATCGCCTTTTTTACATGAGCTGATCCCCGCCCTGGCAACGTGGTTGGAGACACTGAGGACAGTCTGACCCCAGATTTAGGCCACTTTTGCCTGCAGTTTGGACGTAGCTTAAAAGTAGAATGGGAGCTCCTCTCCCTCCTCACCACATTTAAGAGTAAACTTTAAACTCTCCTCTTTGATAAAACTTATAGTTAGGGAGTGAGGAGTTGCAGCGTTCGCCTAGCCCGGCGGGGGAGGGTGTATATTATACAGACACGGCACCCCTTCTCTTCTCTGCTTCTCTTCATAGTCGTCAGATTCATCTACCAACCCTTATAGAGCTGGCTCAAGTTTGTCTTGGACCAGCTCTTAATTATGCTGTTATAGTTTTAGACTGCCGGGGGACTTCCTTTGACACACTGAGCTCCTCTCTTCTCTCTCTTTCCATCTGTGTGCATCCATGTCCCAGAAATGCTTGTTACTAACTAAGCTCTGGGGAGTTTATTCCCCGGAGTCCTTATGTTTTTTTGCCTGCAGTTTTCCTTGGATTAGGGTGGCACCTAAATCATGGTTGCAGCTGTCGCCGTGGTCCTGCTCCGTGCCCTGCTACACCCTGCTACGCTCTGCAGTGCCCTGCTACACTCTGCTGTGCCCTGCCACACCCTGCTATGTCCTGCAGTACCCGGCTACACCCTGCTATGCCCTCTTCTCTGCTTCTCTTCATAGTTGTAAGATTCATCTACCAACCCTTATAAAGCTGGCTCAGGTTTACCTTGGATCAGCTCTTAATTATGCTGTTATAGTTTTAGACTGCTGGGGGACTTCCTTTGACACACTGAGCTCCTCTCTGCTCTCTGTTTCCATCTATGTGCATCCATGTCCCAGAAATACTTGTTACTAACTAAGCTCTGGGGAGCTTATTCCCCGGAGTCCTTATGTTTTTTAACTCTCGCTAAAATGCAACCTAGGGTCTTTTTGTGAATGTACCAGAGTCAAACTTTCATTTAAAAGCACATTTAGGACGGAAGCACCAATTTTAAGATGTACCGTATTTTCGTTTTTTTGGTCAAATGGCCTTTTGAATGGGAGTAATAGGGGCACTGTTATGCTAGCCTCAAAATAGCTATTTTCTAAAACACTAAGAAGGCTCGACACAACATGAAACTTTGCTCTAAGTATCACCAGGGTCTCTACAACTTGAGCATTGAGAACATTGTTTCTGTACCCAGAGTTTACTAAAAAGAGAGGTTTTGAAAAACTCACCATAGCTCTTGTTGTTTCCGGCCGCTACCACCTCGGCAGTCAAAGAGAGTCAATATCAAAACAAGTAGCTACAGATTTAGTATATCCCTTATGCACTGGTGTAGTTGAGGTGTAGAGCCCCTGGTGAAACTTGGAGCAAAGTTTCATGTTGTGTCAAGCCTTCTTAGTGTTTTGTTTTGAGCTTTGACATCTTGACCCTTTTCAACTGTTGACTATTTTGTATTCTGTATTGTGTATTGTTTGTGTATACTATCTATTGTTGGGGGGTGGGGGGATGCGCTTGTTAAGCACTTTGGTCAACTACGGTTGTTTTTAAATGTGCTATATAAATAAAACTGAACTGAATTATATTTGCCGCTGTTCTTCACACCCCCAACAGTCAGACCAAGAGCCTGGGTCTGTCTGAGGTTTCTCCTTAAAAGGAGGTTTTCCTCACGACTCGAGGTTTCTGCCTAAAAGGGAGTTTTTCCTTGCCACTGTCGCACTAAATGCTTGCTCTGGAATTGTTGGGTCTTTGTAAATTATAGAATGTGGTCTAGACCTACTCTATCTGTAAAGTGAGATAACTCTTGTTATAATTTGATACTAAATAAAATTGAATTGAATTGAAAATAGCCTGATCTAAAGTAACACCAAGATTTCTCAGGCTGGAACGCACATTGGAGCTAAGTGACCCAATACTGCTAGCCACCTCAAAATACAATGCTGTCCGCAGCAACAATCAGAACCTCAGTTTTATCAGCATTTAACTGAAGAAAGTTACTAGCCATCCAGTCCTTAATAGCAGACCGAAAATCCCTTGAAAAATTTAAATTAGCAATCTGGTCAGGTTTAAAAGAAAAATTAAATTGAATATCATCTGCGTAGCAGTGATACAAAATACCTTGAAATTTGCTTATAATGTGTCATTATATGGCATTTTCTTTGCAAACTATGCAGATTTAAACACAAGGCAGGACCCAACTGACACAACATATGGCTGGGAGTTTGTGCAATGTGTGATCTGGGGTAAAGCTATTGTTAAAATGGGCTCTGAAACTACCAACAATACCCAGGAAAAGAAAACCACCTCAGCTGGCACTGCGCCAGAGCACAATATGCAGTATGGAGATGCCAGAGACTGAATTAAGCCCAGCAATGATGTTCGGCGTCATGGCCTTGGTCATGTTTGACTCCTTCCTACAAAAATAGGAGACATTTTTAAAAGAATTGCACAACATGACGAAGCACATCGACAAAGCTGAACAGCATATTGCAGCCGTGGAGGATACAAATGTTACTTGACTACCTGGAAGAATCTACGGCTTTGCTGCAGGAGAGTGTTGATGACCAGGAAGACTGAGGAAGACGCAAAAATCTTAGAATAGTCAGAATTGTCAGAGGGCACCTTGGCCACACAGTTTGTGGAGACAGGGATTCCCATAGTTCTCACAATTACTACCAAACCAATCATGCTTGAGTGCTGGAGGCAGCCAGGTGGGCAAAGAATACACTTAAATCACTGATGAGTAAACCTCTACTGAATATGTCTTTATTTGATATTGATATTAGCCTGATTTTTGAGAAGGATAAACCAGGGGATGAATGTTCATCCTATCGGACTATTAGTTTGTTAAACCTGGATTTTAAGTCCTATCCAAAACATTAGCCTTAAATAAATAAAAAAATAAAAATAAAAAACTTAAATCGCCCCTCATATCATCAGCAATGACCAGACAGGGTTTATTATGGGAAGCAACTCTTGTAACAATGTTAGAAGGTTGCTTAACATTATTCAATTGTGCCAGAAAAACAACCTTAAAGGTATGGCACCAACAGTTTCAGAGTGGCATAATAATAGTCAACCTGTTGCCTATGGAATATCTAACATATTGGCATAGAAGTAAAATTGGTATATTTTTTTATATTTGGACTCCATTCCTGGATTATGTGGGACACATATATTTTGGAAGGCACTCCCTGGACCAATGACGAAGTGATAAATGCTGAGGGGAAGATTTGTCATCTATAATTAATGTTTTGTTTATTGTCTTGTGTTTTCTTTGATATCCCACCATGCTTGTGAACTGAGGCCATGCATTATTTTGGAGAGACTGTTAGGAGGGGCATTTGGTAGGGGCTGGGGGGGATTCAAGTTTAAAAGAAAGTGTATTTATGTGATGATTGTATAATTGATAATAAAGACACGTTCTAAAAAATCAATTGTGAGATTTAAGTCAGAATAACTCAGAATTCTGACTATCATGTCCCCCTCACCTTTCAGACTGACTTGTCATATCCAATTTTAAACTTTCAGTTTTATTACCTCTTACAGTCCTGCCACCACATTTGATGATTTACACTGACAAGGTATAATCATAACTCTCCTAAGCAGATGATAGAATTGAACATAAATCCAAGATAATCCAGTAAAGATATGTGAGCGCCTCAGTGAAGATGGAAATACTACATGACATATCATTAAGTATAAATTTAGGTGCCATGTCTAATTACTTATAACTGTTAGCACATGGACTTTATGCAACTATTTACAAAACATTTCTATTGCTTTTGTTAGAGTAGCAGTTTTTTGGAAAGCAACCATGTTATATTCTGTGTTGATGTACTTATTAGTAAATATTTGCATATTGTAATGTATAATGAGTCTGCTGACTTTGTGTCCCCCACTTCTAAAACACACACACACACACACACACACACACACACACACACACACACACACACACACACACAAGCTTGAACACAGTAAGTCATACACTTTAATTGTACACTCAACTAACACACCTCGATCAACAGATTATTTTAATAAATAATATCAGGAAAAACATATTTTTTTATCATTACAGAAGCAGTTGAACCAATAACCAAGTAGGCAGCAGCACGTTATACAAAGCAGAGGGCGGTGGGCAGTTGATTCAAACACCAACAAGTCCAGATTACAAGGTGATTGGTTGAAGAAAGGGGGGAAGAGAATGGTCATAACTATGGGGTCCTAGTCCATGAACCCCCCATACCTCTTCTGTAGCTCGCTGCCGTTTTCCCAGGCCCGTTTCAACACCCCCCCACTCTTGCTGCTGTCCACCAGCCACTCAGGCCTGCCCACGCGCCTCATGAACCCTCCGTAGCGCTTCTTGAGCCCGCGGCCTAACACTGCCTCCAGCAGGTCGCCCTGCGCAGCCCCTCCTTCAGCACGACGCATGAAGCCTCCGTACCGCTTTACCGCCTCGCCTCCCTGACCATCCCCCTCACCACGGTGCTCAGCCGCTGCATTGAGAATTTTAAGGATCTCCAGGCGAACATTTTCTTCTTCATCCTGGTTTCCAGGATCTTCTAGCACCCCCTCTGGAGAGGAGGAGCGGCGAGACATGAAACCACCGTAGCGCTTCATGAAGCCGCCGTACTTCTTGGCCAGCTGGTGTTCCGGTAATGTTGCGTCCTCATCGTCAGCTGTTATGGCGCCCACTGCTTCCTGTTCCTGCTGTTGGCGGGGGTCAGCATTCAGAGGAATGTGATTTTCTTCCTCCAAAAGGAAGTCCTGGCACAGGCGCAGCTTCTGGCTGTCCAGCCCACCGTTGCACTCAAGTGAGCATGTCTGGAAAAATCAGGTTTGCTAGTTATAACATGAATTGGAATATCAAAACATAAAACACTGTGGTTTTAGACAATCATATCATGCCACAGTTTTTTCCTTCTGCTACAACTTCTAAATTGGTCCAGTATTGAGCAAGAACGTTGTAACCGGCAGCCACGAACCAGGCTGCAATGTAATCATATAGGGCATATGTGCATCGTCTATTTCGTCCACAAAAAAATGCTGTTGCAACTGACAGACTCAGCTTATATATTATTGATTTTCCAGTTCATTGTATAGTGTCTAACAACATTATGGAAATGATCCCTACAGAGATAGACCCTTTTGTTAAAGAGTAAGATCCTTTTAGGTTTAACCAGAAACAGCTGAGATTGCCAAATTCACCAGACTCCATATAAACATAACTTTTTGTGTATAGAGCCAGCATATTTTCACATGTAAATGGGAAAATGAAGGGTTTATTTCAACCAAACCAGTGTGTGATTGCAGCAGTCTTGCTTAATACTGGACCAATTTAAAAAAAATGGTGGTTCCCATCAGTCACTTAGACACAAAAACATTTAGTTCTGTAGAAAATACATTTATTTGCTTTCTTTCTGGGAATGAGATGAGAAGATGAATGTCAATCCTATGTATCATATGCGTGTTGAGTACAGAGCTGGAGTCAAAACATATTTACTATATATATTATAATATATATCAAAAATCACTTGCAAATGATTTTGTTCAGTTTAATTTGAAGATTTGGTATCACTGATGATTTAGGACTGATCAGGGCTCAGGGAGCGTTCAGAGCGGGTTGTGAGGTGGTGGGAGTGTCACTTAAATGGCTTATTTGTGTAACGTCTTGTTATGTTATTTAAACCCCCAACATAGAACAAGTAGACTTTATATTTCACAATTACTGTTTTCCGCAGTGATGTTTCCTGTTTCCTGTATGGGACTCTCACACCGCCTTAAAATGGACTGCCAAGTCAGATTGCTGTTTATATGACTGGCCACCGCAACTTGTAATTCTCCAAAAGTTTAATTTGTCTCAACTATTTTACAGTATTAAAGCAAAAACAAAACAAAAAACGAATAGCTAAATCTAGAGATGCCCCAATCACATGTTTAGCCTCCTTAGTTATAGCTGCTAATATGGCTGTGTAAAGTATTGGCCAGTTTGTTTGGAATACGATCTCTTATTTCACGAAACTGGTTCACCCAAATGTGTTTCTGAAAACATTTTATGCGAGAAATAGGCTATTCAGTTGCTGAATCTGTCTTAATTTCAGACCAACAACAGTCAGAATAAATACATTTATTTAAATGAAAGCGGGGAAATGACAGTGGACACACCAGGACACACTCCCCAGATGGGGGGGTGGGGGGGCCTACGGCGTTCAAATGAGCATCATGCGGTGATGAGTTATGAATAGGCACCAAAACGACTAAATTTTTTGGGCATTTTCAGCCTTTATTTTGATAGGACAGCAGAAGACATGAAAGGGGAGAGAGAGGGGGGAATAACATGCAGCAAAGGGCCGCAGGTCGGAGTTGAACCCGGGCCCGCTGCATCGAGGAGTAAACCTCTATATATGGGTGCACGCGTCGAATATTCAGATCCAGCCCTACTGCGTAGCTTTCTGATTGATCTACAATTCCACTATAACACAGGCTGCATACTGTCAAAATGTTAAAGCTCCACTTACAAAAATACAGTAAGCCTAAAACTGACATATGTGATGACAAATGTCACATAATGCCTCACATCTTATTGCTTGTATCCACTTTTGTTTTCCTAAAAGCTCAGTGGTCTTTACCCAGTTGGTAGTGTATCCCACCACACAGCAGCTTTTGGCATATTTCTGTTTTTTGCTAGAAGACAGCGTTAACAGGAAGGCACCTTCACGGAATACAAAGTAAATGAAGAGCATTTTTTTAAGCTAGTTTTGAAGTTTTTAATGCCAAACAACTTCCTCCTTTTTATTCTGAATGTATCCATGAAATTATTCTTGACAAGCTCAACAAATAAAAAAGGACTATGATTCAGAGCTGAGCATTCAATAAATAATCGATTAGTCTACAGTATATCCACGACGTTCCACTTCCGGGATTGTTCAGGTGCTGCCGGAAATTCCGATGTCTTTCATTTCGGCCGGATGTCTATCACATTCTGCTTTCTTTGTGTTGGCATTTTTGGATTGGATGGATTTATGAATAGTATGGTTAACTGCTCCTCAGATCTCTGCAGGGTAAATCCAGACAGCTAGCTAGACTATCTGTCCAATCTGAGTTTTCTGTTGCGCAACAAAAACTATTTTTAAAAACACACATGTTCTACCAAAACAAGTTCCTTCCTGAGGCTATATTGCAGATGTGCCGTTGCTCCGTGCGCTGCTAAGCGCCACCCAAGACAATTGGGATTGGTTTAAAGAAATGCCAATGTCTGGCAACAAGACTAATAATCGATTTCATCAAAAGAAAATGAATTTGCAACGAGTTCAAAAATGGATTCATCTTTTCAGTCTTTTTTAGAACCAGAATTCTAAATAAATTCAGGTTCTAGCTGTTAGTTGGACAAAAATAAGCTTTTTTAAGATGTCCTCTTGGGGTTTAGGAAATTGTGATGTGCAATTTTTTTTATTTTCTGAATTTTATTGACCAATTCACAATGAAATAGCACTTTACAAAAGTATTATGTGAGAAATGGGAATTTAACGCATTTTAAATCATAAAATCAATCAAATTGATTCAGATTCCATCTAGGTTTTTCACTGGCACAGCTTTGACTGTTTCACTGTTGTTTTTCCCCCCACTCTAGTCATCAATGAAACCATGACGATAAAGCTTGATGAATTGTTACAGAAATTTAAATGGAGACCGAAGCACACAGAGTTCTGCCATCTATCTTATGTGCATTGCCGATGCCTGCGCTCTTAATGTCGATTAACAAAAACTGTCTGTCTTGTCAGTGAGGGTGCTGTAGAAAGAAGTTAGCGCTCTCCCTTTGGTCCATTTCTCCATTCTACGGGCAGACTTCAGCCTTCAACCAGCTAAACTAGCTCACAGGGCTCAAAAAACTATTGTGTGGGCGTCCTCAGCCCTTACTTCTTCTCCTGACGAGTAAAACATTTATCAGATTTGTCATTTGGGATGATGGTGGGACGGTAAGCAAGTGTAACTGTAAAGCTTTTTAGGAGACGTCCACATGACAACGGAACGTTTGAAAATGTCCTTTTCCCTTTTCAAAACTATGCTGCGAGTTCCAGCCTACAACTAAACAGACTAAACAGAGTCAAAGCAGATGACAACAGTGTTAAATAAATGTTCATCTAAGTTTGGCAATTATGTGTCTCATTTGTTATTACATTGTAGTATTTTATCAGATGCAGAAAAATAAAGACATCGACATTATTCATGAGATGCCGTTTGCCCTGCTGTATAAATATTTCATCAACCATGAACATCAGGCGACCACTAGTTTAGATATAGAAGAACAGACAAAAGACTACACAAAAGAAAGAGAGTCATGAGGGAGAGGTGACAACAGTCAACAGATGCTTTGGGAGAACACAACAGCCTGTTTTATTCTCACTTACGCCGTTAACTTGGAAAAACACAATTTCGCTCTTCAAACCATCTGTCCTAGGCTGTTTCTCACTCATTGACACAGGATCCTATTCATCTAATGGACGCCTTTCCTATTAAAGCTGTGTGACTCCCACACCACCACCCACTTATCCCAGTCATCCTTTAACTATGTGAGTTCATATAACCCCAGTGGCAGGAGTACAATCAGACTAAAGGCATCTGCTGAGCCCTGGGGGCTGCACACTGCCAGGAAAACCTGCTCCTAACCTCATATGTGCCATTGGATTTCATTTATTTGATGGCATGAAGGTGGGATTCTTGCTGAGCTTTCAGCGCCACGGGCTTACGAAGACAGAATTAATGAACTGGAAAATTGAATTGAGGACATATTGCCACCTTAGGGGCTGGGGGAGTGGAGGGCAGCAACACCCTCTAGTGGCCATAATGGGGAGTATACAACAAGTAATTATTGTGTGAAGAAGAATAGAGACAGCAAAGACGAAATACGGATTGATTTCAAAGCTAAATTTAAAAAGAAATTTGACATATGACATATTGACATTTCTCTTGTTACAGCTCATATTACAGTAATTCTACCCGAATAGGAGATAAAATAAGAGATTGTTGAATGTAAAAATTTGAAGTTGTTTAGATTTTTAGTCTTTCTTTTAACCGGCTCATTTAATGTCTTTACATCAATTAAGCAAATATCTCGATATCGCAGAAGTAGAAAGGAGAGCATTTGCCGAGTCAGACGTATGGGAAATGTTATGGAAGTCATGAAATCCACACAATGGAAATGTATGTCACACACTCAATTGATACAATTATACTAATGTGACTTTATGAGGAGGAGAAACCAGACTGCTGATTGTTACTCACACTGCATTACTTTACTTCTTCAGTTTATTTATCATCAAATTTACCAAGGGTGAGACATTAGACTGTCTCTGTAACCTTACACATTTCAATGCATTATTATTCGTCTGTAAGTGTGTCCTAAATATAAATTAACGTTATAATAATAATAATAATAATAATAATAATAATAATACAAATAAAATAATAAGGTGACATTACCAGGGAGGAGAAACCAGACTGCTGTCCCAGCAGACGGTACACACACAGTGCACACTCCTTCCCGCACTCCGTTCCAACCACCAGCGACACACACGCGCCCAGCAGCAACATCCACACGCAGCTGCTGTGTGCAGGGTCAGCCATGGACTAACGGCAGAAAAGGACAAAAAAAAAAGTTCTAACTTGTCAGACTGTTAACATCGTTCTCCAAGAACAAGTCAGATTCAGGTCAACAGGTCGTTTAGCAAATTATATTACTAATACTGCGACTATTGCAATTATTGTTACTACAAATTCTGCTTCTGCCACCGCAGCCTGCTGCTGTGTAAAGACCATCATTTGAACACATTTGTAAATCTGTAAAGTGTATTTGCCTGACATGGATGCTGTTCAGACTGTGCCTCTTATTAGTCTTAGTGACAGCATAGTAGCATTAACTGTAGTAGAAGGCTACATTTATTAGCGGTTGTCTCCTGTAGCCTAAGTGAAAAAGTTCGTTTCTTACCTCTGTTATTTTAAAGGATACTTCAGCTGGTTCTCTGCTTTCCCTCAGGGGTAGCGGCGGAGTGGGAAACTGTTGAGAGGCGCGAGCCTGTGGACCCGATATATGTACCCGTGGCTCGTTGTGTTGCTCTGTGTTGTCCAATCAGATAACGCACAGCCGTTCTCTCCTCTCTCCCTCACTAGCTGCGCGCTCTGACTTCGGTCAGTTTTCCGTGACACAAACTGTAAAGTACCGGACCGCCGGTTAGAAGAACAGCCTTTAAACTCTTGTGGAGTCCGTTCAAAGTGTTCGGTGAAGTGCTGCGGCTGGTGGCTCCGCTTGTTAAAGTAGTTTGAGTGGCTTACGTCACCGGGGATAATGGGGAGTGGGTGGAGGGGTTAATGAGAGATGTGACGTGACAGCCGCCCGCACCCTCCCCTCTTCACCATACGCACACACCTATTTTCTTTCACACATCGACTCTATCAAGTCATCTATTTTATTGCTTCCAAGGGAGTATGGGACGTAGATAATAAATGGCAGTCTATCACGCAGGTTCTGTGTGGGAGTAATATTTCATGTTAGCATTTATGTCTTTAGGTGTGTGTGTGTGTGTGTGTGTGTGTGTGTGTGTGTGTGTGTGTGTGTGTGTGAGAGAGTGAGAGAGAGACAGAGAGAGACAGAGAGAGAGAGAGACGTTTTATCCTTAACAAAGATGAGTTTACACATACAAGCTTCCTGGTGTGGTTGGGCCAGCACAAACAGCTGCGCAGGGTTTGGGCTGATATGACATGTCGCTTCATGGATCACCTTTTATTAAAAATCCTATATGCATGAATCCTGATCACAGCTTTTCATTATGTTTTTATTATTCAGATTTTCTGTTTGATGTCTGTTCGGAGATTGAAAAGTCATCCATGTGCTACATATAATTTCACTCCTCAGTCTGTAGAAGCAGCAGTGAAACCAACCTACTGTCGTGTATAGCATACAGTGTTGGGGAGTAACGGAATACATGTACCGACGTTACGTATTCAGAATACAAATTATGATTTACTGTATTCTGTTACAGCTACAATTTAAATAGTTGGTATTTAGAGTTAAATTTACAGTTACATTGTTGAAATCAACGGATTACATGACGATACTTCTCTGTTTCACAAGTTTATTCACTCTCGCAACTCCATGCATTTCTTAGAAGCCCCAATATGAAAACGAAAAAATGAGCTATTTGCGTGATCACTGATAGAGGTAGAGATGGAGCCCGGAAACGGCACAACAGAGCCAGGGCAGGAATGGGTTTCTATCTTAGAAATTCAAACAGCATTTCACATTAAAGAAAGAGAAGGGAGAATGAAATATAACTGTGCAGTGCAACCTCTGCTTGCCAGCAACCAACCTCCTTTCAGCGTCTAAATTACTCCACCTCCAACCTGAAGAAGCATCTTAAAGTACTTTTTTTTTTATTAGCCTAAGGGTAGTTGTCTGCTGTAGTTTTAGTGGTCACCTTGCTATTTTATAGTTGACGTGCGACTTTACATTCTCCTACGTACTGATTTACCATCCCCAGAGCCGTTGAAAGACTGACTAGCCCCGTTTGACAGTTAGCTAACGTTAGCTAAAATTAGCTCGTGGTAGCTTAGACTGCGGTTAGATTTTTGTAGTATGCAGTTCTGGACTACAAATACAAAAATCTATCTGCTTGTTTAGGTACACATTCAGCCAGTTGGAACAGAAGAACACACCAGAATAGCTGATGCAGCTGTGCCACACGTCATATATAATTGATGTTGCTTTAAAATGACGGTTCCGTTGACTGCTCATTTGAGTTATGTTGAACCTGCCATCATGGGAGGAATTTAGCTTCAAGGAGTTCATCCATGAAAACTCAGATATGCACAAAGACTTGCCCATTAGGTAATTGTTTTGTTTGATAACTGTGCGACACCCTAACAATGACAAATAAATACATTCTAAACATGTTTTTGCATTGCTGAACTTAACGCATTCCAGAGCCACATTCTGATGTATGCCAGCTAACACTTTGCATTTTGGCCAATGTCACTGCATTAACCACAACCCTGGGAAAACTTGATACTATCATTACTTGTCTAGGGGCTTCCAGGGCTTTGGCTGCCCGTGCATATACAATAGATGAAGCCATCTTAAATTTCCCCTCAAAGCCGGAGGCCTGCCACCTGCCAGCCGGTTGCCTCCCTATCTCCGGCTCACTTTCAGTTTCCCCCCACTAACCCTTCTCCTATGTCCAGACAGGGTCAGTCTAATAGTGCATTCCATTTGTACTCGGAAGTTTGGATTTTCCAAGGTCAAAGTCGGAAACATGCCCCCTGACCTCAGATTTCCGAGCTCGGAACTCGGACAACCTCGCAGTACCCCCGAGTTCAAAATCCAACATGGTTGCCCCGTGCATCAACAGTTGTGAAAGCTGTAGTAGCATACAGTTATGAGCACTTCTGTCTTAATTGTGTCGTTCACACAGTCCTGTCCGTCTTCTATCTTAGTCCAGTCATTTTAAGCCAAAATGGGGGTCAACCTAGGACAAATTGCAACAGAAGCAAAATCAATATGTCCTGAGTAAGGAAAAAAAAAAAAAGAATCCCATTAGGTGAAAGTTTTGAAAAAGACCCAAATGTAGCCTATTCATTCTTTTTCTCACGTGAATAGGCTCACATTTTTAACCTTTAGATATCACCATGAAAATTACTGAGTTGATTACTAACATTAAGACAAACAAAAAATGTATTACAAGTTTTTTGGATTTTTTTGGGTAACGTGCATAAAAATGTGTGCGCTAATTTGCATAAATACCACAACATATCTAAACATTGGCTATAGCCAGGTGAACATGTCCAGCCCAGTCTCATGGCAGTTTGTGAAATGGTCACGTTATTGAATCTATTGATTCGTGTACTTAACACGTTTAATGTCGTTATTTTCGTGTGGTGAGCACAAATTTTAAAGTAATGTATTTCAATGTGAAGGATATTTCATGATAACAGAACGATTACGGTAGCGAGTACTATTTATAAGGCGAAAATCCACGCAGGAACCACAACCGTCCCGTTGTTGTCGGTGTGTCCTGCGTGTGACGGTTCCTTTCCCCGTTCTTCTTTTCCTAACCACAACCGTCCCATTGTAGTGGCAGGCGTGTGGCGTTTCATGTCCCCGTTGTTGCGTGCCACAGAGACCAGGGATCGCGTCCCGCGTGTGGCTGTCTGTCCCGTTGTTGTCGCCAGGCGTGTGGCATTTCATTTCCCCGTCATGGCATTTCATATCCCCGTTGTTGTGTCCCCCAGAGAAGCCCAGCGTCATGGCAGTTCGTGAAATGGTCACGTTCTAAAATCGTGACCTATACACGAAATAAACGAGAAAATCATGACCTGTACACAAATCAATAAATCAAGATAACGTGACCGTTTCACGAACTGGCATGAGACCGGGTTGAAATGTCTTGTTGAATCTTGTTGACATCTTACAGTAAAATATTATAACAAATGTCACCATAAGGGGCAGAGATTCAGTCATTCATTCAAGGTCCACTCAACGGTCAATCAACTGTCACTAAGCTGTCACTCAGGTAAGAAAGATTTCCTTTTGTTTCTCCTACATGGATTATTCAACCTACATTAATAAAACATATCTGGTGATCAACTACAATTTATTGAGAACATCTGGATGTGTGTTGAGCTGTGGTATTGGTGACCTGCACAAAGTCATTGCAGATGGCCTGTGACAAGAATGAAGATGAGATTCTGGGTAGAGGGGTAGCCTAAATGGGTTCCATTCAGACATTAACATTAAGTCTTTTACTGTTATAGGTAAACAAGATTCAACAAGACATTTTCACCTGGCTATTCCCAATGTTTAGATCTGTTGTGGTATTTATGCAAATTAGTACATACGTAATTAGATTATGCACCGTTTGCCCATGTTAACAAACAATTTAAAAAAACTTGTAATACATTTTTTGTTTGCCTTGATGTAAGTAATCAACTCAGTAATTTTCATGGTGATATCTAAAGGTTAAGATTTCTACCCTAGGCGTATGAATAGGCTATATTTGGGTCTTTTTCTAAACTTTCCCCTAATGGGATTCTTCGGGGCATTTTTTCCTTACTCAGGACATATTGAGGATACAAAATCAGTTGAGTTTGCTTCTGTTGCAATTTGTACTACCTTTTTTCATAAAATGACTGGACTATCTGTGGATATGTTGTTATGCTGTTTGTATGCACCAAAAACAGTGTAATGCGTTATCAGCTGGTATTGCTTACAATGGCTTACCTGGCTAAAGATAATGAAAACAATTAATGTCCAACTTGTAAATGGAATGCATTCAACTCGGGTGTGACGTCATTCCCAGCTCAGGCTTCCGAGTTCCGAGGTAAATGGAACACATTACAAATTCCACTGTAAACACACCCATTCATTCACTTGCAAGGTTTCACCATGAGATGGTGCTTCCTTCACAAAGTGTAGTGATTGAGCTAAGCTACCATTTATTGTACATTAAATGAAGCTTCACTACACTGAAGCTATCCCCCAGAAACATGTAAAGTAGCAAGCTAAATTAATTCAGTGCTGTCTATTGTGAAGTATTTATAATTAAGTTACTTTTCTCTAGTATTTATTCTAGTTTTAGCTAATTCATTTATTTACATTATTCTATTTAGTTATTGGAATTTAGCCTTTAAATATACCTATATATTTTTCTAGGAGCGCAGTGCTCCAGTGGGGCAATAGGGTACTATGAGCTCTTTAAGATATGACTTATTTGAGAAACCTAATAATAAGGAATTACAATAGTCAGCTTTGAAGTAACAAATGCATGGACTAGTTTTCTGCATTGTTTTGAGATAGAATGTGCCTAATTTTGTCAATGTTAGGCATGTGGAAAAAGGCGATTCTTGAGATTTGCTTTATGTGGGCGTTAAAGGATATATCCTGAGCAAAAGTAACTCCAAGATTTCTGACAGTGGTGCTAGAGGCCAGGGCAATGCCATCCAGAGTAGCTATATCTTTAGATAATGAGCATCGGAGGGTTTTGGGGCCAAGTACAATAACTTCATTGTTTTGTCTGAGTTTAACATCAGGAAATTGTAGGTAATACACCATTTTATGTACTTAATGCACCATAAAGTTGAACTAACTCATTGGTTTCATCTGGCATGATCGATAGATATAATTGGGTATCATCCACATAACAGTGAAAGTTAATAGTGTTTCCTAATAATATTAATTCCTAATTCCTAATAATAGAGGAAACATATATAAGGTAAACAGAATTGGTCCAAGCATCGAGCCTTGTGGAACACCATGACTAACTTTAGCGTGCCTGAAGGATTCATCATTAACATGAACAAACTGAGATCAATCTGATAAATAGTACCTAAACAGGCTTAGTGTGGTTCCTTTAATGCCAATTAAATGTTCCAGTCTCTGTAATAGGATGATATGGTCAATAGTGTTGAATGCAGCACTAAGATCTAGTAAGACAAGTATGGAGACAAGTCCTTTGTCTTGAGCAATTAGAAGGTAATTTTCATCAGTGCAGTCTCTATGATGCACTCTAAATCCTGACTGGAAATTCTCAAATAAACTATTGTTATGTAGAAAGTCACACAACTGATTAGTGACTACCTTCACAAGGATCTTAGAGAGAAAGGGGAGATTAGATATAGGTCTATAGTTGGCTAAGTAGTTGGCAACACTTAAGAATAAAATATTTATAAAAATATTTATAAAAAGTTTATCTAGTGCAGTAACATTAAGCTAACGTTAGAAACTGCTAACGTTACATGGGTTACGTCTAACTAGGATGTGTAGGATATCGCTTGACAGTAACTGAGGCATCTGTCACATCAGGGTCTGAGGGCAGCTGCACTGCGATGATATGGGTAGGTGGACGGCCGCTCATCGTCATCAGATGAAGATTCCTCATCCTTGTCAAAAGACATGTAAACAATACGAGGTTGCTAGGCTACCGGCTGTAGTCCGAGCGTTTTTTCAAGAGATAGCTAAAGTCATTATTAATGAAGTGAGAGGATGGCGAGAGCACTCGCTCTCTGTGTCAAATGTCGCCGCAGATGGAATCACATTGTTTTTTGTAGTTGAAAGCCCAAGCAATGTAAATGCCAAGTAGAACTTGTAGCCTAATAGTAATTGTGTTGTTGTGTTTGTACGTTTGCGGGTGGAGAGGGCCGTGTTGACGGTTTGAAGTATGGATCTGAGGGACAGGAGTGAGTGTATTCAAAGAGATTTCTTTGGAGAGGGTTTTGGATTTTATGTCTGAGGGTTAGTATTTTGTTTTTGTTATGTGCACTATTCATGTTTTTTTAATTTTCTACCAGAAACTGTGTGGGTTGGTTCTATAGTCACTGTCCAGTTTATTTCCATTTTTCTTGAGTGTGCAGGGTGAGTTGTTGTTTGATTTGGGTCTGGAGCCAGGTTATTTCTGCTTTTGTGTCCAATGATCTGTATTTGAAGTAGTGTCTGCATAGTTTTCGTTTCCATTTGATCAGGTGCAGGATGTGGGATAGGAGCTGTTGCTGTGGTTTAGAGGCTGTGTGTAGTGGGATGCATGAATAACGTGCCTGGGTGAGTACTACACTTCCGTAGTCTGCAGTGTAGCAATGAGATCATTGTTATTATTGTTATTGTCATCTTAACATGTCCTATTTTAAACTGCTGTTTTTTTTAATCAATTTGATCAGTAGATTTTGTAAACACTTTGTCACAATTTTTTTCATGCCACCCTTTAAAAAAATGTGTAGCCATCTTTAATTGTTGTACAAGGAATTTGAATGTATTTGTAAGTCACACCCACTCAAATCTGTTAATTTGACAAGACTATATGTATTAATTAAATATATGTAAAGTGATACAATGAGGCCATTATTTTGTCATCCTAATTGCCCCATCTGAATAGATTTGCATGTTTATTTATAGAGGTGTGATGAGATCTTGTCCCATGAGATCTCGCGGGATTAAAACGTTACGATATTTCTCGTCAAGGTTAAAAGTTGTCTTGCGATATCAGTACACAAGTGCAGAATTACGTTGGTACTAACGAGGACAAATTCAAGTTAAACTTCAGAGCGCATAAGTGCGAGCTTTCGCAGAGAGCGGGGCTAAGCTCCGACACACGCATACGCAGAGGTGGGGTGCAGACGGAGTGAAAGTTTCATTGCCACTGCAGTTTTTTAAAGTCACAGTTACAATGCTGGTAAAGCGGACACAAGTGTGGTTATAGTTTTCAAAACGTTACGCAGACAGCATTTGCTGCAATATAATGGCAAGTTTCCCGTGCAGTTAATGTTACACTTCCGACCAAGGCCGGATTTGGGCCGGTGCCCGAGGGGCCTCAGACTGTGTGGCCTCATTATTTTTTCCTTTTATTTTTTTAAATTTAAAATTAAATTGAAATAAAATTAATTAATGAGTGTGTGTTTGCGTGTATGTGTGCTAACACATGTGCGGCAAGACAGGCGGAAGAGGATAGTGTGAAAGAAAGAAAGTAGAGTACATCGACAAAACAAACAACATGGATAAAAATGGTGGAGCAGTGGAGCCACAAAATGGAAAGCTAAAAGGGAGAAGGATAGTAGATTAGGATTTAATTAGGAGTAATATTCCAACCATCTCCACTTTTTTCAAAATTTGGCTCGACGGGGGAATTACTGGAATTGTTGGGTCTTTGTATATTATTGAGTGTGGTCTAGACCTACTCTATCTGTAAAGTGTCTTGAGATAACTATTGTTATGATTTGATATTATAAATACAATTGAATTGAATTGATGCTGATAAAGAGCCTGGCGGCGCCTGCAGTGATGCTAGCGAAGAGGAGTTCAGCATCACAACATCCAGCTTTGCTATTTCATATGAACAATTAGAACAGCATCAGCACCCTGAGCATCAGCAGCACGACAAGACAGAGAACCACAGCCCGGCTGGAGTGACAGACACCTGTTCAAGTGCCCCCCCACCAACAGTCTCTGGCTCCGCTTAAGACCGAAACCGAAGCAGGAAGGCGCTGAAGGCAGCAGAGACCCGGTGGTAACGTAGCTACTTTACGAGTTTGACAGCCTCAAAATGTAGGTCTATCTATTTCTTTTTACCCTGATTATTATAGATTATAGATCCAAATCTGCATCCACCGACCCACCTAAATAAATATTTTTTTCTGATTTAGCTAGAGCCCAGCACCCACATTTCACCACCCCTCTGTCACTGTATGATATGTTGCTTTTTAATCATGTAACGTTGTTGTATTAATGTTGACTGTTAGATACGCGGTCTAGGCTTATCAATGCACAATATGTGGGTGTCATTCTCTAATTTAGGGTACTTTCACGTAATATTTCACATAATATTTTAAGTATATCTTTCGTCTTTTTCCGTCAGTTCACTGCAGAGAATCGGTAAAGTATAGCTTTGTTGTTCTTAATATTTTTAGAACCTTCCGCAGATTATAAGGTGGAAGAAGGCAGTTCTGGTGGATTTGATGACATGCTTTTCGAAGAAGAGGTTGCTGTCAAAAATAACTCCTGATGTTGTGGATGTGTGAGGAGGGAGACAAATTGGAGTTATAGATGGTGAAGCAAAAGTTGTTTGTTGGTTTTGAAGAGGAATTTGGGACATGGTGATTATGTCTGATTTGTCACAGTTAAGTTTGAGAAAGTTGGTTTGCATCCGTGATTTCATTTCACTGAGGCCAATAGTCAAAGTGGAGTGAGTTGCAGTGGTGATGGATTTGGTGGAGAGCTGAATGAGCTGAACAACATTGGCGAGAGAAATTGGTGGCTTCTAGGCCGAGAAAAGCCAGAAAATGTGTTTTTGGCTCATGTGGATGAAAGACACCAAATCCCACAATGCACTTGCTTCGCTGCTTTAGCGTCTACTCCCAAGCCACGCCTACCGTTTACAGTAGACAGTGACAGTCAACTCTTTAGTGTGTTTTATTGTCATTTCAACCATATACACGAAACAGCGTTTTCACCGTGGCTCAATTGGTTACACAATTAAAATATATGAAAACGACATTATATAAAAACGACATACGAAACAGGCTACATTTAGTGCACACACATGATATGCTCCGTAAAGTTCAGCTAACACATAGCTACTAGCATTAGCGCTTGGTGGACTGTATCACCGACTATAAAAATTTGCGTGGGATGTAGAATGGTCGGCATTTAACAGTCACAAACTCCACCAGCAGTTAGCAGTTAGTTGGATACAAGCACCCCCACACCACTGGTCTCCATAGCAGGCGGGTGAAGCTGTGTCGAGTATTCCGTCTGTAATAAAGTGTCCTGCATATTCTCCGATCTGTACCAATGTATCCCGGTGGTACACGTGTGCGGTAGTTTGAATGCACATAATTGTTGTTCTAAAATTTCCTTCGGGATGAATAAATCTATCTATCTATCTAAAGTTTTGATGCTGAGAAGCCACTAAGCTACGCGAGGATTCAAGATGGCTGACAGTCGTTTTGGTTCGTGAAATTTCGGAGAATGCCGGAGTCCAACCCCCTATGGGCTATACGGCAATAGCTCCTAGTACTGGCTGTAGTCCTTTGCCTCTGGGCAAAAATCTTCCAATGACGCAAAAATCTTCGTTTTACGTCATCGGAAGATTTTTTTGCAGACCCACAATACAGAGATCTCTTGTCTCAGGGGGACATGAGGGAGGGAAGCACAGTCATTCAAAAATACTACCGTGTTTCTACTGAGACAAAGCTTAATGCTAAATCGGTGAAATATCCCCTTAACTAAGAGAACTACATTTCACACTGAGAGTGATCTGTATATATATATATATATATATATATAGGCCTATATGTATATATAAGTTATACTCAACCTATTTTCATTTATATATTTATTTTGAGCTAGTTCGATTTTGACAGACTGTACAGACATGACTGTAGTTATTCTTAGTTAAGTTATTAGGTTGTATTTTCATAGACTTTAATCTGCTTTATTGCAATAAATTCTGTTGATTTTGTTCTGTGATAGTTTCCATTTTGTGTTTTGTTTTATAGATATTTATAGATCTCCTTTGCTGTCACAGTTAACATCACAAGAAATGGAGTTGGAGAAAGTGGTTTTGTTTTAAACTAAAGAAAAACCCACAGCTTCCTTTTACTGTTTCTAAAAATGAAGATGTTGTGTGAGTTTGGGCCACGAGTTCTCGGGGGGGCGCCAAGATTTTGTGCAGAGAGGCCTCTGCATTCTAAATCCGTGCCTGCTTCCGACAGACAGGTGTTCTCTATTGCCCTGGCACAAGACAAAAGCGTTCATATGCCCTGTTGACAGGCTGAGGTTGTAGGGCAAGGCAAGGCAACTTTATTTCTATAGCACCTTTCAGCAACAGACAATTTAAAGTGCTTTACATAAAACATTAAAGAGCAATTAAAAACTGTCATGGAAATAAAACTAGATACAGATACAAATACAATGATAAAAGTTATAGTGCAGTGTAAGAAATTAACATGTTTTTGATTAACAGGTTGTAGGCACGGCTTGGGAGGAGAGAGGGACGTGGCAGTTAGGTCTGAAGAGGTTAGTTACAGGAAAGAAGCCATTTGATTTTGTGGCAAAACCTTTCACAGTGCTCATTTTTTCTCAGACAATTTTTTCAGTCATATTTTATCATTTAAAATAGTGTTTAAATCTAGCCTCGTCTAGTTCTGGTGAACCCAGTCTTGTCTCGTCTCGTGAGCTGAGTTTCTCGTCACACCCCTTATATTTATGTCTGAATAATATTTCAATGTATTGTATGTTTTTTTTTCGTTTTTTTTCTTTTTTGATTTTCTGAAATATGTGGCATGTAAACAAAGAGAATTGAAGGAGAGAGAGAGAGAGGAACAGAGGGAGAGGGCGAGATAGAGAGAGATAATATGGTTATATCTGCGGCCCTGTAGTTAACCTACGGATTGGGCCGGCCGGATCATATAAATTAACATTCTGATTGATAGCGTGTGGGTGAAATAATACGTCATTTACAAGGAAAATATTATTAACGTTCTCTAAAATATGAACATAGCAGAGCTGCTGTCAGACAGACAGCTAGATTTGTAAGTGTGTCTCCAAGGAAACGCTCCAGAAACGGCAACTTATGCCAACCTTACACCAAACGACTTTTCAAGCGATTCCACAGTCGCTGACAAATTTCCAATATTGGAATGAAATCCTGAGAGTCTTGCTAGAGTTGGAGTGTGCTCCTATCATCTTAATCATTTGGTGTAAGGTGGTCATAAAACTGAGTCAGTCTTTTTCCCATATTGACGTTATGACAAAATCAAACCCGTTTAATATTAAGTTTTAAGTCTTGGTAGTAAATTTAAATAACGAGAACTGTGTCAACAACCAATAGGTGTGCTTCCTCCAGCACCAAACAGGAAGCAGAGCCAGCTAGAAAGTGTTACAATCATAGACTGTAAAAAAACGGTTACAATACATCATTTAAAAAAAGACTGTACATATTTGTATAGTCCTTGTATAGTTATTTGTATACACTTGTAGTGTTTTACATTAAAATAGCCTATAAAGGCTATGTATATAGCCATACTTTGTGTGTTTATTATAAATGTATAAATGTGTCTGTTAAATACAACAAATATAAAAAATGTTGACATCTGTGAATTTTGGTCACATTATGCTACGTTGTAAATTAAACGCAAAGTAAATATAGAAGTTGTCATGAACACTGTTCTGCTCATATTGAATTGACGTCACTTTTAAATGACGGCTCCGAGGCAAAGATGTCTCATGTTTGTTAAATGCCTATTGGCACAACTCACTCCCCGAGTCTCTCCCTCGACTACTCGCTCAAATCTCCTGTGGACAGGACTAAGACTTGCGGAGAGGAATCGGGGGAGAGGAATCAGGGATGCCCAATTTGGCAATTGGGAGTTTTTCCTTATATGAGTGTTGTATGCTTTACAGATTGTAAAGCCCCTTAGGGCAAATTTGTAATTTGTGATATTGGGCTATATAAATAAAATTAAAACCTGTAGGTGACAGTGGTCAGTGTGGTTCTGAATGACATACAAACATCACAACTATCTTCTCTTTAATACTGACACAAGGTACTCCACACTGTTCACATTCCGATCACACATGCTACGTGTGTGTACTCAATACATTTACATAATATCCCGATGAGGTATCTACACACAGAATGCGTGTTTATTCAAAGTGGTGCATTATGATGATCACAGACACACACACACACACACACACACACACACACAGTCAGTATCATTCTTGTGTTCCCTCTTATACAACCCCAGTTCCCACCTTATCTCCCCCACACAGCTGTTGTCATAGGTGCAGGTATAACAAAGACAAGCCTTTTAATTAAGAAAAGGCGTTCTGCTAACATCACCACGCCGCCTCACTGTTTGTTCCCAGCACTCTCTTGTCAGGAACAGGAGCCTCAATAAAGATTAACCTGCAATGCCAGTGTCATGAGCTGTGTGTGTGTGTGTGTGTGTGTGTGTGTGTGTGTGTGTGTGTGTGTGTGTGTGTGTGTGTGTGTGTGTGTGTGTGTGTGTGTGTGTGTGTGTGTGTGTGTGTGTGTGTGTGTGTGTGTGTGTGTGTTTTAAGAACGTAGACACGTTTATTTATTATGTGTGTTGAAAACAGGTGATGTGTGGAAGGCAAAGGACAGGGAGATAAAAAAAATATATATATATATAATAATAATTAATAAAAAATAACTTGAACAATTTCTTTTTTGGGAGGTTTTGTGGAGTAGGGGAATTTGTTATGATGTATTTTTCCTCTCTTTTGCTCTTAGATTTGTGAAGATTGGGTTGCCACCTGCACTGCAGTTAAAATTTACTCTCCAAAAGTGACCATCCAGCCTTAAGAGAATTCCTCAGAGAAAAAGTTGTGAATGGAGGATTTGACGAAACTCCAGACATAGAGTGTACTAAACATACTAATTGCACTTAGTCACTGGTTTAAAAGCCGCTCCTACTGTTTAACCATGGAAAAGCTGATGTATGCCTCCAAGGGGAAAACAACAATCTTCTTCAAAATATGGGGACAATTTATAAGATTTCTTGAAAGTCACCAAGCAAAGTGTTTGCGTGACACTTAAATTGTAAGGTACGATAGTAAGGTAATATTGTACAACATATCATCCATGAAATCCAGGTCGAAATTATTTGTCATATATATATATATATATTAGGGCTGTCAGCGTTAACGCGTTAATCGCAATGCGATTAAGGGCCGATGCAATGCGATACATTTTTAATCGCATGCCGGCATACGATTAATTTATTTTACACTTCACTCGGCTTTGCGTCGTGCCTAACGGCTACTATTTTGACCCTTTGGCGCTGCCGTATTTCTTCATAACACATCTTCTGCTGCAGAATGCAGGCAGGCTGCCGGCATGGAGAAAGACAGCAGCAACACACTTCTGAATGGCGCTTTTCTTTTAAAAAAAACTCCCGGACGGCTCAGTAGACAAGTCGAAAGCCATATGCACATTGTGTATAGCCGAATTAAAATATCACCGAAGCACGTCAAGCTTGAGCTAGTACCGACGAGCTAAGCATATTAACGTGATGCAGTTTGATGCTAGTGGGCTCAGGCAAAGCAGTATTTTGGAGAGTGCTACTTGCCGACCTGTGGATGAAACCAAATCCAAAGAAATTACTACAGCTCTTGCAAAATGGATGGCAACTAACTGCAGACCTGTCAGCAGCGTAGAGGACTCGGGTCTTAAAGAAGTGCTACGGTTGGCATGTTCTGACCTGTCTTATACACTGTCATCAAGGGGGACAGTAGTTTTACCATACACAGCCTGTATGACACGGAAAAGCAGCTAAACTGGAACTGCTGCCAAGTGCAAACGCTGTCTCATTAACCGGTGATCACTGGACGTCAGTGAGTAATCACAATTATTTAGGAGTTACTAAACACTATATTGACTCTGGCTGGACTTTGCACTCGTTTGCCTTAATGGTGGTTGTTAGTGTTACATCTCAGTCAATTGTTCTCAATCCTTGTTAAAAATGTAAAGGTTAAATGTCCTGCTGTGGCATCTGGTTTTTGGACCATTTTGTTTGTACTGTATAAGCAAAGTGTTAGTGTTATATCTCAGTTAGGTTAGGTACTTGTAGGAATTGTGCAATAATGACAGATTCACACATTTGTTTACAGTAAATAAATAATAGTCAAGTTCATAAAGTCACTTTCTTTGCATTCATTTGATTCCCAATCAAGATACACTGGTAAGAATTGCTTTCCATTGTTATTATGTACTTCAGTTGTAAACATTTCTGAAATGCAAAATAATAGACTTTTAATTGTGATAAAACATGCGATTAATTAAAAATTGTAATCGTTTGACAGCCCTACTTAATATTTATTATTGTTGTGTGTTAACGTGTGTCCTTTACTTTCCTCTTATCCCTTGCTGCTGCAACAGTGTGGCAACAGTTTTTTTTGTTCATTTGCTCGTATTTTCTCTTTAATTTGTTTTGTACTTGTGGAACTTTGTGTATCTGTTATGCTATCTTTGAAAACTCAATAAATATATTTCTCAAAAAACAATAAAAAAAAATAGCATACCTTGCAGACACAGTGTTCCTTGAGAAGTGTAACCATTCCACTGTGACTATGGCTGTTGTCAAGTGTCTACATGAATACAACATAGACAACGATGATGTTGTGGTGTATGTCTCTTCTTTACATTCAGCATTCTTATTAATGCTTACTGTGTTATTACTGATCTACATTACTTACTGATATACATCACTTAATAGACCGCAACTTGCACTAACTGTATTTTGACTCTCCACTACACTTCAGCATTTATCTAGACTGTCTATTCATATACATTGTGTTACAACTGATCTACTTCACTAACTATACCACTAGACTAACTGTTTATTATCTTGTTATTATTATCATTACACCATTGACATATTGAACACCTTCTCAGCATTGATATAGACTTTCTCATGTATATTGCACATCCATCGACTTACTTACACCTCACTACGTGCCGGCATTTGTAAAGCCCACTTATTCTGCACTTTATGTAGCATTTCGTATTCTGTATTCTTGTACTGTATTGAATGTGAAACTGTATGTTGTCTTGCACGCCTACGCTTTTCTTGGCCAGGTCGCCGTTGCAAATGAGAACCTGTTCTCAACAGCCTACCTGGTTAAATAAAGGTTAAATAAAAAAAACTTTTCAGCAAATTTGACCAATAACCGGAGTTTCCCGCGACTTCAACCAATCCCAGCAGTCCCACGTGCCAGACTTTGCGTCAGTTTGTGACTCTGAGGCGTACTCTGAGAGCTACTGTAATGTTTTTATAAGTCGCTGAAAGCTGCTGCTGTTTCAATCCTGTCGGCTCTCTGCAGCGGGCAGGGCTGCTGCTCAGTTCCCCCCATGACTGACGCACGCACACACACACAAACACACACGGTGGATGCAGGAAAAACCAGAGATGAGACATAAATGATGACCTAAATTGAGGACAGCTATGCTCGTTATTGTAAGTGCAATGATAAGTTAAAGTCCAGTAAGTACTCAAACTGTATGAATGTGTGTCCCAGGCCAGGTTAGGAAATTAACAATGTAAAGATCAACAAGCCACTGACACATACGTTCAAATTTGATTCATTCAATAAATTATTTTTTGTCTTAAATCCACCAGCCATTTTCATATTATACCAACATTTGCAGAAACCTAAGCCTTTTTGGTAAGGTTACTAGGAAAACTCAGCCCAGAGTAATTTTATTCTACCCGAAACAAGTTTCCTTTTTATTTACCAATTATTTTTTTTTTTTATACCAAAAAAAAAATCCTTACGGAGACCTTTTGACCAACTGAATGCATTCATGCTGTGTTTCTCATAAATGTTCTACCAAGCTGGCTCCCGCAAAAGAAGATACCTTGAATACAGGACAACAAAACTACCATCAGGAAGGATAGCAACGATGGAACTCGTCATTCACTGCAGTCCAGTACCATTCAGAACATTTTGGACTCTACAAGGTGTTCATTGAGATGGAAGTGGATGTATGATACTTATTCATTGTCAAAATTCTTAGTTAAAAATACATATTTTTATTTTTTTAATTTCACCTCCTCAGACACACACACACACACACACACACACGTAAAGGAAAAGATAGATGACAAAAACATAATAATATAATGCACTAAGGCTTTCAAATATTTATTTGCTGTAGATCAACTTCTTATTTAATTTGCTCAGTCAACACACATCTCTCAGTCCTCTTGTTGGGGAACAGACCTCTTTCAATGTGCATGTGGCACTTATTCCCCTCAATGATACAATAGCCTAATTAATTTTAAATAATTTATAAAAAAAAACCTGGACTGTAATAGCTCAAATGTGTTGAGATTTGGAAGAGTAAAAAAAGTCGTAATATTATGAAAATATCCACCTGCCCTACAGTCTGCTGTACATTACGTTATTCCTTTGCTGTATGGCAGTATCCAGACCGTCTGACAGACATAGAGCACCGTTTGGGTCTCTGAATGAGAAAAATTTAGGGAAGCATCTGCACACTGCTCTGCATCGGAAGTAGAAATCCGAAACCACGGCAGAAATACATGAAGCACACACGCATCGTAACACTTCTCCTGCAGCATTCACAGCAGAGCACCTCCATTATAATCAACAGAAGCTGCTACACAGACTAAAGAAGCTGCACTGCCAGTCTCTATTTTTACAGACAGGAGACACAGTGAGTGACAGACGGGTATGTCAGAGCTGTGTATGTTTGTGCCTAAACCACGTAAACAAGCCTGAACACGACGAGAAGACCAGGCAGTGGGCAGCGTGCAACTTTGGAGGCAGGCTTTAGGCTGCCCACCCAATCAGAAGTTAGAAACGGCACTTGTACATTTCCTTAACTTTTGATTGGGTAGGCAAGACAGACAGATTTAGGTGGGCTTAGCCCATTCTTGCCCATGCTATCACTGGCCTTAAGTGATGGACAGAAAATTTGACAAATTACAAATCAATGTGATTTTTGTATTGGCTCATGATAGGCCCCTCGTCTTCTTTTTTTTATTGGCTCATGATAGGCCCCTGGGCTTAAGCCCAGGTAAGCCTGTGCATTAAGGCGGCCTTGTTCGTAGCCACCAAGGTTTTTGACTACCTTGAGGAGCTGCACATAAACATTGCGACAAATGCACAACTAAAGTCTGAAGCATGTGCCCATTACTTTGAGGGACTTGACCTGACTTTGGCTGTCGAGAACTACATCCTCAACAAAGTGGAACAGGCTTACAACAATGCAGAGGACAAACTAAGCAAGTACATGTCAGATGGACAACCTGCCATTCAGTTCCTTAAAGATGTCAGGGTCTTTGATCTTCGTTACACTGCATTATGTAGTGTGTCCAGCTACAAATACATTCCAGGCTTCAGTACTGTTCCTAAAGATGAATTGGATGCCTACTTCATCTACCGAGGTCCAGCTGCACTCAGATCTTTAGCATGTGGAGTGGTGGATTTGGATGTGTTCTGGGATGGGTTGCAGGAAAGGCTGCCCGTATTGAGTGTCCTGGCCAAAGGATACAAAGATGTCATTGTAAACTCAGCAGATGCTGAACGCAGCAACAGAATCTACAAGCTGGTTTTGTCTAGTGATGGCCAAATGAAGCTTCGTGAAGCAATTTATTTATTTTCTGAGCCCACTAGATGGCGCACTCGGTTCAACAAAGGGTTGAGAATACACTGAATTGCAATGCCTTAGGCCTTTCTCTTAAAACCAAGAGCGCCATCTAGTGGGCTCAGAAAATAAAGAAAATGCTTCACGAAGCTTCATTTGGCCATCAGTAGTGTCGAACAACAACCTCAAAGCCTTGGTCTTCTTATACCACAACCAGAGACTAACTGGTGGAGCTTTTGAAATGGTTGAAGTGCAGGAAGATTTTGAGGAGGACATGGAAGATATTGAGGATTTGTCATCTCTCAGAAAACTAGATGTCAGACTAGTCAGATGCACTTTACCTTGCATAATGCCATTTTGTTTATCTGTGATAATGCCATTTTGTTTATCTGTGCTCTGTGTATTCGCATCTTTCAACATACATGATACTTAATGTTTACTGTATAGTTCTATGCACGTTTTTGAACTGGGTCAGTGTGTTATTTTTTTTATTTTTTATTTTTTATTGCTGAGAGGGTTTGGCATTGTCATAAAAATCCTGGCGGGACTGTTTTTTGAATTGAGTCAGGTTTCTCAGGCCATCCTGTGACATTCTTTGCTTAATCTCTGTTTCAGCGTGTTTGATTTTACTTTCTAATTCTAACAGTGCTTTAACACTATTCCTCTTATGAAATGAAGCATGTTGTATAATACGTTCCCTGATCGCCACCTTTAAGGCCTAACAGGAGGCTTTAACAGGAAGAGGATCTTCTACGTCTTCAAGAAGAGCTTAATTTCCTACTCTCCAGGTTGAAGCCCGCAGGGATCTCTCATTCACCTGTTGGCGAGACAGTCCAGTACACCACCCCATGGCTTCTCGCATCGAGAGGGCAGGTAAGGGGGAAAAACTAACTAACTTTCTCTTCCCCTCCTCGATCCCTTGGGGAAGGAGGATGGGGCTTTGTGACTAGAGAATCGATTTGCCCCTCTTGCCAACCCTGAATCTAGCCAGGAAATCATCACGACACCTGAGTCCAGAATCATATATCCAACAATGTCCGGGAAATCAAGGAAACGCTCCACCCGCCACTTCTCTAGTTCCTCGCGGTCTGGATCTCTCTCGTCGCTGCCGTCCAGGTCCAGCACCCCAAGGAACAAGCGATCCCGGCGGTCGCCTCCGTCTGCTGCTGCCTCCAGGGAACTGGAGCCCTTCGACCGGGTCAGAGTATGAGCCTGGGTTCCCACTGGCTGGAGTCTCCCTGGCACCAACTCTCTCTACAAAGTCTACATTCAGGGAACGTGCAGCGCCTGGGTCGAGGCCACAGCGCGCCGGATATCCATCAGTGCACACAGTGATAGTCCATGCGGGCACGTGTGACGTCATGTCCCAACAATCAATTAAACTGTAGGAGGATTTTGAACGTCTGACCTCCTACCATCGAGAACCTAGGCAGATTATGCATTCTGTCCGGTCCCATTCCAACTCTAAAACATGGCAATGAACGTTTCAGCCGACTTTTCAGCCTAAATCAGTGGCTTCTAAATTTCTTAATTTTCTAAATACTTTAAAAATTCGGGTTGTATAATTCAGATGGTCTCCACCCTAACATGAGGGGGACCGGTCAGCTAATAACAAACCTTATACAGTTTGTTGCATATGAGGTAGAAGCAACTCTAGTAGAAGCCTCCCCTCCAGATTACAATTTTCTGGTCTCTGCTAGGCAAGGGAAAAAAGGAGGCGGGATTGCAACTATTCATTCCAACCTTTTTAATTGCACTAAATTAAATTTAGGACATTTCACAACCTTCGAACACTTAGCCGTGGTCATCAGATCGCACCAACAACGACCTACTCTTATTTTATCTGGTTATCGACCACCCAAGCATAATAATGAGTTTCTATTTGAGTTTGCAGGTCTCTTATCTATAGCAGTGATTAAATACGATAGTATACTTTTAGTAGGTGATTTTAATTTTCATGTCAATAACCTCTCTGACAATAGAGCTTCAGCATTTGTTGATCTGGCTGACAGTCTTGATTTCGCATTGCTTGCTACTGATACCACACACATCCATGGGAACACATTAGATTTAATTTTCACAAGAGGTATTGACGCACAGCTCTTGTCAGTAGAAATGGTTCCTGTGTCGATCATTTTTGTATTTTTTTCAACGTCTCTCTTCACACCCCAAATAAGAACTTCAACCCTGATACCTACACTTACTGCTGCATTGACAGTAAGGCAAAGGCTGTTATGGCTGATCAACTACAAGACTTACTTCAGTCTTGCCAGAATGGCCCAAGTTTATACATTTTAACAGAAAACTTGAATAGTGTTCTTACCAGAGATGAGGACCGCCTGACATGGGTAATGAGGTTTAAAAATTATAAAACGGGCTCTTTCGACTGCAAGAACAGCCTACTTTTCAGATCTGATAAATTCCAATAAGAATAATCCTCGGTTTCTTTTTAACACTGTTAGAAAGCTTACACAGGTTGTTGACACCTCCCCTAGTTCAGCTTTCATTGCAAATGATTTTATGACGTTCTTCATATCAAAGGTTAACCAGATCAGAGAAAGAATTGTCTGCCCATTATCCGCTTCTCATGCAGAGGAAGGGGATGTAGAGTCCCCCCACTTCAGCATTTTCTCACAGTTCAATATCATCACTTCTGATGTATTAATGAAATTAGTCTCAGCTTCAAAGCCCACCACATGCCAACTGGACCCAATACCATCCAGTCTCCTTAAGGAACTATTTCCCATTCTCTGTAACTACGTTCTTTTTATTATTAATATGTCACTCACACAAGGTATGGTACCAGCAGTATTCAAATTAGCAGTCATAAAACCACTACTTAAAAAGCCCAATTTAGACCCTCATGTTTTGCAAAACTATAGACCTGTATCCAATCTACCATTCATGTCCAAAATTCTGGAGAGGGCTGTTGTGGAACAACTTACTGCCCACTTATCTAACAACAGCCTATTTGAGAAATTTCAATCTGGTTTCCGGTCTGGTCATTCCACGGAAACTGCCCTAACGAGAGTCACAAATGATCTTCTGCTTTCATGTGATAGTGGCCATGCATTGTTTCTAGTACTCCTCGATCTGAGCGCAGCTTTCGATACAATAGACCACACTTTACTTCTCGCCCGGCTTGAGAAACATGGGATTAAAGGGACAGTACTTTCTTGGTTTAATTCTTACTTATCCAATAGATCTCAGCGTGTCATTTTTAATGACTCTACTTCTGAACTGTGCAAGGTAGGCTGTGGTATACCACAAGGGTCAGTACTGGGCCCTATGTTGTTTTCCATCTATATGCTCCCTCTTGGTTCTATCAGCAGCAGCTTTGATGTTCAGTTTCATTGTTATGCAGATGACATACAGCTATATGTCCCTCTATTACAAAATAACCATTCACAGATTCTGAAATTAAAGGCATGCCTGGCAGAAATTCTAAATTGGATGGGCAAGAGCTGCTTATAGTGAGGCCAACCAAATATAGCATCCCAGTGGAGAAACAAATTTAAAATTTTAACAACTGTGTGATCACAGAGAGTGACACTGTTAAGAACTTAGGTGTCACCTTTGACAAAACTTTAACTTTCCGCCCACATATAAAGGCTATCACTAGGACTGCCTTTTACCATCTAGGCAACATTTCTCGAATAAGACCAATGCTATCAATGCATGATGCAGAAATACTAATTCATGCATTTGTCTCATCAAGACTCAATTACTGCAACGCACTGTTCTCAGCCCTCCCTGCCTGTACAACCAAAAGTTTCCAGCCATCACACTTTTCAGCCCTTCTGTGATGTGTTTGTGTTGTATTAGCTGCTAGCAGATGGTAGCTGGTACCTAGTGCCGTATGCTAACGTAAGCACATTGGAATTGCATTCTTGCTCTGATGTCAATGTCTTATTCCCTATGATAGCCTGCATAAAGGACAATTCCGGCGCAAAATGAACCTAGGGGTTAATAACATATGTGTACCACATGCTAATCCAATGTGTCTCTAGCTCTCTAGCTTGAAACAAGCTACTGCAAACCGGAGATTAGCTGCTAACGCTAGCTTTCGGGGCATTTGGTAAATCACAATTTTATACCACTAACAAGGCTCAAAATAGCACCACACTTCCAACGGTATCATAATGAGGGTCCCTACATGTAAACCGAAGCATTGAGAACTTTGTAAGTGTAAAGACAGTTTATTAAAAAGATAGCTAGATTATAAAGACTGCTCATGACTGTTTTCCAAGATGGCGCCCGCATGTAAACATGTACAGTCTTTATAATCTATCTTTTTAATAAACTGTCTGTATACTTACAAAGTTCTCAGTGCTTCGGTTTACATGTAGGGACCCTCATTATGAGACCGTTGAAGTGTGGTGCTATTTTGAGCCTTGTTAGTGGTATAAAATAGTGAGTTACCAAATGCCCCAAAAGCTAGCGTTAGCAGCTAATCACCGGTTCGCATGAAAACATATGCCAGAGAACGATCAACTCGGTACACGTTATAAACCCCGAGGTTAATTTTGTGCCAGAATTGTCCTTTAAACCTATATTTCATATAAACACAAATCCTGAAAGTATGATGATATAAAAGTTAATTTTTCGGTCTACCTATGCAATCCCTTTGTTTAGCCCATGTAGTAACTCATGAAAAGATTTATCAGCCACCATTTGTTTAGTGTTATCCTAGCAGTTAAAATGAACTAATTATTGGGCTAAACCCAGTAGTTTTAAACCTCCCATTTTCCTTATCTGTCCCTTATTACAACCTACATAGGTTCAAAGAGAGAGAGACTCAGGTTGGACAATGTCTCACACATGTAATCTTTTATTTTACTATGCTCTGACTTTTTAGGAGCAAAACAGGACAATCCTTTGAGCCCCGATTTTGTGCCCAGTCTTTTTGCACACACCTCGGCGAGTGAGAGGGATAAGCAATATTATGCCTGCAAAAAGTTTCAGCAGACTCAGCTGATGAAGCGCAAGATACGCGAGACCTGTAGCAGTCTTGATGACCCTTCAACCACCGATGTGGCAAGGGTGGAGGAGCATGAGGTCACTACTCCCACTGACCATCACACTGACCACAACTATAATAAAGACACAGGCCCTGGCATCGTAGAACCATGCGTGAATCCATCCAGCCAGGCTACGATGTCAGCACTGGAAAGTGAGTGTGCGCTGCTCCGAGCTGAGGTCCGTGAGTTGCGGTCCTTGAATGAGGCATTTAGGGATAATGACACCATGGTACTGGAACTCACAGGTCTTCCATCCTTTGCCAAATTAATAGTTTTGTTTAATTGTCATTATCAGAATTTCTTAAAGTTGGACAATCAATCACCCCATTCCATTGTTTGATCCTAACATTAATGAGACTGAGGCTTAATGTGCCGCTTTACTTTTTTGGAATATCTAAGTCAACTGTTGTCAGTGTTCAATAGCACATTAGATTTAATGTTTTTCAGATTATCAGATCTAATCTTATGGCCACCAAAAGAACAAATTCCAAATAGTCTCCCAATGTGTTTCAGAATAACTAAAAGAACTGCACCTCCATCATTGATTGTTTTGAAACATTTATAGAAAAGCCAAGTAACCTGAGATGCCATGCACAGACATACTCACAGTACAAGCACCACAACATTGCAAAATACCTGATCTCAATAACAGCACAAGGTGTTATATCTTATGTGTCAAAAGGATGGGGTGGTCGCACAAGCAACAAGCACATAACGGAAAATTGTGGCTTTCTTGATAAATTGTCACCAGGAGATGTCATTCTAGCTGATAGAGGCTTCAATGTGAAAGAGACAGTGGGTCTGTATTGTGCTCAATTGCCAATACCAGCATTTACCAAATGCAAGCAACAGATGCATCCACTGGAATTAGAGGCAACTAGGGGACTCGCAGCCGTCTGGTTTATAATTAACTAAATGGTTTAGGGCCGAAATACATTTCTGATCTGCTACTACACTATGACCCCCCACCCCCAGACCTCTCAGGTCATCTGGGACAGGTCTGCTTTCTGTCCCCAGAGTCAGAACTAAACAGGGAGAAGCAGTGTTCAGTTTTTATGCTCCACATATCTGGAACAAACTCCCTGCAGGTCCTCTGCAACTCTCAGTTCTTTTAAATCAAGGCTGAAGACCTTTCTTCTTGATGCTGCCTTTCAATTGTTCATTTCTTATACTGAAGTTGCATTGTTGAAACTGTATGACAATCTATATAAGCATATTTTATCTGTTTTGAATTTTTTTAATCATTTTTAACCGCTCTTTAATGTTTTATGTAAAGCACTTTGAATTGCCCTGTTTCTGAAATGTGCTATACAAATAAAGCTGCCTTGCCTTACCAACTTAATTTCTTGTTTGTTTGCTTTTTGCATTCTACACACTTCCAACTCTTTGGTACCCTGCTCAGCTTCAGACATGACTTGTGGAAGCACTTTCGTTTGCATTGCTCGGATGCGCAAGAGAGGATGTCTGCGTCATCAACAGGGTTTCCACAGTAACATCTCTCAGGTGCCTTCTCAAAGTTAGCACTTGAGGAGAGGTGTGGCACAGTAAATTTAACACATTACCCAACAGCTCAGGCAGTACCCCTGTTCTAATGAATTCTTCCACCCTAGTGTAGGCCTCATCAAAAAAGTATAGATCAAATTGGACTCGTTGCATAAAACGTTCTTGTGGTGTCAACACAACAAAATCTCCGTACATTACCTCAGCTACACGCATTTGGGCCTGCAGTTGGTACATGTAACTATGATCTTGCTTGAGGGTCACACCTTCCTCACAGTAAGGCAGAAATGTGGGTGTCGCTGACACATTCCGTGAGAGCACAGCCATTAGCATTAAAAGGACATTTTATTTCAAGCATACCAGTTCCATGAAAATCACAGGTCACCACACCATCTGACGATGCTCCTAGCCATGGTAGGTCCTGGTTGATAATGAGCCCTGATGCTGTAATGCTGATGTTCACATGGAGATCTCGCATGGCCTTCAGGTATGACTCCCTGGCAGTGTCTTCATTTTGCAGACCCCATCTGATGAAAACATGCAAGTCTGTCAGCAATGATATTTCGAACTTAATGTAAAACCAACTAGCCTTCATTGTCTCAAATATACTATGACGCTGTTACATAAAATGTAATTCCTGGAGTGTATTCATGATGGAATACAAAAAAGAATCCATCCTAGATCCTTGTGCACTGACTAAAAAAAATGTCTCTCCCAGATTGGTTAAAAATTCTCATCAAGAAGAGGATCAAATATCCTCCAAGCCCAGAGTCTTACAAATCCTATGTAGTGTGAGAGAGGCTCTGTGGGCCCTGCATTCTGCAACCCCACTGTAGTCCAGAACTGGGTCGACTATGAAGTTAAAATCCCCCCCTAGAACAATATTGTGGTTCCCTACAGCTTGTAATTTCCTTTCCAAATCTATAAAAAAAAAAAAGCCTGATCATCTACATTAAGTGCTTATATATTAGCCAGAATTAGTTCTTGCCCTCGTATTTGAGCCAGCAAATGAACTCTTCCCGATGTATCCTTAATTTGTTTAATCAATTTAAATTGCAAGTCAGACAGACCGTTTTTGAACTGGCCTTTGCCTTTGTTATCTGGGAGACTATATCAGACTGAGACTGTGTCACATCTACCATACAGTCTTTCTTTAACTGCTGGATCATTGCATGTAATTTATTTTTGACTTGAAAAAAAAAGCATCATTCAGGAAATTATGTTAGACATCTGTACCTCAGAGAAAATCATCCTTGACTCTGAGCAGTGTCATTTTCACCCAGCCCTTATTACCCACCATGATTGTTGTTTCTGATGATGGTGGCAATTCAAGCTTTAGCACTACTAGCACGAACCAGCCTGTACAGTATGTAAACATGTACACTGTGCTGTTCAGTGCTCCTACAGCCCACATCACTCTCTGATGAGGCTATCAGAGAGGCTACACGACATGACTGCTGTTCACAATTAATCTGAAAGAGAGACAGAGATAGGGGGGGGAAAGATGATGATCAAGATGCTGATTAGTTTTATCCATACCTCCCATTTTGAGCAGAGGAAATAAGGGAAATTACTTGTGCTTTTTCTCCTGGGGGGATGGGCAGTGGGAGGAAAGACAAAAAGGAGAGAGGAATAAGCAACCCAGTCTCATGGCAGTTTGTAAAATAGCCACAAAATGTAAGCTATTGATACGTGTACATGGACACTATGTTTCCGTTTCTTTTTTTCGTGGCGCTCAGCATTATTTTCAAACCAATGTATTTCAATTGGAAGCATCTTTTGTGTCTACACCACATTTTTTTCTTTCAGTCGGGAATGCAGCAGAGAAGCTGTATGCTTCATTGTTTTGGGTGTTTTTAGGACTATAAGCGCTGCTTTATAGTACATTCATTTACTAGATGTTGTGGTTTTTATTTCTTTATTTTAATGTTCTTATGTCAGTCTTCTTACCAGGGAAGCTGTATTGCTTTGTTTTTGATATTTTTAAAACTATAACCTCTACATTGATCAACATGTGTTCACGAGATGTTATTTCTTTATTTAATGTTATGTCAGTCTTACCAGTGAAATATTAGAGAATGCTGTAAGACAGAACACTACAAGGCTATGAGCACATTTAGGCATATCCCACAACGCAATGCAGTCATTCATATTGTAATCACACAGCGAGCAGGCAGCTTTGTAACTCCAGTGCCCAGGAAGTGAGCTAGTACCTTTCCAGCTACCGGTCCACACTTCTTACTTCGGTCTGTACGGGGACTTGAACCACAACTCTCTGGTTCCCAACCCAACTCCCTATGGACTGAGCTACTGCCACCCTCAATATTGTTTCAATTTACATATTTAATAAGTAATTTTGTCACCATGATGTGGACAGTATAACCCTGGATCTGGGGCCAATTTAGAAAACACTTTAATCTGAAAAACATATGTGGTTTCCAATAATGTTTAATAACCTCTTTGCACCATCTCAACTAGATCTGGCATTTGCAGCTTGGCATAGATATATAGTATATAGTTTGGTCTATTTTCAAGATCTTTTTATTGATTACAGCTTTGCATCATTTACACAATTTGATATGGTCAGCTCTCTCTCCGCCCTGCTTTGGATGTCTTTTTCCTGTGTGTCTGTGTTTGTTTGTGTTTTTCCGTTTGGAGTGCTGGAGGCGTGGTCTGGAAGAAAGTAGGTCAAGGGGCGTGGCCGCTTCTAGTGTTGCCAACTTAGCGACTTTGTCGCTAGATTTAGCGACTTTTCAGACCCCCTTCGCGACTTTTTTTTCAAAAAAAGCGACTAGCGACAAATCTGGCGACTTTCTGTAGAAAAGTCGTCAGTATTGCCCAGCGAGCATGCAAGGTATTTCTCTCCTAAAGCCGCCAAAACAGTCGTCTGTTCTGTGACAGAGGAGCAGCGGAGCAGCCTCTCTCCTCATGTGCAGCAGCACTGCGCACAGTGCGCAGGCAGGTAGAAGGGGAGGGTGGGACAGTGTGATGTGCGGGTGCTGGTGTAGGTAGGACAGACACAGACGAGAGAAAGACGCCGCTGAGCTGGCCTGGACCTGGGCAAGCCAGCCTTCTTTGAGAATTCTTTATCTTTTTCCCTCCCTTTGTAGAATTGAATTTTTTTACTTCAAAGATCGGCTACCTAAGTAATAATTATAAGGTAAAATAAATTCCTGTATTGAATTTGTGATTATTTGGCTCAAGAGATATATTTCTTTCTATCTACCTTGCTGACACAACCACTAAGCTTTATACAAATGATTGCGTAATGACGTCAAAAATATGCAAATGAGCTTATGCTAAGCATCTAGCGACTTTTAGCGACTTTTGGAGCTGGTGCTAGCGACTTTCATTGGAAAAGAGCTGGCAACACTGCATGCACTGCCGATCTTCACAGCTGCAGCTAATCATCCAGATTCAACCCAGCAGTATTTAAACCCGGGCTGATCATCCTCTCAGCGCCAGTTCGTTAACTACAAACCATGTGGTAACTTGGCTCCAAGTCCCAGAAGAGTTCTAGTTTTGCCTTTGTTCGCTCTGCTTAAACTTACCCTGTGTCTCTCTCTAGTTCCCACTCAGACCTGCTGCTTTCTCCGATGTGCCTGCATGCTCCCAGCCTCACCGTCCAGCCTCAGTCTCCACTTTGGGAAAACCACCAGTGTACTCATCTCTGCCTGTCTCCCTCGTGTCCCGAAACCACCTGGACTCGTCGTCTCGCCTCTATCTCGGACCAGCTAGGAGTTTTTTCCCGCCCTGACACAATCAACTGTGTAACTCTGAGTACACGTTGTTTAATTAAACCTTTTAAAACTGCTCTACATTGCCTGTGTGATATCTCTGCGTTCTGGGTCAGAACTAGCTCCTAACACAATTGTGTTAGGACAACAACTTACCAAAATCTCACTTATTTAGGTACCTTCAAGAAAATGAGAATTTGTTAACTAGGACACTCGTGTTGTGAACAATGTTCAACCCAGAGAAATCAGCATTTTTAATCAAGGACACGGTGCGTCAAATGTGTCAGCTTTGTGGTTGTCTGCCAGAAGCCACCATAAATTTACTTTTTGTCCAGCTTTAAGCCACATTTTTATACTTCATTATAGTTTTAGTCATCAGACTTAACTTAAAAATTAGATCTAAAAATAAAATAAATAAAAATGATAACAAATTAACAGTACATGCTACAACGTCGCAACTAGCATCAAACTATAGCCCCAATATAGCAGAAACTTGATTCTGCTTTTACCCAGTAGCAATTTTTAAGTTCAACACTCTACTTTTTGCAAAAACTGCAAAACATCTTTAACCTATTTTCTCCCACATTGCTGGCTCTATTGACACCAAACTTTTGATATATTAAAAATTGAGCCCACAGTGCATTAAAACGTTTTACTGCATACAGTAGTGTAAACAAATGCTGCAATTTCTTCCAAACTAATTCTTTGATGTTCACGGAAAAAATTCACAAGCTAACGACCCCACATCCCACATCCCTACCTACAGATAATAACATAATAGTATTGTCAACATAAAAAAATAGAGCCATCCTTTATAAAGCAGTTATTACTCTTTATTCAATTAAATTCAAATAAATTGTATTATTTAAAGCTATTAATTAAAGTTACTGACTAATATATGTTGCTAAACGGATAGATCACTATATTTACAATTAACAGGCCACTACACAAGCATTTAACAAACTAAAGTCAAATCTTGCATTCCATTTTAAAGGTAAAGTTGTTTTGTAAACTTAAAAGAAAAGTGATTTTAATAATACAACCTATGAATGAACCAATGAACAACTTAGTGCCATCATTTGGAAAATCTTAAATGTCTTGTGAAACAAGTGATGCCTTCAAAGTAGTGATGAAGTGTTGTCTTTACAAGTGTTCACTGCACAGACGAGAAACCTTGTTATAGAGGAGACACACCAGCCCGATAATCGGCCGTCGGACCGTCTGGCGAGGTCGGTGACTCGAGTCTGTTCGGTGTGTCCCGTGCCGTCGTCCGTCCGAGGAGCCGTTGGCCTTCATTTGGGCCGACCCGACATGTTCAGTCTGGAGACAGGGCAGTCGGGACTCGACCGGAAGTGGGGAGTGGATGAGCTGCTCAAAATCTGACGAAAATCTTTTAAACTGACCTTTGTTGATCTGAAATGAAGACAGATTCAGAAACTGCATGGCCTATTTCTCGCTTAAAATGTTTTCAGAAACACGTTTCGGTGAACTATTTTAGTACAATATGAGATCGTATTCTGAACAAGCCGCCATGACAGTCTGGCTGTGAATTTCCGGAGAAAAAAGAACCACGTGACGCGATCGTCCAATCAGCTGCCGTTTTTCATTTTCTGGGAAATAATCAGACTGTTAATGGAAACAATACAGAGCAGCGCCGCCTGCTGCTATGGAGACGTATTACATTTCGCGCACGCGCAGAGCGTACGCTCAAGTCGGCATCGCCTCAGTGTGTTCTGAGGCACTTTTTGGACCTCGGGCCCCGACTGATCAGTCCAACTGCATTTTCTGCCGACGGATCGGCCCGTCTGGTTGGTGTGTCAGGGCCTTTAGGAGTCCAGTTCTGTCTTCTCAGGTTGAGCATCCACTGGTTCAGCCTGTTTGGATTACCTAGAGGGAAACATTACAATCAGATATATAAAAGTTTTGGGTAACATCCCTAAAAAGTGACATTATTAATTTGACATTATTTTTAAATTGCATAAACTTTACTGTAACTTCACACAGTTTGCCCAGTCTAACATTAGCGTAACGTTAACGTTACATTGCCAGTATAGATCGGTATAGTCTTATTTTACATCCATGACATCCTTCGGCCAGAAGCAAAGCTTTGCTGCGCTGCTCAGTGGTTCCTGCTGCTGACGGTCAACGGGCAGCATGGTCCCAAATAACGTGGTAAAAAAATACTTTCCAACCTCACACAAACAACCTTTGTTCAAAAGTATTATCACTGTTATTTTACCACTCTATTAGGTTATGTTTTGACCTTGGTGCAAGCCTGTTTAATAACTGTGGCTAGCAAACACTCCTGGCTGGGCGTCTTGCTCCGAGGCTGATTCTTCTGTTTATTGCTAATTAGCTAGTTAACGTGCTAATAATGCTAACATATAACGTTGAGTAAAATATTAGAATTTCACTCACTGAAAGAACTAGAGCATAGACTTCTTTGAGGGTCTGTTAGTACAATTAAACGCACAGCCATATTATGTGTCGGATATTTGCTTACAAATTTTCTGAAAGGCAGAAACACAGCCGGGAGGTCAAGTGCAGTAACTTGGATTAGCTTTAGCTGTAGTGTTGGAGAGCAGAGCTGCAGCACAGCAGCTAGCCTTCTGTCACTACAGCCACCTGTCAGTCAAAGTGGCCACATCCTTAATTATGCATAATTTTGAGCCTGATTAATGATATAATCTGATAAATTATAAAAAGAAATTCGACCCCCCCCAGAGTTGTCATGAAGGGTAAACTTAGCTAAAGAGACCAAAACTGTTTTTTGTACTAGGCTGTAAACATGTTTCTGCTGTAAAGTTGGACATTTTAACATCGGGGTGTATGGAAATTGACTCACTTCTGGAGCAAGCCTCAAGTGGGCACTCGATGAACTGCAGTTAGCACTTTTGCATGTGCTTCATCAGCTTCAGCACGGGAGGTTGCCCCTTGGTGCAACCTTATTTCCCTATGCATTTGTGTCTAATAGACTTTGAAAAAAAATCTTTAAAATTGGTCCAGTATTGAGCGAGAAAGCAGTGACCGGTCCTTCGGGATCGGGGCTGCAATATAACCTGAGGAGACAATTGGGAACCCTTGATTTTTGTCCACTAAAAGTGATTGATTTTACCACTGACAGGCTCAGATTGTTACTGAAAGTGTCTGACAACATTATCAATCTCACGAGGTGACTTCTTGTCTGAAGACAGCGGTGTGGAGAGTGGAACGCGAGTTGGAAGAAAGGCTTTCCGGGAGTCTGCTGTTTTGGAGTAGGCTACAAAAATCTTTTTGTGTAGTGGCTTAATATATAATTATAGCATTCATTTGAGCCAGAATATACGGATAAGGAGCAAAAGAGGGGAGAAAGAGATGCAGCAGGCGGAGGATGGTGAAGCAGCTGCTGCAAGCCTGCGGCGCTTGGGAGCTTGGTGGTTTTCCTGTGGCTGCTGTGCATGATGCTGTGCCCCTTTGCCCAAAGTGGAAAAATGCCTTTGTTGTCAGGAGTGGGATCTGTTGCTGCCAGATATTGGTGGTCTTGATGTGCTCAGGGATGATCCCTTGGACACTGCACAATGCTGTGTTACCACCAAGGTTATTATAGTTTTGCATTTTTCATTAGTTTTTATTTTTATTTCGTTTTGACTTTTTGTTTTCAAATTCAGTTTAGTTTTAATTAGTTTTTAAAGGGGGTTTGCCAGTTTAGTTTTTATTTTTTGAAAATGCTTAGTTTTAGTTTAGTTTTTATTAGTTTCAATCTTAGTTTGAGTCTTTTTGTAATATGGGTTATTTGTCAGGGGATTCAAAAAGGTCAGAAAAAGTATTGTGTAATAATAACTCAACAAAAGCATCATACAATTTTAGAAATATGTATTCACAATGTATTCAACATTCACCAGTACATAAAATGTAGCCTACATATGACACATCTACACAAAACGCAGCAGTAAGTGCAAAATGTGTAAGTGACGTGTTCCAGGAAAAAAACCTAAATAGCCAACAGACTAAAGAAGACATATGAACAGGTGTTTTGAACTTTGGTTTGAGTAAAGTGGCGAACTTTTTGAAGTCAATTGACTCACACAGTTGTGTAGACATCCCAGTATCAATACACATATTAACCCACGCTTCGTCCTGCTTTTAGCGTATTTACTAACCAGCAACTATCGGGTCGCCGGTGAAAGCCCTCCTGTAATGTTCTCTGTCCTACGGTTGTCTCTGTCATGCTGCCTGGCCCTGTACCGGGGTTAGCTTCTGTTTCGGGGAAAGGGGGCTTTGCGTTCTCCTTAAGGTAAGTTAGGTTAGCATTCTAGCTTGTGTGCGCTTCTCAAATGTACTTTCAAATTTGTGGGATTTTCCCCTGTAATAAATTGTCCACATATTTTACCGTCCTTCCACTGCAAGGCACTTGCTTTTATCTGACACATTCATAATCAAATAGGACTGCCACTTTCTTCCGAATTTCGGTACCGCCATGATGCCAGGGCGAGGGGCAGTGGCACAGACATGTTATGTTCAATTTGACCTGGAATGTCGGAATTTCTGAGTTGTCAGTTCGGAAACTATACATGTCTACAGGAAATGTCATGGTCAGAAAGATATAACGTTATTTGCTCTATGAAAGACATTGACAAAGACGAAAACTAAGGACATTTACTTGATTATTTTATTTTATTTTAGTTAGTTTTGCAAACAGACATTACAGTTTTAGTTTAGTTATCGTTGTTTTGTAATGCCTCGTTTTTATTTTTATTTCAGTTAACGAAAATGTTTTTTCCCACCTAGTTTTCGTTATTTCGTTTGTTTTCGTTAACGATCATAACCTTGGTTCCCACGTCAGAGGATTTCCCCCTTCTAATCAACAGGGCTGTGAGAAATCAGCAAATACCAACCATTGTTTTTTTTTCGAAAATATTTTAGATAACACGAAAACATGGATGTGTTAAAGACCGCATAAAACACTTCTCCGCCTGCGGCCTCTCTCTCTTTCTCTCTCTCTCTCTCTCTCTCTCTCTCCCCTCGTCGGCTCTTCATCCGTATATTCTGGCTCAAATTAATATGGGCGGCGATCGAATAATGACCATATCATTAAAATCATTTAAATATTGAGCCATGGCACTGAAAATCTTTTAGATAACATTAACCTTTACTCCAAAACAACAGATTCCCGGAAAGCCTTTTCTCTCGCGTTCCACTCTCTTCAGACAAGAAATTACCTTGTGACATTGATAATGTTGTCAGACACTTTTAGTAACAATCTGAGCCTGTCAGTGGTAAAATCAATCACTTTAAGTAGACAAAAATCAAGGGTGCACAATTGTCTCATTAGGTTAAATTGCAGCCCCATTCCCGACGGAGCGCTCACAGCGTTCTCGCTCATTACTGGACCAATTTCAAAGATTTTGTGGACGTCAGTCTATTAGACACTAATGTATAGGGAAATAGGGTCCAGGTTGAAAAAAAAACTAAATTACCCTTTTGTGACCATACCTTTTCTAGGGATTTTGATACCTCAGCCTAGTCCTTTTAAATTGTGATGGTGAGATGACGGCTCATGTAGGATTAAAGCTTTTCAGCAAATTAGTTAACAAAAGGGTAAATTTTTTCCAGGCTTCATGTCCTCGCAATACCACCTGTTGATCAAAGCTGGTAAAACAGGCAGAAATATCACAGATAATCTGATTTGGTCCGTGTGGTCAGTGTATCTTTTGGTCATTTGATTTTCATTTCATAAACAGGTATTAAAACAAAAAACTAATGGTTATTTGATTTTCGTTTTAAAATTGAAATACAAGGCATTTTTTCCTTTTCAGGTAGCACTTCAAATTACGGCTCGGTAATAGTGGGGTAACAATGTGATAATAAAGAGGTAATATATAGGTAATAACATGTAATTACCGAAGCAATAACTGGGTAATACATCACAGTAATAAGATGTAATACTGGGGTAATAAGATGATAAGAAGGTAACAGATGTAATAACATGCAATTACCAATGTAATAAGTAGGAAAGGGTTCAATAATAACCATATGTATATCTGGGTAATGGTAATATAGTTATATTAATATTGTAATAACATGGTAATAATGGGGTAATATATGTTGATGTTTTCACAGTATTATAGGCTACTATCAGCGTAATACCTTCCAAATTAGATAAAACTTATTGGAATTTAAAATTATTAGTAACTACCATATTATAATGCTGAAATTCATCCACCCTTTATGTTCCAAACATTTCGCTTTTGTTTCAAGGTAATACAAATTATTTGTTTAATCTTCAAGACTTCTTACCTGGAAACACATCTGGTAGTTTCTGTGTAATAACCATGAATCAGTGCTGAAAAATGCAAAACTGGCTGTTTCTATTGTATTACATGGTAATATTAGAATAACAGAGGTGTAGAGATTACCTGGAAATGCTTCTGGTAGTTTCTGTGTAATTTCCATGAATCAGTGCCGAAAAATGCAAAACTGCCTGTTTCTATTGTATTACATGGTAATATTAGAATAACAGAGGTGTAGAGATTACCTGGAAATGCTTCTGGTAGTTTCTGTGTAATTTCCATGAATCAGTGCTGCAAAATGCAAAACTGCCTGTTTCTATTGTACAGCATGGTAATATTAGAATAACAGAGGTGTAGAGATTACCTGGAAATGCTTCTGGTAGTTTCTGTGTAATTTCCATGAATCAGTGCTGCAAAATGCAAAACTGCCTGTTGCTATTGTATTACATGGTAATATTAGATTAAACAAACCATCCAAATGTGCAGAGATTACCTGGAAATGCTTTTGGTAGTTTCTGTGTAACAACCATGAATCACTGCTGCAAAATGCAAAACTGCCTGTTTCTATTTTATTACATGTAATAATAGAATAACAGAGGTGCAGAGATGACCTGGAAATGCTTCTGGTAGTTTCCAGGTAATCTCTGCAACTCTTTTATTCTAATATTACCATGAAATGTGTCTTTTCCTGCATGCACGTAACCCTGTGCAATCTGAACAGCAGCTAAACACCTTCCACCATCAAGCACTGGAGACTGGGATCGTCATAACTCAGTTTATTTGACTTAGAAAGGGTGAAACTGGGAAATGAAACACAATGACCAGTTGCTTACATATTGATGAGTCACAAACATTATACAGTGATAATTGTAAAAACAATATAACTACACGACACTGTAATGCAGTAATATATACAGTAGCACTGTATAACATGTAAGCTGAAATAAAGGAAATACGTAATGTATTGTTATACAGTGTCCATCCATCCATCTTCATCCGCTTATCCGGGGTCGGGTCGCGGGGGTAGCAGCTCCAGCAGGGGACCCCAAACTTCCCTTTCCCGGGCCACATTAACCAGCTCCGACTGGGGGATCCCGAGGCGTTCCCAGGCCAGGTTAGAGATATAATCCCTCCACCTAGTCCTGGGTCTCCCCCGAGGCCTCCTCCCAGCTGGACGTGCCTGGAACACCTCCCTAGGGAGGCGCCCAGGGGGCATCCTTACCAGATGCCCGAACCACCTCAACTGGCTCCTTTCGACGCAAAGGAGCAGCGGCTCTACTCCGAGCTCCTCACGGATAACTGAGCTTCTCACCCTATCTCTAAGGGAGACGCCAGCTACCCTCCTGAGGAAACCCATTTCGGCCGCTTGTACCCTGGATCTTGTTCTTTTCGGTCATGACCCAGCCTTCATGACCATAGGTGAGGGTAGGAACAAAAACTGACCGGTAGATTGAGAGCTTTGCCTTCTGGCTCAGCTCTCTTTTCGTCACAACGGTGCGATAAATTGAATGTAATACCGCACCTGCTGTGCCGATTCTCCGACCAATCTCCCGCTCCATTGTCCCCTCAGTTGCGAACAAGACCCCAAGGTACTTGAACTCCTTCACTTGGGGTAAGGACTCATTCCCTACCTGGAGAAGGCACTCCATCGGTTTCCTGCTGAGAACCATGGCCTCCGATTTAGAGGTGCTGATCCTCATCCCAGCCGCTTCACACTCAGCTGCGAACCGATCCAGTGAGTGCTGAAGGTCACAGGCCGATGATGCCATCAGGACCACATCATCTGCAAAAAGCAGTGACGAGATCCCCAGCCCACCGAACTGCAACCTCTCTCCACCCCGACTACGCCTCGATATCCTGTCCATAAATACTACAAACAGGATTGGTGACAAAGCGCAGCCCTGGCGGAGGCCAACTCTCACCTGAAACGAGTCTGACTTACTGCCGAGAACCCGGACACAGCTCTCGCTTTGGTCGTACAGAGATTGGATGGCCCTGAGAAGGGACCCTCACCCCGTACTCCCGCAGCACCTCCCACAGTATCTCCCGGGGCACCCGGTCATACGCCTTCTCCAGATCCACAAAACACATGTAGACTGGTTGGGCATACTCCCAGGCTCCCTCCAGGATCCTTGCGAGAGTAAAGATCTGGTCCATTGTTCCACGACCAGGACGGAATCCGCATTGTTCCTCTTCAACCTGAGATTCGACTATCGACCGAACCCTCCTTTCCAGCACCTTGGAGTAGACTTTACTGGGGAGGCTGAGAAGTGTGATACCCCTGTAATTGGCACACACCCTCTGGTCCCCCCTTTTTTTAAAAAAGGGGAACCACCACCCCGGTCTGCCACTCCTTAGGCAACGTCCCAGACTTCCACGCAATGTTGAAGAGGCGTGTCAGCCAAGACAACCCCTCCACACTCCAGAGCTTTAAGCATTTCTGGACGGATCTCATCAATTCCTGGGGCTTTGCCACTGTGGAGTTGTTTAACTACCTCAGCAACCTCCACCAGGGAAATTGATGCCAATCCCCCCTCATCCTCCAGCTCTGCCTCTACCATAGAGGGCGTATTAGTCGGATTTAGGAGTTCCTCAAAGTGCTCCTTCCACCGCCCTATTACCTCCTCAGTTGAGGTCAACAGCGTCCCATCCTTACTGTACACAGCTTGGATGGTTCGCCGCTTCCCCCTCCTGAGGTGGCGAACGGTTTTCCAGAAGTACGTTGGTGCCGACCGAAAGTCCTTCTCCATGTCTTCTCCAAACTTCTCCCACACACGCTGCTTTGCCTCTTTCACGGCAGAGGCTGCAGCCCTTCGGGCCCTTCGGTACCTTGCAACTGCCTCCGGAGTCGTCTGGGATAACATATCCCAGAAAGACTCCTTCTTCAGTCGGACGGCTTCCCTGACCACCGGTGTCCACCACGGTGTCCGTGGGTTACCCCCCTTGAGGCACCTAAGACCCTAAGACCACAGCTCCTCACCGCAGCTTCAGCAATGGAAACTTTGAACATTGTCCACTCGGGTTCAATGCCCCCAGCCTCCACAGTGATGCACGAAAAGCTCCGCCGGAGGTGTGAGTTGAAAGTCTGTCGGACAGGGGCCTCCTCCAGACGTTCCCAATTTACCCGCACTACCCGTTTGGGCTTACCAGGTCTGTCCAGAGTCTTCCCCCACCCCTGACCCAACTCACCACCAGATGGTGATCGGTTGACAGCTCCGCCCCTCTCTTCACCCGAGTGTCCAAAACATACGGCCTCAGATCAGATGAAACAATTATAAAATCGATCATTGACCTTTGGCCTAGGGTGCTCTGGTACCAAGTACACTTATGAGCATCCCTATGTTCGAACATGGTGTTCGTTATAGACAATCCATGACTAGCACAGAAGTCCAACAACAAACAACCACTCTGGTTTAGATCAGGGAGGCCGTTCCTCCCAATCACGCCTCTCCATGTGTCTCCATCATTACCCACGTGCGCGTTGAAGTCCCCCAGCAGAACTATGGAGTCCCCGACTGGAGCCCCATGCAGGACTCCACTCAAGGTCTCCAAGAAGGCCGAATACTCCGAACTCTTGTTCGGTGCATATGCACAAACAACAGTCAGAGTTTTCCCCCACAACCCGCAGGCGTAGGGAGGCGACCCTCTCGTCCACCGGGTTAAACTCCAACATAGCGGCGCTCAGCCGGGGCTTGTGAGTATCCCCACACCCGCCCTGGCGCCTCACACCCTGGGCAACTCCGGAGAAGAAAAGAGTCCAACCCCTATCCAGGAGTATGGTTCCAGAACCAAGACTGTGCGTAGAGGTAAGCCCCACCAGATCTAACCGGTAGCGCTCCACCTCGCGCACAAGTTCCGGCTCCTTCCCCCACAGAGAGGTGACATTCCACGTCCCCAGAGCCAGCCTCTGCTGCCCGGGTCTGGTCCGTCGAGGCCCCTGACCTTCACTGCCACCCATGTGGCAGCGCACCCTGACCCCAGCGGTTCCTCCCACAGGTGGTGGGCCCATGGGATGGAGAGATGTCCGCCACGTAGCTTTTTCGGGCTGTGCCCGGCCGGGCTCCGTGGCAAACCCAGCCACCAGACGCTCGCTGACGAGCCCTCCATCTGGGCCTGGCTCCAGACGGGGGCCCCGGGCTTCCTCCGGGCAGGGTCACTTCATCCCTTCCTCGATGTTTCATAGGATTTTTGAACCTATACTGTTTATCTAAATAAACTAAAATATACTTACATGTAGCACAACCCAAGATAACAGTGGCAAACTAGCTTAATGAAGCATACTGTCAATCTAATATGACCTATCAATCATCATCAAAAATGTACATATTGCACATCAAACTTTCTGACAATAATTAACAAAGATATCAGAGCAGTATGTCAGCATCTGTTTCACATACCGAGAATACTACCAAAGGCATGGAACGTTGACGATTGAAGCGGCTTGTATGGAGAGACGATAACACGTGAGGCTGTCCTGCTCACATTCAACTTCCTGACTAAGTCCCATGGTGCAAAGGTCCTACAGTTCTTAAAGGAACACACAAGCATGTGGAACAAACTATTGCCAGCAATGGGAGAAGAAAAACATTTAAGTGAACTAATGTCCTGATGGGGACAGAACAAAATGAAATAGAAACAGGTAGTTTTTTTGCAGCACTGATTCATGGTTTTTTCACAGAAACTACCAGATGTGTTTCCAGGTACGAAGTGACAAGATTAAACATATAATTTGTAAAATATTACCTTGAAAGAAAAGTGAAATGTTTGGAACATAAAGGTTGGATGAATTTCAGCATTATAATATGGTAATTACCAATTTTAAATTCCAAGAAGTTTTATCTAATTTGGAAGGTATTGCGCTGGTAGTAGCCTATAATACTGTGAGAACATCAACATATATTACCCCATTATTACCATGTTATTACTATATCAATATAACTATATTACCATTATCCAGATATACATATGGTTATTATTGAACCCTTTCCTACTTATTACATTCTGTATTACAATCTGTTACATTCTTATCACCTTATTACCCCAGTATTACATCTTATTACTGTGATGTATTACCCAGTTATTACTTTGGTAATTACATGTTATTACCTATATATTACCTCTTTATTATCACATTGTTACCTCACTATTACCATCTTATTACCGAAAGGAAAGAGATTAACAGCTGGAATAGGTGATTTGCTGGAACCCATACAGTGATTGATCTCCTTGGATTAAGAAAATCCCAGCCTCTATAGCTCTATTGAAAGTAAGAGATGAGAGGACTGATTGATGGGCTTCAGGATTGTCACCTCTGCCATTTTAAAATGTTGGATCACTTGTTTTGAGTGGCAAGGCATCTAAAATGATTTTACTTTGAATAAAATAATTTAACATTTGATAATTTTATAAGGTTTTTGACTTTGCTAAGGTTCCCCACTGTCACATGTGGTCACGTCATTGTGTCAAGGAAATGAACAGCAAATTAATTCAATCTAATAAAACAGACTGAGTTAATTCATATACGTTGTATATTAAATGGGTAACAATTGTTACAAAAGATAGTCAGGAAAGTTGAGAGAAGATGGTAAGTGTATGCTGTAGAAAGGGAAAAGAGAGTTTTTATGAGACAATGGGAAGAAAAAAGGTATGACTTTAAGGGAAAGTTAAGTGTACAAGAATGTACTAAGTTGGTTAAAGACAGAAAGAGAGTGTTAAGTGACAGAAAGACAAAGAAAGAGAATGTACTTTTGAATTAGGATAATGGAGTTCATATTAATATTGTTGTTACAGAGACAACTGTAGCGCTTGGGCTCCAATCTACAGGAGAGTAAACGTTTAGATGAGAATAGTATACATAGAATAGTATATAGAATAGAACTGCTATACCACAAGCACCAAAACTTAGGAAAAAGAGACAAATTATGTAATTTTCAGGAATGACTAATGGTAATTTCTAAGATGAATTGCTCTTAGATATTATTGTGATCTGACATATAAAAAAAATAAAAAATGAATTAGGATTTGTGTAGAACAAACATATGTTTATGAAATATGATGTTTCATTGTTGAGGCCTACAAGTTTGGTTGAAATGATTAGTTGCTTAAATTGTGATCATTTCCAGTTTAAAAATGAGGGGACTTTTCTGTGTTGTTACTTTTAGTACTTGAAGTGCATATTTTCTGATACTTTTCTTATGTAATATTTTTGTATGATTAAAGTACAAGTAATGCTTCTCGGAGGTGTTATGTTTTGTGTTTATTCAGTGTGCCTCGATGGATGTCAGAGCGGACCTGTCTCACTCCCCTACAAGCTGATTCAGCGTTCCATTCTGTGGGCAACTTTGGCCCCATCCCTACACACTTACACCAGAAAACGCATCTGGAGCTGGAGCAGCAGAGAAGGAGGGGCGACAGATTTACAACTGCCCATGATTGAGTGGTTGAAGTGGACACCCAGATGGCTTTCAGGGCATGACCAGAGACTGACATTAAAGAAGTAACGTCACACATGCCTACAAAGTACTTTGGTGAAAACATTCACAGATGAACTAATAATTGAGAGAGGACAAGCCTGAAACGACCATAAAGATGAATCCAAGCTCCAAAAGTAAGAAGAAAAGGAAACGCCTGGAAACTAAGAACAAACAGAGGTTCAGGAGGAAGGAATTTGATGATGATGATGATCAGAGTGAATCAGAAGAGATCATGGGAGGATATGACCCTGTTAGCAGACAAGTGCTGGCTAGAGCGGAAAAAAGAGGTGATGAAAAATGGAGGAAACAAAAAGAAATGAGAGATCAGACCTCTGATGAAAGTGAAGATGGAGACAGCGATGAAGATTTGGAGAGTAGAGGAGCTACAGGATTTCATCATACAACAACTGAGTTAGAAGAAGTTGAAAAAGACATGGAGCGATGTCTGTCATACTTGGAGAGTTCTACTAAACTAGGAGAAATAAAAGAATTGGAAGAGGAATTAGAGAAGCTGAAGATACAGAGGGAAGAATTGCGGAAAAAAGGATTCCGAAGAGCGGAGAAGGGATATACGTTGCGCTCAAGAGAAGGAAAGGCAAGCAAGAAGATGCTTCCAGTGATCATTCGAGGACAGAATTTGGAGTATAAACCTTTGCAGAACACCGATATGTCAGATATTCTTGATAAGTTGCCTACTCTTCAAGAAGGGAGCACATCCTTGGATTGCAAAGTTGGAAGAAATGTTGATAGGGACACAATTTGCCATAGGAGATATTAAGAAAGTTTTCCAGAGAGCTGGACTCAATCGATATGTGGGGACTTCTGTATATGATCCTGAGTTGTTGGCCGCAAGCAGAGGTCATCTGTGGAGGGCGCTGAGAGATGAGTATCCAACAAATGTGCATCCAGACAACATTCTGATTGAACCACTGGGACAAGAAGAAAATCCGAGAGCTTATGTGTCAAGAGCTCACCAGGTGTGGAGAAACACTACAGGAAATGATCCAGATGTGAGTCAACTGGAAAAGTCAGTTTTGAGAACCAAATTACAGAAGGGACTGCCTACCCCGGTAAGAAGCAAATTGGCAGAAGTAGTGGGACTTGGGAGTATGACAATGGGTGCTTATACAGATCAAATAGCCCATCAGGTGGAGCTATATAGGAAAAAGGAACATGAACAGAAAGAACAGGACCGAGAGACTCTTAGAAAACTCAACCAAATACAACTGGTGGACAGTAAGAGGAAGGAGAAGAAGCAGGCCGTGGTTATGCAGAACCAGTACCCACAAAATCAACAATCATTGCCACAACTTCAGTCAAGCCAAGCTCAACCCCAATTGCCTCAACCACCATTTGTGGTACCAGTGGTTTCATACCCACAACCAGTTTTTGGACAGATACAGAATTGGAGAAGAAGAGGTATATATATATAATTGTGGACAAATTGGACATTTTGCCCGTGAGTGTAATAGATTTGGAGGAAACTCCAGAGGAAATTACAGAGGAAGATACAGGGGCCAGTCGAAGCCATTTGGAGGACTGGTGAACCCTTATAGGAGCCTGGAGCCAGGATTCTAGAGGTGCCCAGAAGATCTGAAAGGGGGGTGTCATCAGGGCCGGAAAGAGATCAAGGACAAGGACAGTCACAAGTTGGTACAGATCTCCATAGATGAGTGTTGACATCAGCAGACTGACCAGAGAAGGAGGGGGGAGTGAGAAACCGGATTTGCTCTGACACATCGACGCATCGACACATAAAACGAGGTAATGCACCGACAAACACACATTTTGAAAATACACATACTCTAAAGAAGTAATTATTTCTACTTTTAAAATAGAGTTACTCCTATGTGAACACACCTATATGAAGGATTAAGACATGTCTCTAAATTAAGCAACCTGTTATGAAAACCTTACATTTTGTCAGTATCTGGTGATATACATTCTGTTAAATGTGTAATGATTTTCCTGACAGCTTCTAACAAGACTAGTGACAAATATGTTACTTTAGTTGGTGTGTCAGGAAATGTTAAACGAACATTTCACTGTTTCATTTTTGTGCTCCAATGACATAGGTAACTTTTGAAGATGCTTTATTGGGAAGTGATTTTATGTACGAATTTGAATTGGATTGATGTAAAGTTATTACAAACTGAATTTTGTTAAAAATAAGCTTAGAACAATTGTGTGACTATAAGTAAAATAGCCTGACATTAACATTAGTAAACTATTCTTGGATGTAGTTTGTAAATGCACCTTTTATTGTATCATGAGTGTATGTCATTAGGACCAGTGCAACCTGGGGACAAGGTGTTTGTGAAGGTATTTAGGAAGGAAGGAAATGGTATAACGAACGCCGTCAAGGACCATTTGAGGTTGTTCGCAGTACAGGGAACAGCCGTCCAGGTTAAAGGGTCTCCAACGTGGTATCATTTATTGCATTGTGTTAAAGCTCCCAGGGAAGAGGCACCACATTTAGGGAGCCAAGACGTTGAGGACTCAAAAGAGCCGGAAGAAAGTAGGGAAGAACAGGCAGCAGAAGGAGAGATTGTCAATGATGTGGACAATGCTGATGATCATGTGTACACTTCTGATGATGCCAGACATGACACTGCAATTGATGGACAGGAAAGGAGATTTGGGGACATTGAATTTCAATATGTCCCAGAAACAGCAGAACCTATCCCAGTGGAAGGTGAAACCACAGAGGTCACCAAGGACTGTAACTCTGTTACAGGAGAAGCCGGTGATTCAGTTAGACGAAGTAGCCCAAGACCAGTTAGGAAAAAAGTCAGACCAAGACGCTACGAAAATTAGAGTCGAAGTGTCTCTAGGAAAGCCAGCTCAGCTCCCATGCCAGTGTACGAGAGAAAATGGTGGTGAAGGAAATTCAGATTTAAGTGGGAAGATAGTCATGGTAGGGTTTTAGACCTGCTAGGAACATTAACATCAAGAAAGTATGCGTTATTGAATGATAAGAGAAGGTTGACAATCGAAGGTGATTGTAGTCTTTATGTGTATAATTCCCAGCAGGAGGATCAAGGTGTATTAAGTGGTATAAGTGTATTTTTTTATAATCCATAGTTTGAAAGCGAGGGATTAGAGTCGGGACTCAGAGTTAATGTAGTGACACTAGTGGTAAAAGATGGATGCAAAGCATAAGGGTCCAAACTGTTGAAGAAACAAAAGAATCAACAACACTTCAGCCTAAAATTAGAACAATGAGTGGTAATTCAACTCTTTCTAGCGTTGATAGTTACTAAAGGTATAAATGTATCACACATGGTTGACTACAGTGGAGCCTCGGACGACTTTGCAAATGCCAACTGCACTGGAGACTGTGATGGAGGTTAAGTTAGGAACAACAACTATTCTTCCTTGTGGATGTGGGAAATGGAATAGTGATGGTAACAATCTTCCCAAGTGGAGAAATAATCGTGGTGAGGTTGTATTGTTACAAGGACCAGAAGTGGATGGTATATCCTATAGTCAAAGAAAATATTTTTTGTTCAATGATATTAAAATGGTGGAAGGTTTCGGGTGATTGTTCACTTGTTTTGCTTAATATTACATGGGAAGATCTAGGACAATATGTGTGTACTTATTTAGAGCCGGAGTTTAAAACTGTTCCGTTTCAAAATCATTGGATAGCAGGTCGTGTGACTCATAAAGTGACGCTTATGATGGAAAATTTAAAGTCTGTTGAAATTTCTACAGTCACTAAAGGAATACAGAAACCATATATCACAGTAATTACTCCAAAAGTAAATAATATACAGAAGACGTTTGTCACTTTGTTCTCGGAAACAATTGAAAGTGTTAATACTTCAACTAAAGCAGTGAATTTGGTGGTAACTTTGAAAGAGATGAATGCTACGACAGTAGTAACATCCCTTGTAAATGTGACGTCAACACAATTTTTCAGAAGGTAAAGAATGTAGTAAATGTAACCCAGAAGTTTGTGTTTCCGACGGAGTTAGGTGAAAATAGCAGTAAGGATGTTTTTGATATTGGAGAGCAGATGGTAGAAGAGAAGGATGTAGATTCATCTGAAACAGTTCAGAATATTATGAACAAAAAACAGTTCTGAATCTTACAAAACGCTGCTTCCAATCCGGCCACTCTCCTGGCTTGTCAAACGAAAAGTTCGTTGGAGGATTGAATTTTGCCATGACTCTTCACCAGTCGTTCACTTCTGACACCATGTAAAATGATAACGAAGGAGGCAGTTTATCATTTAGTTTTCTTTTTACTCTCTTAACTCTCGATGCAGGTACAAAGTGAACAGTGACACACACATTTCCCATGCTACCGTAAATAACACAGTATATGCGCAGACACATTTTAACTAGCGTATATGACAGAGTAGAGCAGCAGTCCACAGCAGCAGCAGCGTGCTTTCAACACTGGTGAGTAGCATACCTGTCTCTCTATTATGTAAAATTATGTAAAATTCTTGTATTCAAGCATCATTGCTATCGAAGTATTGTGAGCTAAGAAACGGGAATTTGCAAAAATGCTTGTTTGAACTCAGCTAATGTTGAGTGTTTTAGCTAACCTTAGCTAATGTTAGTAGTTAGGCCTAATCAACCTAATTAGTCGACATAACGTTACTGGTTTTATACAGCCCCTCTCAAAATCAAAGGCAGAATAAACAATTTTGAGGCAGTACAATTTCGAGGCAGTATTTTAAACTATTTCGAATACAAAAATGCAAGCTGAATTAGCTCAGCAGCCACATCTGGCGGCTCTTTTTGTTGCCTCTGCTACTTTTTTTCCTTTTAGTTTTGTGTGAATGAGTTAAAAGACATTTGGTAATATTGTACAAAACAAGCTGTGTAAGCAGTTGAAGCTAGTGTTACATTAACTAGGCCTATCAGTGTTCATCCTAGCTCTTATTTATGAGAGTGCCATTAATTAACAGCTTAATGTAGCTGCCAAGGAGTTTAATTATAGTCTTATCAGTTAATATGTGTGAATGCACCTGACATAATTACTAAGAAAAAATATGACAAATCCAAACAAAATAAGAACTCTCCCATTGTTCTATTTCTAGGCTGGCTATATAGTTTTCATCTATAAGTGTGTTAAATTTGTGAATTTAACCTGAAATTTGGTGGGTGAATGTTAACCACACAGTATTTACCTTACAAAAACATAAATTATAAAAAGTGCCTCCTGTTGACTAGGGTTGAGCATCGTTTTGATTTGAACGATTCTGAGCAGATCAGGCTGTGGACCAGGCAGTGCAGCCAGTGGATCAAGAAGTGCAGGCGGTGGACCAAGAAATGCAGACAGTGGATCCGGATGTGCAGGTTGAGGAATATATGGAGAACAATGCTGATGAGGCTATAAATCTGCAGTTGGACTTTGACAGTGATGTTGATGACCTGTACATGTGTAGTGACTGTGATGAAGATCCTGCCTGTGATTTTACTGAAGAGGAACCCCACTCTGATCGAATTACTCGAAGAGGAAACTAGCTGAATGGGCAGCTAACCGTCAGGTGTCTCATTCTGCACTTTCAGAGTTACTAGCAATACTCTTGGAGCTAGGTCTGGATGTACCCAAGGATCCCAGAACTCTCCTCGGTACAGTGAAAGAATGTACGGTCAAATTTAATCCCATCCCTAGGTTGCCATGGTGGCAGATATATGGGGCACAAATGTAGATGATGCAACGAGGCGAATGATGAAATATATTCTGTCAAACGAGCTGGCATTGGACTATAACATGTTTGGCCATCACTGGAAAAAGAAGTTTAAGGACTTGTGTCTTTTCAACGTTGTGTATGGTAAGTAAATTAGAGAAGTTCTTCAACTAATGAAAATCATTTGTTGAAGAACATTCCATCTGCAGAGATTATAGTTCTCCGTCGCCCTGAAAAATGAGAGGAAAAAAATTACAATGTGCGCTTTTGTTGTGCAGGGCTCGACAGTTCAAGTGTTTCACTCGTATTTGAGACTAAAAATAGATGTGTGCGAACTGTAAAATGTATTTAGGGGCACGTGCGAATAAAAAGTGTAATAAAATTCAGCTGAAGCAGATTATTTTTTCACCGGGCGCATTTCCTCTGCGGCAGTGCCCCTAGGCCCAAGGAGTCAAGGTCCGCAGGGTTTGTTTTTTTTATCACTTTTGTAAAAAGCGTCTGTCTTGCAGTCAAACAACTGCAGGACAGACACAGTGGCTGTGAAGAAAGCAGGGAAGGCTGTTATCACGGTGCTGTGTCTGATGTCAAACTGTGCACACTTCGCTAAAGTGCAGGTGAACCTGTCTCCACCTTTGCTACGCCCACCGGCCTGTTTTCAGAAAAGTGCAGGAATACGACGTGATGCGAATTGCGACACAGTACATGCGAGTCTCACAAGAAACGTGACACAAAAAGAGATCAATGAATGCATTCCTACTGAACCCCGAGATGACCGTTGACCACACTGCAGCGATTTCAGTCACACAGTGGTGAAAGTAACAGTTTCTCAGATCCTTTTTAGGCTACTTAAGTAAAAGCAGAAAAATACTGCCGTCTGAAAATACTCAATTACAAGTAAACGACCTGAATTCAAAATGTTACAAGAGTAAAAATACATTAGTATAGCAGAAAAATGTACATAAAGTAACAAAAGTAAAAGTACTCATTGTGCAGCAGTGTGATATTATTAAAGTATATTTTATTGTTTGCTTGTGTCACTAACAAACGTGAGATTTGAATGTTCTTCATCAGTGTTGGGCCCCTTCATATATACTTTGGGTACATTATTAACTACTGCATCATACCATATACTGTAAGTGTATCAAATGTTGTTTTTTAAATAATAATACACTTTATTTATATAGCACCTTTCAAGTGCATAGCAAATCTTAAAAAAAAGAAAAGGAAAGAGCAGAGAATTTAAACAAAAGAATAGAATAGATTATTAAAATATATTCTTTTATGTCAAATCTTCATCTGAAAAGTAACTAAAGCTGTCAAATAAATGTAGTGGAGTAGAAAGTACAATGTTTCCGTCTAAGATGTAGTGGAGTGGAAAAATAAAGTAGCATCCCATAGGAATACTCAAGTAAAGTACAAGTATCTCATAATTGTCGTTAAGTACAGTACTTAAAGGTGCTCTAAGTGATGTTGGGTGACGTTACTTCTTGTTGACGTTCAAAGTATTTTCAAACAAAACAAAGACTAGCTCGCTCCTCCCTCCTCCTCATCCCGTCCCCTCCCTTCTGTGCTTCAGCGCACTAACCCGCTCCACCCCCCCAAAATCCTTCTTGTCCATTATTGGCTGAACACTGGAACACGGTTTGTGTATGTTTGCATGGTCCAGGTTGGACCACTTTGTTTACTGGTGTGTTTAGGGGACCGGCAGCTCGCGGATAGTGAGGAGATGTTTGCTGTATGTGACAAAACATGTTGTAGCCTAAAAAATGCGAGACATCGCTTAGAGTATCTTTAAGTAAACTTAAGTTTAACCTGTAACCTGCAGAGTCTATTGTGTGCTACTGAATCAACCAGAGGACAAAGCACAGAGATGCTACCTACTACAATAAGGAAATTGCATGACATAAGCATAGATAGAATGAACATAAAACGGGGATAGAATGCCATAATTAATGGAAATAAGATGGGAAAAAAACAGCAGTAGCGCTAAGCTTACAACTGGCGGTGGATCTGTGTAGTTCGAGCTGAAAGTGAACAAGGGCAGGTGCGTTCTATTTCAATCACCCGTTCCTGCCCCACCCACTTTCCCTCTGCTCACCAAGTGGCCTTCGTGCGACGTATGCTCTTACGTCATACCAAGGGCTGAGGGGTAGTGAAAGAGGGCATGTTGAAACACTAATGAAATGCAGCCTCTGTCTGAGCTCTTGGCCCTCCTTCCCAAAAAGCCCTGTCTGCTCTGATTGGTCAGCTAGCCCACTCTGTGATTGGTCAACCAAATTCAAACAAGCCACTGGTCGGGCTGAGCACTTATGGGCAGCACATTTGCAAAACTGGGCTGTCTTTCTCAATTAATGACATCACTAATGGAGGAATTTCAAACAGAATGTGGGCGAGGTGTTTTCAGGCAGTTTGTCTGTGGGAGCAATCTACCATGTGTTTGTGTACGATTAATTTAATAATTTTCATTTAGGGTAAAAATCAGTTTTTGACGGATGATCATGACACCGGTAGCCCATTGCGAAGACTTGCTTGGGATGTAGCATCTACCCGCCCCTGCTGCTGTAGCCTACTGCACATGCGGGAGACACACGCACAGATGTTCCTCGATTTATAGTTAGATGAAGGATTGATTTACAAACATTTAATAGCGACATTATTCTGAAAGGCAAGTACTTTATTATACAGTTATGTTATGCAATCATAATATACCACCAGAAAACACACTGATGTGATTTTCTTTGTTATTTTTCTTTGTTATTTCTTAGCCTTTACTAGTGCAAAATACAACGTAACACGGGGTCAGTGTATCTTTGGGTCATTCAATTTTCCTTTCATAAACAGGTATTACAAAATAAAAAACGAATGGTTGTTGGATTTTCGTTTTAAAATACAAAATTTGAAAGTTGAAATACAATGCATTTTTTCCTTTTCATGGTCAAAAGGGGATGACACTTCAATTTGAAGAGGAAAAGAGAGGCAAGGATAGCAGAGTTGGAAGAACGCTGTAAATCGTTAGAGCAATCTCTTAAGACTTGTTTTTCTAAATTTACACAAACTCTTCGAACAGAGCTGAATGATCTGCTAAGAAAGAGAGCTGAGTTAAAAATGCACAGAGTGAGTCAAAATTACTATTTTAACGGCTGTAAACCAAGCAAATTGCTTGCTCTGAAATTAAAACAAAGTGAATCCAGAGCTACTATCAACAGCATCCGCACAGACCGACGTATCGCAACAAATCCTAAGGATTTCAGCACCACTTTTCAATCGTTTTACACAAAGTTGTATGAGTCCTCTTGCAACCCAGATCCGAAACAGTGCCAGAAGTTCCTAAAAGAACTAAAACTGCCTCTTCTTCTTGACCCAGAAGAGTCAGAAGAACAGGGTCAACCGATAACCTTAGAGGAACTTAAATCAGCATTAAAAACTGTTAAAAAAGGGAAAACACCAGGGTTGGATGGAATTCCATCAGAACTTCTTTTACAGTATTTTGACATATTAGGACCTACCATTTACAACTTTAACTTCAGCCATAGAGAAGGGTACTTTCCACCAACAAACCAACACCGCGCTGATTTCCGTCATGCCAAAGAAGGGTAAAGATCCTACGGATTGCTCAAATTACAGGCCCATCAGCCTCATCGGGACTGATATTAAGATTTATTCCAAAGTCCTGGCTCTCCGCTTAGAGCACTTTATCGAGAAGCTAGTCCACCCCGACCAATCAGGTTTTATACCCAAGCGTCATGCTGCAGACAATGTACGCAGACTATTTCATGTAATAGAAAAAACCTTCCAACAACGGCAGCAGTTTTATCAGTGGACGCGGAAAAGGCTTTCAACCGCCTAGAGTGGAACTACTTGTGGCAAGTAATGGAGTGGCTTGGTTTGGGGGCCAAATTCATTGACATGGTGCGTACTTTATATGCGAATCTCACGGCCATAGTCTCAACCAATGGATTGCACTCTCAGCCGTTTCCCATTAAGCAGGGCTCGCGACAGGGATGTCCGCTCTCCCCCATGCTATTTGCAGTCTCTCTTGAACCGTTAGCCCAAGCCATAAGGCAAAATAAAATTTGTAATATCCAGATTAAATCCAGTAGCAGCTCAATATCATTTGGAGTTTTTGGAGTACGTTTGAGTGACATCTCAGTGCCTGCCCTGCTGTTTTCAGTGCAGCTGACGTTAGAGACTCTGGAGGACACACAAACCACTCTACAAAGCGGATTGCTACAAGATTAATAAAGTATTGATCATATACACTGTAAATTTACAACCAATTTTCAACAATAAAATACTGTTTTCATGTTAAACAGTTTAGCACTGTAGTTAGCAATGCATTGTGGTCTGCTTAACTTGGAGCAATAGGACAGATGCCCTAAACAGTATGCTGATGTTTAAAATTACAGGACACTACAGTATTTTTTCGAAACTGAGTGTTGACTGGGGAATTTGGAGCACGGTCAGAAGTTTGATACATTAGTCTTTTAAATTGAGGCTACTGCTTTTGGTCAATTTTCTTTAAAAAATACGGAACTAATTTGCCATCAACTCCTTGAGGGACTTAGGGAACCATCATTTGGATAGGAGATTTTACAGAAGAGGATGCACAATTTAGATGACGTGCTACACATCATCGAGTGTTCTTCGTCAACATCCATCGGGTCTTGCATCTACAAATTCAACGGTAATTAAAATCTTATTTATATTGCAAAGAATGTTTGATATCAAACTGATGCTCAGGAGCTTATCTTGCTAGGGATTTGAATCTGTCATTTATCAGTGAGGCTTAGATTTGAATAGCCAAAACAATATTACTTTTGGGTGTTTTTTTGTTTAATTTTAGTAACATTAGCCGAACGTCTGCATCCGAGGAACAACACTCGTTAATCGGTAAGAGAAGCCAATTGGCAGATGGAGGCAGCAGGAAAATAGCATTATACTGTACATTCCTGATTGTATAGTTTATTTATTATTATGATAATGATTGTTTGTTGTTGTTTGACAGTGGCAACATTGGAATAATGCTGCAGAGAGGAACAGCGGCTACCAAAGTGATGGTCATCTCTCCTGGATCTACAAGAACTAAGACGTAAAAACACAAGCCTACCTCAGGACTATTTTAAGAGGTAAAAACACAAGCCTACCTCACAGGACTATTTTAAGAGGTAACCTGCAAGTCTAGCTCACAGTGGCACAGGTGCCTACCTTACAGTTTCATCCCTAAATGTTTTTATTGATGCATATTATTGATGCATATTGTCAAAATGTTCTACTGTGCTATAATAGTTTCAAAATGGCCTTAATGCACATTTTCAAAATTTTCTTAAGTTTGTTTTCCAAATGTTGCCAATTCTGCATATGTTCAAAATGTTATTATGAAAGTATATTTTTACAGACAGCAGAAAATACATTGCAGATTACATATGTAAATATTTTAAATTGACTTTTGAGTAAATTTTAATCTAACTCACTGGGCTATTTTAAGAGGAAAAACACGAGCCTGTGGGCATTGTTTTTCCCAAAATGTGCCAAAGATGCTTGTATGCTGAATGTTCTTACTCATGTAATCAAAAAGGTCTTGATGTTCCTTAAATAGTCTTAATAGTGTAATTTTCCAAATATTGCTAATGATGTTTATTTGTTGCCTTGGTCCTTTTCTTAGACCCGTTGTGTTATTATTCAAGGTAAAGCTTAACTTACTGTAGGTAAGATGCATCACTTATGACAAGAATTTGGTAAGTGTTCAAACTTGTCTTAAATCAAAAAAGTCAACTATAGGTTATGCCTGTCACATTTGGTAAGGGTTAGGGGCAGTCTCTGATGAGTAATTTAAGAATTTAAGTTTATTGCCATAGTCTAAAGCAGACACTACTAGGCTGTTTCTTGTTTGCTACTTCTCAGTGTCGTCCAACAGGTTTTATTTTCTTTCTTTTTTTCCATTTTTTGAAAGTAGCAGTATCATGTTGACATTGACATTGCTCTTTGAAATAAATGTATTTGATTTTTAAGTTTTTATTGCTTATTTTGCATAATATTCACAATAATGCATATCTTAAGCAATTGTCTATAGCCCTGAGAATAATGAAGTTCATTGCAATCAATATTGATTGCAATGAAGACTGATATTTAAGGAAACTGTTACATTTAGATATTGTATTATCTACTGTGCCTGTCTACAGTAAACTGTGAGAAGTTAAAGTAACAACCTAAACAGAATAGTATTGTAATTTCTAAATAATCACAGAAATGTGCTGCATGTATTTTTTTACTGTATTAGACTGTGAAATCATTTAACAGTGTGAATACAGAAATATACTGTATTTCTGGTTTACAGACTACTACCGTAAAGTCATTTTACAGTATATATACTGTAAAATTACAGTATATTGCTGTCGTCTTTGCTGCCAGCTCTTTACTGTAAATTATAGAAATACAGAAATATACCATTTTTCTGGTTTACAGACTACTACCGTAAAGTCATTTTACATATGAATACCGTAAAAATAACGGTATACTGCTGGCATTCCTGCTGCCAGCTCTTTACTGTTATTTTACAAGAAAATTATTTACAGTGTATATTGTCGGTGATGTACGTTGCTAGCATGGTTAAGAGATGTTTGTTGTTTTGTCGTGTTAAGTTACTATTAAAGCTGTGTAAGTTAGCATTTAACGTTAGCTAACTTCTAACATTAAATGCCTTACTCAATAGAGCTGTATTAATTATCGTCTTGTTTCTGTAGAACAATGAAACATTGTAGGACCTGCAGGATCCGAGCAGAGCTACGATGCTGTCCCAGGTAGGTCAGTATATGGTCTATTATTATGTCAAATTATTATCTAGCTAATGTTAACTACTCATTGTTGTGGTTGCTATTGGTCTGATAATACACAATGCCAGGGTATTGGTTAAGTTGTACAATGTCGAAGCTGTGAATATAATGTATTCTATCTAGAGGTTCACACATACAGTACATATGCAGTGTTAGCACTGCTTAACTGGTTCATCATCTAGCTATGTGCTTTATTATAGCATAGCACAAAAACAAACTCAGTAATGATAACTACCTTTACAGCCAAGATGATGACATTAGACAAGAATGTTCATCTGTACTTTCCTAGTTATGACAAACACTGGCTATCCTAACTCTAATTACATGTATTCTGTTGCATTTGCAAGCAGATCAGCAGAAGGGAAGTGTTCATAGTGTTTTTAAAGCCTAAACATTTGCTAATGGCAATTTGAAAGCAAGTTATTTTAATTGTAAATCACCCAAGCTTAGAAGCCGCTGTTATCAATAAGAACTTTGTTACCATTTGATTTGTGTAAGGAACTTTGTTATAATTTTCTATCACAGCTCACATCAGGCAGCAGGCAGTCCTACCAAGAGGACGTGGTCGCAGCAGAGGGAGAGGAGCCTTCGGTCTCTCTGTGGAGGAAACACTACATTTGCAAAGGCTTCAAACAGCCAGGGTTGCGACCGAGTATGTACTGATCATATTTTACTGAGATACTCAATTAACACTTACAATAACCTTTTTCTTAAGTTTATTTTCCTTTGTGTACTTGTCATTTCTAAGTCCATTGTATGTCAATATATCCTACTACAGTATACTGTCCTGTAATTTAATTTGTGTAATTTGTACATTGTTTTACTGTAATTATATGCACATAATATATTAAAACACTTTTTTCACATTCATCCTTGTCTGTTTGGTTCATTATATAATACAGGAAATAAGGTTGAGACTACTATAATGCTTAATTTTTAGTCCAATATAAAACTTCAGAATACATAATGGATATTTGAACGTATTTTGCTGGGGTCCTGGTGGTAGAAGAAGCAGTACATCACAGGTCAGGATCAGTTTTTCATCACCAACAATACACAAACGTACTGAGTAAAAAACATATTCAGTTTCACCTAAGGCAAGCTGTATTTCTCTGCTGACTTGTGTCTGCAACAACACTTCTGAGGGTGGTGCAGGAATATCACACACAACTCCTAGACGCCTGGGATCATCTGGTCTCCTGAGCTCACTGATGGCCCACTGCTCCAGTCTAGATGACAGCCTTTTCTGCAAGACAGCTCTTTGGAGGGTTGGGATGTGGCTGTAGTCCTTCACTTCCTTGACTTCCTTTTGCAAAGCTTGAAGTACCTTATTAGATGATAAAAAGTGCTTGAATTTAGCTCAATAATAAATAATTGTAATAAAGCCTTTGCACTCTAGGATCATTTTTCTAGCTTTCATAATCACTACTGGAACACTTACTGTATTTCTGGAATATTATTGATCACACTTTCTAGATTCCTACCTCCGTGTTGACTACATCTGTAAAGTACAATATGGCTTCATGTTCAATTTACTCAAATGATCCATCTGCTTTTCCGTTGGGTAATCTGCCAAGGTGGTCCAGGGCAGCCACCAGGACCCGACCTTCATCAGCCATGTACATCACATCAAACAATAATGATCACTAAGCAAAGTATTTGTCAAGGGCCTGGTGTGTTAGTTAAAGTACTTAGTTTGGACAGTAGTAACAATATGCATTCATTCTAAATATTGTTGAAATTTACAGCGTTAAAATATACAAAAATATGTCATCTGCCATCTTGCAGCAGATACAAGAAGAAACTGTGTACAGATGGAACATTATCTAATGTATGTGTCAATCTCTAAATATAATACATTATATTAGCAGTTTCTACATTGTACAACTTAACCAATACCCTAGCTGGATAATAATTTGTCATAATAGACCATATAGCTACATTACTGACCTACCTGGGACAGCATCGTAGGTCTGCTCGAGTCCTGCAGGTCACACAATGTTTCATTGTTCTACAGAGCGAAGACGATAATTAATACAGCTCCATTGAGTAAGGCATTTAATGTTAGAAGTTAGCTAACGTTAAATGCTAACTTACACAGCTTTAATAGTAACTTAACACAACAAAACAACAAACATCTCTTAACCATGCTAGCAACGTACATCACCGACAATATACACTGTAAATAATTTTCTTGTAAAATAACAGTAAAGAGCTGGCAGCAGGAATGCCAGCAGTATACCGTTATTTTTACGGTATTCATATGTAAAATGACTTTACGGTAGTAGTCTGTAAACCAGAAAAATGGTATATTTCTGTATTTCTATAATTTACAGTAAAGAGCTGGCAGCAAAGACGACAGCAATATACTGTAATTTTACGGTATATATACTGTAAAATGACTTTACGGTAGTAGTCTGTAAACCAGAAATACAGTATATTTCTGTATTCACACTGTTAAATGATTTCACAGTCTAATACAGTAAAAAAATACATGCAGCACATTTCTGTGATTATTTAGAAATTACAATACTATTCTGTTTAGTTATTCTGTTGTTACTTTAACTTCTCACAGTTTACTGTAGACAGGCACAGTAGATAATACAATATCTAAATGTAACAGTTTCCTTAAATATCAGTCAGTAACAACACTCGTTAATCAATAAGAGAAGCCAATTGGCAGATGGAGGCAGCAGGAAAATAGCATTATACTGTACATTCCTGATTGTATAGTTTATTTATTATTATGATAATGATTGTTTGTTGTTGTTTGACAGTGGCAACATTGGAATAATGCTGCAGAGAGGAACAGCGGCTACCAAAGTGATGGTCATCTCTCCTGGATCTACAAGAACTAAGACGTAAAAACACAAGCCTACCTCAGGACTATTTTAAGAGGTAAAAACACAAACCTACCTCACAGGACTATTTTAAGAGGTAACCTGCAAGTCTAGCTCACAGTGGCACAGGTGCCTACCTTACAGTTTCATCCCTAAATGTTTTTATTGATGCATATTATTGATGCATATTGTCAAAATGTTCTACTGTGCTATAATAGTTTCAAAATGGCCTTAATGCACATTTTCAAAATGTTCTTAAGTTTGTTTTCCAAATGTTGCCAATTCTGCATATGTTCAAAATGTTATTATGAAAGTTTAGCAGTTAGCTAACGTTAAATGCTAACTTACACAGCTTTACTAGCTAGCTTGTAACTTAACATAAAACAACAAACGTCTAGTAACCATGCTTGCAACGTAGATCACAGACAGTATATATGAGTAATACATTAATCTTGTCCTCTCCGGGAACCATCACCTTATCGTGGTGGAGAGGTTTGTGTGTCCCTATGAACCTTAGGGCTGTGTTGTCTGGAGCTTTGTGCTCCTGGTAGGGTCTCCCAAGGCAAAGTGGTCTCAGGTGAGGGGCCAGACAAAGAATGGTTCAAAAATCCTATGAAAAATCGAGGAAGGGATGAAGTGACCCTGCCCGGAGGAAGCCTGGGGCCCCCGTCTGGAGCCAGGCCCAGATGGAGGGCTCGTCAGCGAGCGTCTGGTGGCCGGATTTGCCACGGAGCCCGGCCGGGCACAGCCCAAAAAAGCTACGTGGCGGACATCTCTCCATCCCATGGGCCCACCACCTGTGGGAGGAACCGCTGGGGTCGGGTGCGCTGCCACATGGGTGGCAGTGAAGGTCAGGGGCCGACGGACCAGACCCGGGCAGCAGAGGCTGGCTCTGGGGACGTGGAATGTCACCTCTCTGTGGGGGAAGGAGCCGGAACTTGTGCGCGAGGTGGAGCGCTACCGGTTAGATCTGGTGGGGCTTACCTCTACGCACAGTCTTGGTTCTGGAACCATACTCCTGGATAGGGGTTGGACTCTTTTCTTCTCCGGAGTTGCCCAGGGTGTGAGGCGCCGGGCGGGTGTGGGGATACTCACAAGCCCCCGGCTGAGTGCCGCTACGTTGGAGTTTAACCTGGTGGACGAGAGGGTCGCCTCCCTACGCCTGCGGGTTGTGGGGGGGAAAACTCTGACTGTTGTTTGTGCATATGCACCAAACAAGAGTTCGGAGTATTCGGCCTTCTTGGAGACCTTGAGTGGAGTCCTGCATGGGGGCTCAGTCGGGGACTCCATAGTTCTGCTGGGGGGACTTCAACGCGCACGTGGGTAATGATGGAGACACATGGAGAGGTGTGATTGGGAGGAACGGCCTCCCTGATCTAAACCAGAGTGGTTGTTTGTTGTTGGACTTCTGTGCTAGTCATGGATTGTCTATAACGAACACCATGTTCGAACATAGGGATGCTCATAAGTGTACTTGGTACCAGAGCACCCTAGGCCAAAGGTCAATGATCGATTTTATAATCGTTTCATCTGATCTGAGGCCATATGTTTTGGACACTCGGGTGAAGAGAGGGGCGGAGCTGTCAACCGATCACCATCTGGTGGTGAGTTGGGTCAGGGGGGTGGGGAAGACTCTGGACAGACCTGGTAAGCCCAAACGGGTAGTGCGGGTAAATTGGGAACGTCTGGAGGAGGCCCCTGTCCGACAGACTTTCAACTCACACCTCCGGCTGAGCTTTTCGTGCATCCCTGTGGAGGCTGGGGCCATTGAACCTGAGTGGACAATGTTCAAAGTTTCCATTGCTGAAGCTGCGGTGAGGAGCTGTGGTCTTAGGGTCTTAGGTGCCTCAAGGGGCGGTAACCCACGAACACCGTGGTGGACACCGGTGGTCAGGGAAGCCGTCCGACTGAAGAAGGAGTCTTTCCGGGATATGTTATCCCAGACGACTCCGGAGGCAGTTGCAAGGTACCGAAGGGCCCGAAGGGCCGCAGCCTCTGCCGTGAAAGAGGCAAAGCAGCGTGTGTGGGAGAAGTTCGGAGAAGACATGGAGAAGGACTTCCGGTCGGCACCAAGGTGCTTCTGGAAAACTGTTCGCCACCTCAGGAGGGGGAAGCGGTGAACCATCCAAGCTGTGTACAGTAAGGATGGGACGCTGTTGACCTCAACTGAGGAGGTAATAGGGCAGTGGAAGGAGCACTTTGAGGAACTCCTAAATCCGACTAATACGCCCTCTATGGTAGAGGCAGAGCTGGAGGATGAGGGGGGATTGGCATCAATTTCACTGGTGGAGGTTGCTGAGGTAGTTAAACAACTCCACAGTGGCAAAGCCCCAGGAATTGACAGATCCGTCCAGAAATGCTTAAAGCTCTAGGTGTGGAGGGGTTGTCTTGGTTGACGCCTCTTCAACATTGCGTGGAAGTCTGGGACGGTGCCTAAGGAGTGGCAGACCGGGGTGGTGGTTCCCCTTTTTAAAAATGGGGACCAGAGGGTGTGTGCCAATTACAGGGGTATCACACTTCTCAGCCTCCCCGGTAAAGTCTACTCCAAGGTGCTGGAAAGGAGGGTTCGGTCGATAGTCGAATCTCAGGTTGAAGAAGAACAATGTGGATTCCGTCCTGGTCATGGAACAACGGACCAGATCTTTACTCTCGCAAGGATCCTGGAGAGAGCCTGGGAGTATGCCCAACCAGTCTACATGTGTTTTGTGGATCTGGAGAAGGCGTATGACCGGGTGCCCCGGGAGATACTGTGGGAGGTGCTGCGGGAGTACGGGTTGAGGGGGTCCCTTCTCAGGGCCATCCAATCTCTGTACGACCAAAGCGAGAGCTGTGTCTGGGTTCTCGGCAGTAAGTCGGACTCGTTTCAGGTGAGAGTTGGCCTCTGCCAGGGCTGCGCTTTGTCACCAATCCTGTTTGTAGTATTTATGGACAGGATATCGAGGCATAGTCGGGGTGGAGAGGGGTTGCAGTTCGGTGGGCTGGGGATCTCATCGCTGCTTTTTGCAGATGATGTGGTCCTGATGGCATCATCGGCCTGTGACCTTCAGCACTCACTGGATCGGTTCGCAGCCGAGTGTGAAGCGGCTGGGATGAGGATCAGCACCTCTAAATCGGAGGCCATGGTTCTCAGCAGGAAACTGATGGAGTGCCTTCTCCAGGTAGGGAATGAGTCCTTACCCCAAGTGAAGGAGTTCAAGTACCTTGGGGTCTTGTTCGCAACTAAGGGGACAATGGAGCGGGAGATTGGTCGGAGAATCGGCACAGCAGGTGCGGTATTACATTCAATTTATCGCACCGTTGTGACGAAAAGAGAGCTGAGCCAGAAGGCAAAGCTCTCAATCTACCGGTCAGTTTTTGTTCCTACCCTCACCTATGGTCATGAAGGCTGGGTCATGACCGAAAGAACAAGATCCAGGGTACAAGCGGCCAAAATGGGTTTCCTCAGGAGGGTAGCTGGCGTCTCCCTTAGAGATAGGGTGAGAAGCTCAGTTATCCGTGAGGAGCTCGGAGTAGAGCCGCTGCTCCTTTGCGTCGAAAGGAGCCAGTTGAGGTGGTTCGGGCATCTGGTAAGGATGCCCCCTGGGCGCCTCCCTAGGGAGGTGTTCCAGGCACGTCCAGCTGGGAGGAGGCCTCGGGGGAGACCCAGGACTAGGTGGAGGGATTATGTCTCTAACCTGGCCTGGGAACGCCTCGGGATCCCCCAGTCGGAGCTGGTTAATGTGTCCCGGGAAAGGGAAGTTTGGGGTTCCCTGCTGGAGCTGCTACCCCCGCGACCCGACCCCGGATAAGCGGATGAAGATGGATGGACATTAATCTTGTAGGAATCCGCTGTGTAGAGTGGTTTGTGTGTCCTCTAAAGTCACTAACGTCAGCTGCACTGAAACGTCAGGGTAGGCAGGCACTGAGCTGTCACTCAAATGTACTCCAAAACCTCATTAGCCAATTGGGATGCACCCCTGTAAGACCCGCCCACGCGAGAGATTTGTGCCAGAATTGCAAGCAAAGAATTTGGAAGTGCAAACGAGAAAGCTGGGAGCACAACTGCAAACGTGATGGAGAGAGCAAAAGACTGACAGTTTACGACTACACAAATGTTTTGTTTGCAAGTTTTAAGTTTTCTAATTCTTTGCTTGAGTTAGCGATGTTTGTTTGATACTTGAGAAGTTTTGCTTGGAATTAAAGGCACAAAAATAATCCCATAAGTGTGTGCCTGGAGGAATTTCAGTACTCAAGTAGGCATCCATGTTGATGGACGTCCACATGGTTAGGCTCACTGCAACCACCTTCTTCACTTAAGCTTTGTCCTTCTCCTTTAGCTCAGCATATTTAGAAAGTGCTTAATTTTCAAATGCAACATGAAAATATTCTTTGACTTTTTGACTATTTTGGAAACAAAATCCCTAAATTCCACATCCTCCATAATACTTAATGGCTATGTGTGATTGAAAACTTTGGGATTTCTCGACACAAGCGCCGAAGCCTCGGCACAGAACAAAACACCACTACTTTTGAACTCTGCCTCTTTTTTGGTTAAGCACTTGTTTGACGATTTTGGACATTGTTGCTTTGATTTATGCATTAAATCTTGTGAAGTGAATTGCCTGTTGAGTCGAGCATGAGTCCATTCTGTGGCAGACCCAACATACTTTTTATGTATACAATTCTGTTGCCATCCTGTTTAAATGTATGGCTTCTTTCTACTTTTTCAGAAATCTGTTTTCTAATTTTAGAGGACAATTTCCTCCTAGACAAAATATTGTGTATACAATTCCATTGTTATGCTGGCTAAATGTATAGCTTTTTCTAATTGGATTTGAAAGGGTTTCACAAGATCACGAGTGGTTGTGTTGATTTCTAAAAAATAAAAAATGTGAATTACCTGCTATTTCATTTATTTCTTCACCATATACAGTATTGCAATGTTAAGTACTCAAAGAACCATTTGGGCCCGCCAATAACTTTTTTGGGAAAGGTTTTTTATGGAACAATTCTTTTTCGTAAGTTTTTCAAAGAACCAGAAATGGTGCCTGATTTTCCCTGATTTTTTCATTTTATTGTTGATTCTTTGAGGCACCTGCACACCTGTGTGTGTGCATGTTTTAAGAAAATGGTTCTTTAAAGAACTTTTGTCTGAAAGGTGCTTTGTCGAAAAAGAAATGGTTCTTCTATGGCATTACTCTGAAGAACCAGTTTTGGTTCCAGTTGGCACATTTATTTTGCTGTGTGTAGTCAGTGTCCCTTAGCCATTCTCTCTCTCTTTCTCTTTCTCTCATCTCTTTTCCTCTGTGCTGCTGAGCTTTCGTTTGCTCAAACTCAAATCCAGCCCCTTGCAAATTTTGATCTGGCCCACAAATCAATTTAGGTTCACAATAAATGTTGGCCCGCCTTGTTGTGCGCCAAACCAAAAAGACAGGAAAATGTTTGCAAACTGCAATCACGAGTCACTCAAAGCCGAATTTGGCAGATTTGCAGACTTTGAGACTCAGAAATTCCCACACAACCAACGAGTTTGCATATTCAGGCCTCCTTTTGAAAATGTAATCAGAATGCATGTTTTGCTCAATTCTATGATGACTAAGTAACTTTTTTTGCTGATGTTTTTACGACTTTATGTGGACCAAATTGCATGTCAAAAAGACTATATAAGACATGCAATAATATAGTCAAATATATTAAAAATCATGTCAAATAAAGTGTACATGTCTGGCCCCTGATGTGATTCTCATTTTCCAGTGTGGCCCTTTGTGAAATTGAGTTTGACACCCCAGCTCTAACTGGTCTCTGCTATGATTTGAGCAATTGACTAGTTCACACTGCAGTACATGTCAAGGCTTGTCCAATGTGTGATGTAGAAATAAACAATAGATACAGGGAAGTGACATCCTGAGCCCATCAAGCTGCTATACATTAGCTAATCTGTAGCATCTGAGCTTGAAAATCAAAGGATTATTTCATTTGTAACTAAAGAAACAATTAAAGAAGGCTGTTGTTGTTGTTGTGTACTCTTTAATATGTGTCAATACTTCACCAGGGATTTTGCCACTCTCAATGCACACCCCCCCCACACTTTTACCTCCCACACAATATCACATCAATGCTCCCCTACCTGCCAGTGGATGTGCTGACTGGTTTGACTGTGCCTGACTAGAGGGCTGCATGAATACTGACTGTCGGAGCAGATTTGTGTGTTTGTCACTTCACCTCCTACTGAAGAAAGCTTGAGAGAAGGGAAATGGCTCAGTGTGTGCCACATATTGAAACCTCATCCCTTTGTCCATCCATCCATCTTCATCCTCTTATCCGGGGTCGGGTCGCGGGGGTAGCAGCTCCAGCAGGGGACCCCAAACTTCCCTTTCCCGGGCCACATTAACCAGCTCCGACTGGGGGATCCCGAGGCGTTCCCAGGCCAGGTTAGAGATATAATCCCTCCACCTAGTCCTGGGTCTCCCCCGAGGCCTCCTCCCAGCTGGACGTGCCTGGAACACCTCCCTAGGGAGGCGCCCAGGGGGCATCCTTACCAGATGCCCGAACCACCTCAACTGGCTCCTTTCGATGCAAAGGAGCAGCGGCTCTACTCCGAGCTCCTCACGGATAACTGAGCTTCTCACCCTATCTCTAAGGGAGACGCCAGCTACCCTCCTGAGGAAACCCATTTCGGCCGCTTGTACCCTGGATCTTGTTCTTTCGGTCATGACCCAGCCTTCATGACCATAGGTGAGGGTAGGAACAAAAACTGACCGGTAGATTGAGAGCTTTGCCTTCTGGCTCAGCTCTCTTTTCGTCACAACGGTGCGATAAATTGAATGTAATACCGCACCTGCCGTGCCGATTCTCCGACCAATCTCCCGCTCCATTGTCCCCTCACTCGCGAACAAGACCCCAAGGTACTTGAACTCCTTCACTTGGGGTAAGGACTCATTCCCTACCTGGAGAAGGCACTCCATCGGTTTCCTGCTGAGAACCATGGCCTCCGATTTAGAGGTGCTGGTCCTCATCCCAGCCGCTTCACACTCGGCTGCGAACCGATCCAGTGAGTGCTGAAGGTCACAGGCCGATGATGCCATCAGGACCACATCATCTGCAAAAAGCAGCGATGAGATCCCCAGCCCACCGAACTGCAACCCCTCTCCACCCCCGACTACGCCTGATATCCTGTCCATAAATACTACAAACAGGATTGGTGACAAAGCGCAGCCCTGGCGGAGGCCAACTCTCACCTGAAACGAGTCCGACTTACTGCCGAGAACCCGGACACAGCTCTCGCTTTGGTCGTACAGAGATTGGATGGCCCTGAGAAGGGACCCCTCACCCTGTACTCCTCGCAGCACCTCCCACAGTATCTCCCGGGGCACCCGGTCATACGCCTTCTCCAGATCCACAAAACACATGTAGACTGGTTGGGCATACTCCCAGGCTCCCTCCAGGATCCTTGCGAGAGTAAAGATCTGGTCCGTTGTTCCACGACCAGGACGGAATCCGCATTGTTCCTCTTCAACCTGAGATTCGACTATCGACCGAACCCTCCTTTCCAGCACCTTGGAGTAGACTTTACCGGGAGGCTGAGAAGTGTGATACCCTGTAATTGGCACACACCCTCTGGTCCCCCCTTTTAAAAAAGGGGAACCACCACCCCGGTCTGCCACTCCTTAGGCACCGTCCCCAGACTTCCACGCAATGTTGAAGAGGCGTGTCAACCAAGACAACCCCTCCACACCCAGAGCTTTAAGCAGTTTCTGGACGGATCTCATCAATTCCTGGGGCTTTGCCACTGTGGAGTTGTTTAACTACCTCAGCAACCTCCACTAGGGAAATTGATGCCAATCCCCCCCTCATCCTCCAGCTCTGCACTCTACCATAGAGGGCGATTAGTCGGATTTAGGAGTTCCTCAAAGTGCTCCTTCCACCGCCCCTATTACCTCCTCAGTTGAGGTCAACAGCGTCCCATCCTTACTGTACACAGCTTGGATGGTTCCCCGCTTCCCCCTCCTGAGGTGGCGAACGGTTTTCCAGAAGTACCTTGGTGCCGACCGAAAGTCCTTCTCCATGTCTTCTCCGAACTTCTCCCACACACGCTGCTTTGCCTCTTTCACGGCAGAGGCTGCAGCCCTTCGGGCCCTTCGGTACCTTGCAACTGCCTCCGGAGTCGCCTGGGATAACATATCCCGGAAAGACTCCTTCTTCAGTCGGACGGCTTCCTGACCACCGGTGTCCACCACGGTGTTCGTGGGTTACCGCCCCTTGAGGCACCTAAGACCCTAAGACCACAGCTCCTCACCGCAGCTTCAGCAATGGAAACTTTGAACATTGTCCACTCAGGTTCAATGCCCCCCAGCCTCCACAGGGATGCACGAAAAGCTCCGCCGGAGGTGTGAGTTGAAAGTCTGTCGGACAGGGGCCTCCTCCAGACGTTCCCAATTTACCCGCACTACCCGCTTGGGCTTACCAGGTCTGTCCAGAGTCTTCCCCCACCCCTGACCCAACTCACCACCAGATGGTGATCGGTTGACAGCTCCGCCCCTCTCTTCACCCGAGTGTCCAAAACATATGGCCTCAGATCAGATGAAACGATTATAAAATCGATCATTGACCTTTGGCCTAGGGTGCTCTGGGTACCAAGTACACTTATGAGCATCCCTATGTTCGAACATGGTGTTCGTTATAGACAATCCATGACTAGCACAGAAGTCCAACAACAAACAACCACTCTGGTTTAGATCAGGAGGCCGTTCCTCCCAATCACGCCTCCATGTGTCTCCATCATTACCCACGTGCGCGTTGAAGTCCCCCCCCAGCAGAACTATGGAGTCCCCGACTGGAGCCCCATGCAGGACTCCACTCAAGGTCTCCAAGAAGGCCGAATACTCTGAACTCTTGTTTGGTGCATATGCACAAACAACAGTCAGAGTTTTTCCCCCCACAACCCGCAGGCGTAGGGAGGCGACCCTCTCGTCCCACCGGGTTAAACTCCAACGTAGCGGCGCTCAGCCGGGGGCTTGTGAGTATCCCCCACACCCGCCCGGCGCCTCACACCCTGGGCAACTCCGGAGAAGAAAAGAGTCCAACCCCTATCCAGGAGTATGGTTCCAGAACCAAGACTGTGCGTAGAGGTAAGCCCCCACCAGATCTAACCGGTAGCGCTCCACCTCCCGCACAAGTTCCGGCTCCTTCCCCCACAGAGAGGTGACATTCCACGTCCCCCAGAGCCAGCCTCTGCTGCCCGGGTCTGGTCCGTCGAGGCCCCTGACCTTCACTGCCACCCATGTGGCAGCGCACCCGACCCCAGCGGTTCCTCCCACAGGTGGTGGGCCCATGGGATGGAGGGATGTCCGCCACGTAGCTTTTTCGGGCTGTGCCCGACCGGGCTCCGTGGCAAACCCGGCCACCAGACGCTTGCTGACGAGCCCTCCATCTGGGCCTGGCTCCAGACGGGGGCCCCGGGCTTCCTCCGGGCAGGGTCACTTCATCCCTTCCTCGATTTTTCATAGGATTTTTGAACCATTCTTTGTCTGGCCCCTCACCTGAGACCACTTTGCCTTGGGAGACCCTACCAGGAGCACAAAGCTCCAGACAACACAGCCCTCAGGTTCATAGGGACACACAAACCTCTCCACCACGATAAGGTGATGGTTCCCTTTGTACCCAGCTCAAAACTCAGATTGGTAGAAGATCCAGAGCCAAAACACTGCTGGGTATGGCTGTTTCCACACAGCTTTTTTTGTTTTTATGAGCACCAGCGTCTTTTTTAAAATGTTCCCAATAAGAGTGCTCAGCCTTTTTTGTGTGACCACTCAGAGCGCTTTTATTTAAAAATCTCTAAACTCTTCAGAAAACTATTGGTGTCGTCAAAGACAGAAAAGCCCATTTGTTAAAGCAGATCAGCCGGACATTGAATGTTGCTGGTGAGTGTTATGCTTTTATCACTGTTGTTGTTAGCTGTGTAGTCAACTCCTTGTTAATGTAGCATTGTTAGTTACCTAGCTAACGTTAATGTTACTGACAAAGAAAAATAACTCACGGGCAGCCCTTCGAAGCTCTGGAATAATGGATGTGGTAGTAGCTTTATTGCTTTAACTTTATTACTCAGCTAATTATCATTTATGATAATGTTGTAAATTTGGTGGGGGTTATACCATCAGGAGATGTGCATGTGAGCTTGTCTATGTTTTTTTTTAACTCCCAGCAGCATAGCTCTCTGGGTCTTTCAGACAAATATGCCTTTCCACCACAACAAGGTAGAGCACCACTTTTAATGTAATATATTCATCTTAGTGCACATATCAAAGTACATCTTAAAAGTTTTTTTTGAAGCAAATTTTAAGTTTTATTTTATGGTTTGTATTTGTTTATTGTTTTGACCTTTTTTTATTCAGTGGACTTTCTATAATTATGGTGCTGATTTGTTTTATTTATTTTTCCTTTGTAAGGCAGTGTGTAACATTGTTTTTAAATGTGCTATATAAATAACATCTAGTATACTAGTATAGTATTTTATTAATATGTCATATTGTATAATATAACAATAATACATAATAATAGGAAATCATAATATAGGTTTAACTTAACCCCAGATGGTTTTTCATTTTGTAAAATGTGTACATATTCTTAATATTAAATCTTTTACTGGCTATGTAACTAAATGCTCTGTATCGTTGTAAACTTGGTCTCTGAGTGAAGAGACTATCTCTTACTCCATATGTACGGGGATGATTCCCCTGAGATCAGGTACGTGGATACTTATTTAAGACACATCGGCTTTAAAGGAACACTATGGTATCATCTACCGGGTCAACGCTCTGCAAGTTGCAAAGGCCAAGCCTTGTGGCTACTATACCATCTATCCCAAGAGGAGAGTGACTGTAACTCCACAGGCTGTATCAGATGGAACCCAGATTTTGGAATGCCGGATTGGGGCGAAGTATTACACCCGACCCATCTGGCAAGAACCTGCATTCTTCACTATAAACAAAAGTTCATGGAGCTTGCCTACCCTTCCGGTGAAGGTTATGCCAGAGGAACCCAGTGTTAAGGGGGATCCACTTCAGATCAGGAAGGATGCTGAAGTGCTCCGAGGACCAACGGCTTTACTGTACGAGTAGGCAGCCCTAGGTTTTGGAAAGGCCTAGGCCTCTTGTATTATCCTCACCACAGGCTCTGGCAAGCGCAAAGCCAGGTGGCTGTCCCTTCAGGGGCAAGGCCACCAGCATGAGCCCTATAGCAAGACCCTTGGAGCAGGGGCTCACGGTGTCCCATCCAAGAGGGGAGGAATAGCCTAAACCCACATCATGGAGGGCCAAAGAGGAGCCACCAAATGTAGTCTCACTCCGTTAGCCTGAATTCTCAGAGAAGAGGCTGGAGGCGAGTGAAAGGTGTAAAGCAGACACTGAGGCCATAGGTGAGCCAAAAGCGTCCTACCCAGGGGTGGATTGACGTTCTTCAGGGAGAAGAAGAGTATGATGTCAGCTTCTGAGTCAACAGCCCGGCCCATGCACCGCTCTGGAGCAGAAGAGGGGATGTGCCCACAGCTACAGCTTGGTTGCCAGTTTGCATGTAGGCAACCACTGTGCTGTTGATTCTGACAATGATGTGTTGACTTAACATCTGGCCCTTGAAGTCAAACCTCAGGAAAGCCAGTGACCCTGCCAGCCTGGTATCTGGAAGTATGGGTCCCTTAGGTAGATGGCGGCAAACACCGATGGTTTGGACCATCAACATCTTGCATCCCAGGGGGTGAAGCTATACTTACTTTGCTTTAATTGAGTCACCTAAGATCCAGAAAAGGATAGCATCCGCTGTCCCGCTTCGGTACCAATAAATAGCAGGAGAATAGAGCATAGTTTCCACCTCAACAGCTCATGAGGACGCAAGCAATACACCGGTAAAGTGAGACACAGCCAGGAGGATGCTTTGGACACACAGCTGCTGTAACCGGACTCCCTGACACAGCCAAACTGCTGTCATTTTCTTTGTTTGCAACACGGGAGACAACAATCCACCGAGGCTGTCATATTTGCGTTCTTCATTCTTTATAAACTTTACTAGTAGTACTTAGTATTTTCATATCAGGAATTATATGATTTACTAATTGAAAATAGTTCAGGGAAATGTTCAGGCCTCAGGAACTGAGTTTTCTTTGTCCGCCTGCATAAACAGAACAGAATAGTTGAATAGGCTGCTGTAAACTCTCTGCAGTCCCATTCACCTGGGATAAGCCGTGAACAGCCCCATTCAGTGAAAAGAGCAATTGACCCTCCCACTCTAACTCTTGGTTTACAAAACAACAGCCATACTTTTTTTAGTTAGCAAATTAGTTGTATAAAACAATGGAGCAGATATAAGTGGCATCTATTTTTTACAACTTACCTTACCAGTAGGGTTTGGGTACCATTCACATTTTTATCTGTACCTGAAATTCTGTTCCGGTACCCAACGGTAGCTTTTTTCGGTACCTTCCCTCTATAATAACAAAAAAATGATTTCAGTTGTAAAAATAATCCCAAACCTATTTATCCTACTTACTTAGAATTTTTTACATTTTTACAATTTTACACTCTAAACAAAATAAACAAAAATTAAAATAAAACCTCTCCCTCTCTCCTCCCAAACCTGTCCTACAATCTATTAAAGTGAATAATTTCTTACTCACTGTAACTTTTATTCTTGTATTTGTATATTATTCTATTTTAGCCTGTTTTATTTTCATGACCGTTATTAATCACTCTTTAATGTTTTATGTAAAGCACTTTGAATTCCCTTGTTGCTGAAATGTGCTATAGAAATGAAGTTGCCTTGCCCTACAACCTTATACATTCTTAGATTATGATAGCTGAACTTGTGCTAAATAGAAAAAGTCATGGTACTTTGAAAATACTGCTTAGATTTGAAATTGACAACAATATCAGAGCATACCAAAATCATCTGTGTGTCGGAAAACACCCTCAGACCCCAGAGGGTTAAAGAAGTATCCACGTACCTGGCCTCAGGGGGATCATCCCTGTACATATGGAATATGTAAAGGTGGAGAGATACGATAGAGAACTTGAATTACTCTGAAGTGATGGAGGGAAATGGTTTGTTTAAAACAAGAAATAAAGAGATGCAAATAATTGTGTGTTGTGTTTGCTTTGGTACTTGATATACAGTCAGGTCCATAAATATTGGGACATCGACACAATTCTAATCTTTTTGGCTCTATACACCACCACAATGGAGTTGAAATGAAATGAAGATGTGCTTTAACTGCAGACTTTCAGCTTTAATTTGAGGGTATTTACATCCAAATCAGGTGAACGGTGTAGGAATTACAACAGTTTGTATATGTGCCTCCCACTTTTTAAGGGACCAAAAGTAATGGGACAGATTAACAATCATAAATCAAACTTTCACTTTTTAATACTTGGTTGCAAATCCTTTGCATTCAATTCCAGCCTGAAGTCTGGAAGGCATAGACATCACCAGACGCTGGGTTTCATCCCTGGTGATGCTGTGCCAGGCCTCTACTGCAACTGTCTTCAGTTCCTGCTTGTTCTTGGGGCATTTTCCCTTCAGTTTTGTCTTCAGCAAGTGAAATGCATGCTCAATCGGATTCAGGTCAGGTGATTGACTTGGCCATTGCATAACATTCCACTTCTTTCCCTTAAAAAACTCTTTGGTTGCTTTCGCAGTATGCTTCGGGTCATTGTCCATCTGCACTGTGAAGCGCCGTTCAATGAGTTCTGAAGCATTTGGCTGAATATGAGCAGATAATATTGCCTGAAACACTTCAGAATTCATCCTGCTGCTTTTGTCAGCAGTCACATCATCAATAAATACAAGAGAACCAGTTCCATTGGCAGCCATACATGCCCACGCCATGACACTACCACCACCATACTTCACTGATGAGGTGGTATGCTTTGGATCATGAGCAGTTCCTTTCCTTCTCCATACTCTTCTCTTCCCATCACTCTGGTACAAGTTGATCTTTGTCTCATCTGTCCATAGGATGTTGTTCCAGAAATGTAAAGGCTTTTTTAGATGTTGTTTGGCAAACTCTAATCTGGCCTTCCTGTTTTTGAGGCTCACCAATGGTTTACATCTTGTAGTGAACCCTCTGTATTCACTCTGGTGAAGTCTTCTCTTGATTGTTGACTTTGACACACATACACCTACCTCCTGGAGAGTGTTCTTGATCTGGCCAACTGTTGTGAAGGGTGTTTTCTTCACCAGGGAAAGTATTCTTCGGTCATCCACCACAGTTGTTTTCCGTGGTCTTCCGGGTCTTTTGGTGTTGCTGAGCTCACCGGCGCGTTCTTTCTTTTTAAGAATGTTCCAAACAGTTGATTTGGCCACACCTAATGTTTTTGCTATCTCTGATGGGTTTGTTTAGATTTTTCAGCCTAATGACGGCTTGCTTCACTGATAGTGACAGCTCTTTGGATCTCATATTGAGAGTTGACAGCAACAGATTCCAAATGTAAATAGCACACTTGAAATGAACTCTGGACCTTTTATCTGCTCCTTGTAAATGGGATAATGACGGAATAACACACACCTGGCCATGGAACAGCTGAGCAGCCAATTGTCCCATTACTTAAAAAGTGGGAGGCACATATACAAACTGTTGTAATTCCTACACCGTTCACCTGATTTGGATGTAAATACCCTCAAATTAAAGCTGAAAGTCTGCAGTTAAAGCACATCTTCATTTCATTTCAACTCCATTGTGGTGGTGTATAGAGCCAAAAAGATTAGAATTGTGTCGATGTCCCAATATTTATGGACCTGACTGTACGTACAGTAGCAATTTACACGCATTATTGTATGCAGTCCCATGTGGACATCAGTAATGCATAGAAATGAGTACTCACATGGGTATATACAGAGATGCATTTGAACATGTAAGTGTGTTTGTGTGCAAATGTGTTTGTGATGACTAATGGCTAAATGAGTGTACTGTATAAACAGTTGGGAAGATGCAGAGGACTGCACTCCACCTCACTTAAAGCCAGAGGCCCACACCTACACATGTCCATGAGCATCAACACAAATGTGCATGACACATAAACCAGGCATTAAACATAAAAGCAGCCGCACAAAGCACCACATGTATAAACATTTTGTGACAGAAACAAGCTCAGATCATCAGTACTCTGGTGCAAGTTCTGTGCAAGTTCAGTTGGGGAAAATGAACTACTTTGAATGCAATGGCGCTATTAACTATATGGAAGAGGGGGCACATCATTGGCATCTGCTTACCTTCAGGTGTTTACCTTGCAAATTGTTCCTACTACTGTCTTTGAGTGGATACATCCATGTGTCTGGCTTGAAAACGGCAGGGTGATATTAAATGTTACTTACACTTGCAGAAAGAGCTTGTTTCACTTAACCTTTACATTGCTGCAGACACAGCATCATTAAGTCATTGTCATGAAGTTATTGGTAAATAATGACACTGCAAAGTTAGCATTGTTTGGGATGTTTGTGTTATGACAATTTGACAATCAGTTCAATTACATTTTATTTATAGTATCAAATCATAAGAGTTATCTCAAGACACTTTACAGATAGAGTAGGTCTAGACCACACTATAATTTACAAAGACCCAACAATTCCAGAAAATCCCCCAAGAGCAAGCATTTAGTGTGACAGTGTCGAGGAAAAACTCCATTTTAGGCAGAAACCTTGAGTGTTGAGGAAAACCTTGGACGGACCCAGGCTCTTGGTATGCGGTGTCTGATGACTGGTTGGGGGTGTGATGAACAGTGGCAATTATAGTCACAAAAAAGATAATGGAACTAGGACTAGAAATAGTAGTTGTAGTAGGTCATACATAAGGACTCTGGGGCATAAGCTCCCCAGAGCTAAGTTAGTAACAAGCATTTCTGGGACATGTATGCACACAGATGGAAAGAGATAGGAGAGAGGAGCTCAGTGTGTAAAAGGAAGTCGCCCGGCAGTCTAAAACTATAACAGCATAACTAAGAGCTAGTCCAAGGCAAACCTGAGTCAGCTCTATAAGGGTTGGTAGATGAATCTGAGACTATGAAGAGAAAAAGAAAAGAAATGGGGTGGCGTGTCTATACACCCTCCCCCGCCGGTGTCGGCGAACGCTGCAGCTCCTCACTCCCTAACTATAAGCTTTATCAAAAAGGAGAGTTTTAAGTTTACTCTTAAATGTGGTGACGGTGTCTGCCTCCCAAACCCAGACTGGGAGCTGGTTCCACAGGAGAGGAGCCTGATAGCTAAAGGCTATGTGCAAGGATCCAAACCCGGTATCATCTTGGTACTGTATTTAAAACTATAAGCTAAACCTAAACAGAAATATGACTCATGTCAACATATAGTTACCTTTCAGTAGCCCTTTCCCAATTCCCAGTTTATGCATCTCTGATACCTCTCCTTGTGCTCTAGGCTATGTTCATACTAAAGGCAAAAGTGACCCAAATCCTATTTTTTGCTCAGATCGAGCCATCCAATCTTTTCCAGTTCTGATGTGGTCGCAAATCGGATATTTTAAAAATGCAACCTGAGTCTGGACAATCAGATCGGAATTCACGCGACTTTGACATCACTGTAGGGTAACTGCAGTTGCCGAAATTCTGTGCTGAGAACAGCAAGCCCCCAGGAATAGCGCCAGGCTTTGATGCACGCACGGCAGCACAGTGGCTCAGTGGTTAGCACTTCTTCCTCACAGCAAGAAGGTTCTGGGTTCAAATCCAGGTAGTTCTGGCCCTTTCATGTGGAGTTCGCATGTTCTCCCTGAGTTTGTGTGGGTTTCTTCCCACCATGAAGACATGCATGCTAGGTAATTAGGGCTACAGTTGAACATTTACAGAAATGTTGATTAATGTCCTAATCAAATAAACTTACTAAACACCTGCATAGTGGCTGACGGTAGCCTTTACATGGCGAAAGACAGGTCTATATATCAGCGAATAAATGTTTTTGAGGTACATTAACTTACAAGTCCGAACATTTACATAGTCCTCATTTAAATCATTATGTTTTAAAAGTTATCACATGCAATAATAGCCAAATCCAGAGTTATTTAACTAGGCCTGATGAATGCAATAAATGAATGCGAGCAGACCCACGGGACTGCGCCTGGTTAGACATCCTGCATTGCAGGCTCATATGAAAGTTCTCCTGAGTTCCCGTAGCTGTAATAACGGATATATGGCTGTAATTTCATTTAATTTAATTTTCTTGCGGGAGTCATCCCAAAAGGATCAATAAAGAGAAGTCTAATTCATCATTTGTATTATCTTATAATACATCCGAGGGCCGTATGCAAGGCCAGATTTACCACTGGGCCGATTGGGCCGTTGTCGTGGGCCTCTGACCTCTAGGGGGCCTCCAAGACCCCACTAACTGTGTGGCCTCATCCTTTTTTTTCTTCTTTTTTTTTCATTTTTTTTTAAATTAAACTAACTAAATTAAATTAAAATGAATTCATTAATGAGTGTGTGTTTGTGTGTTACCAATAATTTATTTGCACACAAAAAAGTATCATGATCAGTTTTTTGGCTGTGTTGGCTTTGTCTGATGATGACAATGAGTCAGCTTAATTAGGAGTAATATTCCAACCATCTCCACGTTTTTCAAAAGTTGGCTCAACGCAAATAAAGATTACCACCCCTCTGTCCCCGTATGATATGTTGCTTTTTAAATCATGTAACGTTCATTTGAAGCCCTCTCTTCACAAAAGTGGTTTGACAAGAGGGCAGTGGAGCTGCAGTTTCAGCCTGGAGACCACATTCTAGTTCTGCTCCCCATGCCTGGCTCTGCTGTCTCTGTCCGTTTTTCAGGGACATATGTGGTAAAAAAGTAAGGTATCAGATACAGACTAAGTCATTCACTCCCCTGAGCAGAGAATAAAGTCCTGATTGTTGTTGTTAACATGTTGAAGCCTTACCATTCCAGGGATGCTGGTCGGGGGAAAGCAGGAAGTAACTCTGGAGACTGCCGCCCCTGCTAAGGCTCCAATTGTTTTGGTCTGTGTTGAGGCTTCACATGACGATGGTTTGACAGTGATTAGTGATGGTCAGCAGAGTGGTAGGTTGTCAAACTGAAGCGAATGAAGCGCAATTGTCTTATCTACCTGCATATCAGCGTGATGACATAATGCAGCTACTTTGTTCCTTCTCTACCTTGTTGAGTGATGTGCCATCCTGTACCAACGTTTTGCAGCATGACATTGATGTTGGCTCTTCGTCTCCCGTTAAACAACATGATTATCGCTGTCCCATCAGTAAAAGAGAAACAATGAAGAGAGAGGCTGAGTATCTACTGGCAAATGGTTTGGCCAAGCCTAGTCGCAGTCCTTGGAGCTCACTGTGTTTACTTGCTCCCAAGTCTGATGGCACTCCCCATTTCTGCACTTTCGGGAGGTTATCGCGGTAACTGTACCAGATTCAATACCCTTGCCACGCATGGAGGACTGTTTTGACACTATTGGTCCTGCCACATTCATCAACAAACTTGACTTGCTCAATGGGTACTGGCAAGTGCCTTTGATCCCCGCTTTCAGCGCCTGATGCACTTAGTGCTGGGAGATGTGCCATGATGTAATGTGTATCTTGACAACGTGGTGATTTACTCTGACACATGGACAGATCACGTGTCCAGTCTAGCTGTAGTGCTAGGTCGACTTGCTGATGCGTCGTTGACCCTTAACCTTGCAAAATATGAGTTCGGTAAGGCCACCGTTACTTATCTTGGAAAGCAAGTTGGCCACGGTGGGGTGCGACCCATGGATATGAAAGTTGAAGCTGTACTGTCTTTTCCAGCTCCCACTTCCTGACGTGAGCTCCGGTGCTTCTTGGGTATGGCCGGCTATTAGCGGTGTTTCTGTAAAAACTTTTCTGTGGTGGTTGCCCCGCTTACCCATCTGTTCCTTTTGTGTGGAACAAAGACTGTAATCATGCTTTCAGAACTACAAAATCCCTCCTTTGTAGCGCTCCTGTTCTCGCGGCCCCTAACTTCTCTCTTCCATTCAAACTTGAAGTTGATGCCAGCACCCTTGGGGCTGGTGCTGTTCTGCTGCAGGACAGGGAGGGCGACGTGAGCCATCCAGTGTGTTACTTCTCGAAGTTCAAACTCCACCAATTGAACTACTCAACTATTGAGAAGGAGACCCTGGCAATGCTCCTCGCCCTTCAGCACTTTCATGTGTATGTGGGTTTTAGCTCTGCACCTGTGATCATCTATACCGACCATAACCCTCTTGTGTTTCTCTCCCAGATGTACAACCAAAAGCAGCTTTTGATGTCCTAGGCTCTTCTGGTGCAGGGGTACAACATTGTGATTAAGAAAGGTTCAGATAATGTGGTGGCCGAAGCCTTATCTCGTGGGTAGGGTGTACATATTTTGTCATGACGTATCATTGTTTGTGTTGTGTGCAGTGGTAGTGTTGTGAGGGCAATATGTTGATATTGCCTCGTATTATGTGTTTGTTTTTTTTAACCTACCCAACGGTTCCAGCTGTTTTGTTTGCCTTTGCCCACTTAATTATTATGTTCCACATTGCTGATTAATTATCAGTGGCCTCGTTGTGTACATCTTAGGGGGGAACCACAGTTTTTTCCTCTGACCTCTGTACAATGTTGAGGTGTTTGGTCAAGGGTGTTGTGGTGTTGGTTTTGTTCAGCTATATTCTATGTTACAAACACTCTGTGTTAGTGTCTGTATTTTTTTGGCGGGGGGGGTGTTACGTAGGTGTGTGTGTGCCTCCTCCCTCTCTTTTCCAGATTGTCTGATAATTGCTGAATGAGTACACCTTCGTTGGCCCAACTCCCTGGATAAATGAGGGAGGAGACATTGGAGATAATGACCTATAGAGAGCAGTGTAACATTCTTTAAAACTCTTGTTAATATCTACAGTTGCTGTAAAAACATTTCCAGAATAGGATTTAATTGCAGAAATAGTGTTAGCCAGTTTCCTCTGTTTTATGTAGCTAGCAAGTAATTTACCTGCTTTTGCAAATTGAAGTCAGGTTTCTCAGGCCATCCTGCAATTCTTCGCTTAATCTCCATTTGAGCATATTTGATTTCACTTTCTAATTTTAACAGTGCTTTAGCACTATTTCTCTACGAAATGAAGCATGTATAATGTGCCCCCTGATCACAGCCTTTAAGGCCTCCCATGCCACCCCTGAAGATGGCACTAAGGACCAATTTATCGCCATGTAATCTTTTAGCTCAGACATAAGCCAATCTATATTTTCTGGCTCCTGTAGAAGAGAGAGGTTAAGGCGCCACCTATAAGAGCACCTTCTCTCACTTTGAGGCAACAGGTCTAGGCACACTAACGCATGATCAGAGATTACAATGTTTCCTATCCCACATCCTATAGCAGAGGGAGGCAGTGATTTGGACTTTAAAAAAAGTCTATTCTAGAATATGTACAGTGCACTAATGAAAAAAATGTAAAGTCTCTCCCAGCTGGGTTCAAAATTCTCCAAATATCAACCAAGCCTAAAACTTACAAATCCTCTGTAATGTGAGAGACTCTGGGGGCCCTGCGTGCTGCAACCCACTGTAGTCCAGAACTGGATCCATTTTCAAATTAAAATAGCCCTTAGAACAATATTGTGGTTCCCTACAGCTTGTAATTTATATTCCAAATCAATAAAAAATGCCTGATCATCTACATTATATTATATATAATTTAAATTGCAGGTGCTTGCTAATCAGTGTAATGACTCCTACTAATACTAGTAATACTCCTGCTAGACCCCACACTATGGATTTTTTTCAGATTCCACAATCAACATATGCGTTTCTTGCAAAAAATATCACATCATGTTATGTTTTTTTCTAAGAATGAACATAACCTTCCTCCTCTTGATGGGGTTAACAATTCTGGTGGAGAAATGTATCAAGCTTAACTTACACAACATAACTATATATTAAAATATCAAAGCCATCTTGTGAGCACATAGCAAATACATAGTGGTGATGACTAAACATAATTAGTCAAATTAGTCATAATTAACCAGACTAAATCCCAAAAACTCACAAAACAGTCCATGCGCACCTGAACAATAATGGACAGCCCAACTCCCTTTAAAGTTAGTCATTTTGTTCTGTTATCCTTTCTCACTCCACATGTCGCCCGTGCACTGCTACCGAAAAAGAAATTGTCCAACCAGAGTCATACACAAGGAAATATGTCGAATAGGGTCCCAGCCAGTGTCCTATATTAGCACAGTCTGTCCCATGAAAAAAGCTGAGAAAAAATGAACAAAAAAGGTAAATGGAGGCAGCACACAGGACATAAAAGCTAAAACCTCATTGGCAGAGGCTACACACCATTATAAGTTGCTTGCCGACAAATCACTCCATAATTTCTATGAATGCCATCGACTTTCGAGGGCTTTCAAATGTCTTCACTTCATTCTTGGCATCTATTTTAAGTTTGGCAGGATACACGATTCTAAATCTCACCTCTCTCTCATGAAGCTTTTTCTTACACTCCTTGAACCTGTCACGCTTCATCTGTGTGGTTTTAGAGTAATCTTGGAAAAGCATAATGTTGTTGCTCTGCCAATTCAACTTGCCTTTGCTTCTCACCACCACTCCAGGTCCCTGTCCGATGATCTCAGGAATCTCGCCAGAATGGTCCTGGGTCTGCCGGCTGGTGGTTCTGTGTGCACGCTCAATCTCAATTACATTTTATTTATATTGTCAAATCCTAACAGGAGTTAACTCAGGGCATTTTACAGATCGAGTAGGTCTAGACCACACTCTATAATTCAAAAGACCCAACAATTCCCCCCAAAGAGCAAGCATTTGGTGTGACAGTGGCAAGGAAAAACTTCCTTTAAAGAGGCAGAAACCTTGGGCAGACCCTGACACTTGGTGGGCGGCCATTTGCCGCTGCCAGTTCAGCCACAGAGACACTGATACAGATATACAGATCTAGAGAAATATGATTCATAATTATAGCAGTTGGTATGATGAACAGTGGCAATCATAGTAACAATAAAGATAATAGAACTATGACTAAAAATAATAGTCAATAGCAGTAGAGGGCATAGCAGGGTGTCAAGCAGGACCACGGCAGCAGCTACAACCACAATTTAGGTGCCACCCCAATCCAAGGAAATCTATGAGGCAAGAAAACATAAGGACTCCAGGGAATAAGCTCCCTGGAGCTAAGTTAGTAACAAGCATTACTGGGACATGAATGCACAGAGATGTAAGACAAAATGTATCTCCCCCCCTCAAAGTGATCATCTCAAGGTCAAGGTCAAGGTAGGAAAGTAGGAAATTCATGTGGTCACCATTACACGCTCCATCGTTATACAGCCTACTGCATAACATTAAAAACATAAATACAAAACATTAAAAGAAAGAAAAACAAGGAAAAGACAGACAATGCAGTAAGAACATTAATTATATACTGTACGTAAAACAAAGACTATTTTAAACTGGGTAAAGCGCATAGTCTATATCGACAATGTTCCACTTCCGGGATTGTTTAGGTACCGCTGGAAATTTCGCCGGATGTCCCTCTTTTTAGGCCGAATGTCTGTCACCTTCCGCTTTCTGTGTGTTGGCATTCTAAACTCCGGTCAATTTATGAGGACTATAGTTAACTGCTCCTCAGATCTCTGCAGGGTAAATCCAGACAGCTAGCTAGACTTTCTGTCCAATCTGAGTTTTCTGTTGCATGACTAAACAGCTTGAGGCTTGGGTTGGCACCTAAATCCTGGTCCTGCTCAACGCCCTGCTGTGCCCTACTATGCACCGCAACTCCCTGCTATGCCGTGCTGTACCCTGAATTGCTACTGCTAACTATTATTTCTGGTCATTGTTCACTTTATTGTTACTATAACTGTTACTGTTCATCATTCCAACTGCTATAATTATTAATCATATTTCTCTATATCTGTATATCTGTATCAGTGTCTGTGTCCAAACTACGCCACGCCACGCCTCTTGACCTCTTGACCTACTTCCAGGAGAGTCCACCAAACACACATACAGACACCACAGACACAGTGGGGGAAAAAGGGGAGAGACACACACACACAGAACGGGGAGAGAACAGCTGCCCACATAACAAGAGATGCTACAATCTCCCATTAAGGCTGAGCTTGAAGACCTACATTTACTCAGAGCAAAACTAAAAAAAAGCTCTTCATCGCAGCATTATGAATTGTCTTATGCCAAAAACGAACATCTGAATACAAAATAGAGTTCTCAAAGCTTAACATTTTATATTTAATTTGGTGATGTTGTTATTTCCTGTCCAGGGGCCTCATGTATATAAGATTGCACAGCTTTCATACCAGAAGATGGCGTACGCCCAAAACTTGAAAAGTACCTAAGCACAGAAATATTCACATGTATAAAACTGGTTGTACGCCAGGTCCTGCGGACCTTTCCTTTATAAATCACAAGCCATTGACCCCGCCTTGCCTCCTCCCATAAATTAATATGCAGATGGCCTATAAATGTGCCCCTGAGGACATTTCTTTGTCTGAATTACAATGGCTAAACACGCAAAAAAGAAATGTCACACACTGTGAGATCGAGGTTCTAATAACAGAGGTGGAGGCGAGGAAATGTGTTCAGTTTGGCGGCCTATCATCAGGAATCGGCAATAAACGAAAGTCGGTGGAGTGGCAAACTGTCACAAGGGCTGTAAATGCTGTGGGTTCGGAGAACCGGACCATGACAGAAATAAAGAAGAAATGGTCCGATGTGAAACTTGAAATTAAGAAACGAGTGGTGGCGCATCGTAACAGTGTGGCAGCTACAGGTGGGGAGTTGGGAGAACCTACACTCACGCCACAGGAGGAAAGGGTGGCTGCAATCATCGGCGAGGCATTTATAGTTCTGCCAGCATGTGAGGGGGACTCAAACATTACTCCTGGCAAGTATGAAATACACCACTCACACATTTAAAGACCAGTTACAAAAAAAACACATTTCTGTCCGGCTCTTGGTAGGCAGTGTCTGACGTTGCCGGTTGGGGGTGTGATGAACAGTGGCAATAATAGTCAATAGTCAATAAATATAATGGAACTATGACTAGAAATAGTAGTTGTAGTAGTTAATGGCGTAGCAGGGCACTGCAGGGCATAGCAGGACGTAGCAGGGCACTGCAGGGCATAGCAGGGTGTAGCAGGGCATAGCAGGACGTAGTAGGGCACTGCAGAGCGAAGCAGGGTGTAGCAGGGCATAGCAGGACCACGGAGATAGCTGCAACTATGATTTAGGTGCCACCCTAATCCAAGGAAAATTGCTGGGCAAAAAAACATAAGGACTCCTAGGAATAAGCTCCCCAGAGCTAAGTTAGTAACAAGCATTTCTGGGACATGGATGCACACAGATGGAAAGAGAGAGGAGAGAGGAGCTCAGTGTGTCAAAGGAAGTCCCCCGGCAGTCTAAAACTATAACAGCATAATTAAGAGCTGGTACAAGGCAAACCTGAGCCAGTTCTATAAGGGTTGGTAGATGAATCGACTGGACTGGACGACTATGAAGAGCTATACACCCCCCCCCCACACACACACACACACCGGTCTAAGCGAACACTGCAACTCCTCACTCCCTAACTATAACCTTCATCAAAGCGGAGAGTTTTAAGTTTACTCTTAAATGTGGTGATGGTGTCTGCCTCCCGAACCCAGACTGGGAGCTGGTTCGACAGGAGAGTAGCCTGATAGCTGAAGGCTCTGGCTCCCATTTTACTTTTAGAGACTCTAGGAACCACAAGTAACTCTGCATTCTGGGAGCGCAGTGCTCTAGTGGGACAATAAGGTACTATGAGCTCTTCAAGATGTGATGGTGCTTCAGCATTCAGAGGTAAGCTTGTTGATGAATTTCTACTTCTTATGATATGACTATGAGAATAACCTCGATTGCCAAATTTTTCATGAGTGACAACACAGTCCTGCTATCATGAACGCAGCCCTGCTGTTCTCAACTAATGCACTGGTATGGTATGTTTTCATCTTAATGCATGTTTTCACTAACTGTGTGTGGGCAGTTGAGGCTTTGTCAAGATGGTTGTTGGTTAGTTTCAGCAGTGCTAAAGAGCACACTGGACAACCAATACTCTTACCGTCCCTGTGCGAAAGACTGTTTTTAACACATTAACGTGTGTGTGTGTGTGTGTGTGTGTGTGTGTGTGTGTGTGTGTGTGTGTGTGTGTGTAGAGGTTAAGGACCTGGTCAGCATGCAAAAAAGTTGTGGGTTAAATGCCCTTATTCAATCCCCTTGTAATATAATTGACATATGTAACTGAGTTTGGATAAAAGCGTCTGCTAAATGAATAAATGTAAATGTCTGTGAGAGATGGACAGAATAACACTGAGAAAACAATGTCAGCCATTCGCTAAACTATATATTTCTGTTACATAGGTGCAGCAATGCAAAACAAGGTCCTCATGCAGCTTACAATGCCTATAAGGTATTTGTGCGCAAGGACACAACTGCACTCTTCCTGCAATGGAGCACTTTAGGTTGCAGGATGTCACAGGTAAATTGGCACTTGTCATCACATTCATAGTTGAGAATTAGCATTTATCACATAAATACATGTATCTCTATGTTACTACTGTTATAGTTAATTGTTAAAATTGTAATTCACTTTGATAAAGTTACTACCCAATATTAGAACCACAACTTTAATCTGTGCATTTACACTACTGGTAACCACCAGAGAAATGTTTAACTTCTAACCAGAAGTTAAACATTTTATTCCATGTGCAAACAGAAATTCCAGATGGGTTTGTCCCAGTGGATGTCAATGACAGATTGCCACAACTGAAGAGGAGCTGGCTGCATGACAAGGTTGGAGAGGTTGTGGACACCTTTGTCATGCTGACAGACGTCACAGAAGCTGCAAGTCAAAGGCAGGCTTCCACAGAGCAAAGGGCAGAAGCGGCAGTTTCTGTGTCGTTCGGACGGGTGTGGCAATGTGTATACATACGTCAAGGCAAGGGAAACACATGAGAAAAAGAAACACAATCTTGTGGCTCCATCAGACTCTTCTCCAGAACATGTGAGTCCAACAAACCAAGCTCACCAAAAAGAACACACAGAAGCCAGACTTGGCTTTGGCTTCTTCCTGCTAAACATGCAGGATGCAGTAAGAGAAGGGGATGGTGAGAGGCTAACTTTATAAAGTTGCCCTGCTTTTCTATAAAGCGTATGGGCACAGCCATTATGCCTATAGCATCTTCCTACTAACACTGCAGGTTAACGTCACACTGTCCCCGCGCATGGCACACAGTGAGATATGGAACAGGTTTTGGAATGGTAGAGGGGGAAAGGGGAAAATATTCCTCTTGACCTCCATCTGGAACACCTGAACAATTTCTTGAAATCATTTATGAGAGGCTTGGGGCCAAACCTGTCAGAAATGTCGGCAGCCATAAATTAGTAAGTCCATTGGCATCCTCAAGGAGCTGATGGACAAAACAGACACAGAGCTGGAGCTGTCAAGGCCGACCGGCATTCACCATGTAGCCCGAGAACAGGAGGACATTTTAACCCTGGTCAACATTTTAAGGGAGGCTCAACTTTTCCAAAATCAGCCAGGCAGACCGAATTTCAGAAAAAACGTAATGGTAACGTCAGCAGAATGCCGTCATCATTTGAAAGACGTCCTGCAAATCAGATTCTGACTGATTCCCGGTAGATGTGTTGGAACCGGGGGCAGCCCAGGTTTCTAATCACTACTCAGTATTCACTTTCGGTCATGGCTGGCCTCGGTGGTTAGTCTTGCATCATTAAAGTGCGTTGTCTTACTCATGGGCGCGCCAAACTCAGCATGGTGCATATGGGTCGTGTGTCCTCCTATCAGCATTAGGGTCACCGCAACTTCCTATTTCATGGATCCTTCTTGCGGTATCCTATGTCTGATTTTGTTACTTTTTACCTAGATTCTGCGATGCCCGCTGAAGGTGAGTATTTTGTGTATCTACCCAGACACTTTCTATCACTTATTAAGATTACTTTTGGGCATGTCGACACAATTATTTTTGTTTGTGGTTGTTAATCACTTGCTTTGCATAATCGTCATCGTGCGGATGGCTTCTCTGTCTTAACCACACTAGCGTCAATTGGTATCTGGGTATTACTAAGGCACTATATTAATAATACATGTGTGGCACTTGTTTTCTTTTGCTGAGTTAAGTTTTGGGGGAATCCCTATCCTAAGTGTGGTGGTAGTCCATCTTACTGGGCAAAAGGCGGTCGTTATTGTCTTATGTTATTGATCGAATTTTAGCAGCAAGTTGTACAGTTCATCTCTGCAATATGTTTAAACAGAATTCATCTTTGCAATGGGATTCTCATATTTGCTACACCCTATAGATCTCATCATATCAATGTCTCGTTATGAGCATGTTTTACACGGCCAGCTATACTTCATATTCTGCACGTTCAAATTGCTTCTTCTTTGCAGCATGTTTAACCTGTTTTTTCTCGCAGCATGGGTAAATACTCTATTGTAACTCTTCATTTATGCAGTGCATTAAGTGACATTATCACTGACCTTGTACGCAGTTAACTCATGACATTTGACCTCATTCAAGTTGTACTCCTTACAATACTAACCTAAATCACAGAGACACTGCTTCTTTTCATTGCTTTTAATCTAAGATTAACTACTCATGGCTCATACTAGAGGTTTTCCCGGCTATATTTCGGTTCAGCAACAACTCGGCATATGGTCTTCCTCTGTTTACTCCTTTTACGTTCGTGATGTCATCGCAACCCAGAGATCTTTTAGGCATAATCCTGGTAAGCGTGCATATAACTGGTGGTGGTGTATTGATCTCTGAACAGTGGTGAAGTACTGAATCTCAGTACAAATAACCAGACATACATTTATTTTAGTAAAAGTACAATGAAACCCTTCTTTAGTAATAGTAACAGTACCTGATTTTAAATGTACTTTATGTAATAAAAGTAAAAGTCTGCAGAGATTCTGGGTTTGTTCCGGCCTGAATTGCCGAGGTTTTGTTGTGTGTTCAGCCTTCTTAATGTGGAGGCGCTGGTTCAATCATTGTTGCCTGCACTGACACATAGTTTTGCCCATTTAAAGCTATGATAAAGTATCTATCTTACAGGTCTCAGAGTAGTACCCTGTCACTCTTATTTGTTATTCCTGGAGATTTCCCTATGTCGAAATGTTGGTTTAACCAGCATTTGAAACTAGTCCTTATCAAAGCTAACATATCACCAAAGCGTTATATGAGTCATTCATTTAGAAAAGGGGCTGTACTACTGCTGCTAGTCAAGGGGTCTCCAGTACTTCTCTACAACAACTTGGACGGTGGGCTTCCTCTGCGTACTCATCATATATTCGCCCTGATGTAGAAGACATCATCAATAACCAGAGATCTCTTAAACCTTGATTGTGGTAAGATTGCATATAACTAGTGGTGGTATATGGATGGGTGGTGTTCTCAATGGTACTGATGTATTGTTTTTACTGTTTTGATCAATTTAGATTTTATTTTGCTTCTAGTTGGTTCCTGCCTGAATTCACGATGTTTTGTGTTATATTTAGCCTGAATTGCTGATATGTGTTTTGCCTTTGCCTTATATTACCGACGGTTACCTCGGAACAATCCAGCAAATAGACGGTACCCTAGTGAGCCGTTACCTCAAACAGATGATTTAACGTCACCGCTCATTTTACACACAGTTTAGCAACAACGCTGAGGGAAGATTATTATGTTTTTAATGTTGGTTTTGAGCAGTATGCACCACCACTAACCTGGAAAGTGTTTTAAACAGTAAAGTTAATACAGCGTGTCGGAGGAATACAGTGTCTCTTTTTTTTTTTTAATACAGCGTCTCCTACAGCGGCCAGCGTGGCGGCAGAGGGACTACAGCGTTCGCTAACGTTAGCTTCTTGTCTCATCTGTCAGTGTGCCCAATGCTATTTTCCAATAAACTGTAGCTGTCATATTTCACGGGACCGCGTGAGTGCGGTTTTCATGTTCCAGTTCAGCCTCAGAGGGGAGAGAGAGAGAGAGAGAGCGGCTGACTGTTTGCCTGAGATCAGTAGAGCCGACGGCTCTGCAGAGCCGTGTATAATTACGACTTTATGACATTTCATAAACAGCTTATTGAGCAGCAGTGCGCCGCTGCTACATGCATATAGCGGACATCCTGCATGTGCACGTGTGGTGCTGATGTTGCGCGATGTAAATCAAGTGGGGCCCGAGTGAATTTGACCGGCATAAAATTGGCATATGTCAGACTGACCGGCAGGTCGCCGGTCATGGCCGATGACGTGAAAATCGGCCAATTCCGGTCACCAGCCAGTCAATCGGTTCATCTCTACTGCTTATTGTGCGTAATTTGGACTGAGACTGAGATGCTTGTTGTTCTGTAACTGGTGTGGCGCTGCCACTATTCTCTTGATTTCCCACTAACCAATTAACCACTGTGTGAACATTGTCTTTTAAGATCTGTGTGCCTTGTTGTACTGAACTGGCACCTTCTTAGAAGCCTTGATGATTGCTGGGGGGGGTCAGCCATTTTTATTGTCATTATTGATGACAGGGTGCCATCCAGGGCAAGGCTGTTCCTGGTCTTGGTCTGGGACTTGTTGAGTCCCACCACAGAAAACATTCAACCCACATCAGCATTTGAATGGCGTAGCACCATATTTGCAATGGTGGCAAGCCTCGGGAACAGGCTTACACTTGTCACCTGTGAAGAATGAGCCAAGAACACAGTGGAAATAAGCTCTGAAGTAGTATTTTTTTTGTTGATTTCTTTTTTGCCTTTGATATAAAAGTATAGGTTGATACATAATTAATTCTGTCTATGAAGACAAAATGCATGCATATATATGATGATTTGTATATACAGTATATCCTATAGACACACACACATACATCATTTTAAAGCACTATATAGAGGCATGATTTTGTCTAAATAGAACAAATTGATTATACATCAACCTACAGCATACTTTTACACCTGTCAAAAGGGAAGAAAAAGGAAAAAAATTAAATAAGCAAACGTTTAAAGTTTAAGAGCATAAATACTCAAGCATATGGTGGGTGGTGATGCGTGGATATGACACATGCCTTTGGTGTGGGAGATCTGGGTTCTATTCCCACTGCAATACATCAACCAATGTGTCTCTGAGCAAGACACTTAACCCCTAGTTGCTCAAGAGGTGTGCGACCTCTGACAATCAGCAATTGTAAGTCGCTTTGGATAAAAGCGTCAGCTAAATGACATGTAATAATGTAATGTAATGCATATACTCAATAAATATACTCAATAAATACTCAAAGCATACATACCTGAAGCCGGGGAAATGTGGGGGGAAAATGCACCTGGGATGACTTGTGAAGTGGCTGTGTGATTTGGCATTCATGGTGGACATTACCAAACACCTTGCTAAGCTGAATGTCAAGCTCCAAGTTCCCAACCAGCTAGTCAGCGCTCTGGTCTCCAATGTGAAATAATTTTAAGCTAAATTAAAGCTGCGGCAAATGCAACTGTTAAAGGGCAACAGCGTGCATTTTCCTACTTTGCAAGAACAGAAGCTTGCTGTAACATCTGAATATGTAGCTGAGTCCGTCAAACTCCTTCATGCTTTCGGTGAGCGGTTTCAGGACATGAAAAGTAAGGTAAAGGAACTCAACATTTTTGCAACGCATTTAATGTGTAATCAGCTGACGTGCCTGACAACCTGCAACACAAAATCATTGAGCTGCAAAGCAATGACGAGCTCAAAGCAAAGTACAACAACCTGGTGTATGTGATCAAATGCAATGAGGAGTGAGAAGATCTGTACATTGGGGAGACAAAACAGCCGCTCAGCCGACGCATGTATCAACACAGGCGAAAAAACTCCCAGGGACAAGACTCAGCAGTCTATACTCATCTACAAAAAGAACAACACAGTTTTCAAGATCAAGATGTCTATATCCTGGACAGAGAGGATAGGTGGTTTGAAAGAGGCGTCAAGGAGGCCATATTTGTTAAAGTAGAGCGACCTTCTTTAAATAGGGGAGGTGGGTTGAGATATCATTTGTCTTCAGCCTACAACATGGTTCTGAAAACCATTCCCAGGCGCTTTACAGATATACCATCCTGCTCCAACTCTTGAGCAGGGGGAGGGGAATCATCTGAAACTGCTGGGATACCATCTTCTCTGGCAAAATTTGGACTACATCTTAGCAGTCATGTGACTTCATGCCATGAGATCATGTGACTGCCTTGTGTATTAAGGCCAGCGTTACTTCCTGTGCACACTAAACAAATGATGAAGGTATTTGGATGAACACTGAAACGTCTTGTATTTTATATTTTTTAATCCATTGTTTTTAAATTAAAGCTTTGTTGAAACTTTTTATTAGCACCTTCAGACATACAAAACAAATTCCACAATGTCTGACAGGTAATATCAGATTGTGCACAGAACAGAGAAACACAAATTGAACAAGAACAAAAACCCTCTCCCACCCCCACCCTCTGAGGTCTCGAGGAAAACAATACTGATCAACTTCTAGAGTCTGATGGCAGCGATTTGGCCCCCTCAGTGGTGAAGGAGAGAAGAGATCTACTTCATGTATGTAGCGCTCAATCGTTGCTAAAAGTCCTTATATTTATAAAAGTAGACTGTAGACCAGGGGTCTTCAACCTTTTTTAAGCCAAGGACCCCTTAACTGAAAGAGAGATGGAGCAGGGACCCCCTACTACATATATTGTGTAAAAATGAAGTTGCATATTAAACTGGGCCTACAATAACTTGTAGGGCGGTCTAAAACCTTTATACATACCTTTTTTGCATAGAATACTAAGCTATTAAAATAGCCTAGTAATTGTTGGCATGGTTTTATAAATCATGTTTTAATGTTAAACATACATGTGGCACAGTGAATCCTTAGGATTAAATGTATCTGTGGATGGCCTTAGTGACCACCTAGGCCAGTAAGCAGTGGGGATTCATATTTGCTAGTAATATGTTGGATTCATGTTAAGACTTTTTCATTTTTGAAAAAAATTTACAAAATTAAAAATAATTTCTCTCTGCATTGACTCTGAGGACCCCCTAGGGGTCCCAGACACCCTGTTGAAAATCCCTGCTGTAGACTAACACCATATGCCTACCAGTACTGTCTGTTGCAGTGGTGGAATAAGTACTCAGATCATGTATTTAAATGCAGAAGGGCTCTTTTTAGAATAACACATTTGTCTTTGTCTCTATTTGGATTATACTTAATAGTCACAGCTATATAAAGACTTTGTGTTCAACGACTGTTGCTGAAATCCACCTGTTTTTGAGGTGTTGAATGTGTAACTTCAGCTGTTAGGCAGCTCCAATATTCTATGTACAAAACAGCTGTGAAATATAAGAGGTCTGTTAGGTATTTAATAGACTCAAACCCTCTAAGTTTGTTGTAGAAAGGTTTTTCTGTAAAGGCAGCTCATTTTGTACTACCTTGTAATTTGCAAGTGCATCCTGATTACATGTGTTTTTGATTTTGTGTCTCATTTGCTGTCTTGACCCTTCACAACAGCATTGTGCCACCTACTTTATTTAACCCTGACCTCATTTTAAGGTTATGAGGTCAGGTTAGGAGGTTAGAAGTTTTAGTGTTTATGTGAATCAGATCATGTCTGAAACTGCAGAGTTGTCATGTGGGGTACCTCAGGGTTCTGTCTTGGGACCTTTTCTGGGACCTTTTCTGTTCCTTTTGTACATGTTGCCTCTAGGACAGATAATTAGTCAATTTAGTGACATATCTTACCATCTGTATGCGGATGATATTCAACTGTACTGCTCGTATAAGGAATCTGAGTTCTATAAACTGTCTTCTTTAATTAACTGCTTGACTAGTATCAAACAGTGGTTATGTGACAACCTTTTGCTTCTGAACTCAGATAACACAGAAACACTAATTGTCGCCCCTGAAAGTAGAATCCCTCAGATAAAGCAGCATATTGGTGACTTAGGCTCGTCTGTCCAGCCGAGCCTCAGGAGCTTAGGTGCTGTTTTTGATTCAGCCATGTCCTTGAAGCACCACTAAACAATTAGTTAGAAACTGTTTCTTCCAAATGAGGAATATTTCCAAATTAAGAACACTAGTGTCAAAGGGTGAGTAGGAGATGATCATTCATGCTTTCATTTCCTCTCGCTTAGATTACTATAACAGTCTTTTTACCTGTTTAAGTAAGAAGGAGCTTTACCGTCTCCACTCTGCTGCAAGGCTTTTAACTCACATTAACAAAAGAGCACACATCACACCTGTTTTAGCAGCACTTCACTGGTTACCAGTCCAGTATAGAATTCAATTTAAAATCCTGGTCCTTTTTTAGAGCCCTGCATGGTCAAGTTCCTCCCTACATCTCTGACTTGATACAGCTTCTTAGTCTGAGGTCATTTGGTCAGAGGCTATTAGTGATTCCCCGCACTCAGTTTAAAACGAGGGGATCAATCATTCCAAGCAGTGCCTCCTAGGCTGTGGAATGTCTTGCCTCCCTCTCTACGTTGTATGAATTCTGTCGAACCTTTTAAAAAGCAATTGAAGACTTAGTTAGTCAAGGTATTTTTTATGGTTGTTTGTTATGTTTTCTATTTGTATTTGAATATTAGTATTCAATTAGTATTGAATAGTATTTTAGTTTGTTGTATTGTATTACATTCTATTGTGAAGCACTTTGCGATTTTTATCTGTGAAAGGTGCTATACAAATTAGGGCTGTCCCAAACGATTATTTTTTAAACGATTAATCTAGCGATTATTTTTTCGATGAGTCAACTAATCTAACGATTAATTTTTTAATTAATCTAACGATTAATTTTTCAATTAGCGATTATTTTCCCATTGCTTAATTATTAATTTACACAAAACAAATTTCAATAAGGTTCAAATCTCTATTTATTAAAATTGTTTAACACTGCACTGTTCAAGTAAAATTAATTTTTAGTGCAACCTGAAGCCAGATGTAGACTATCAATCCAACCACAAAATAAAGTCACTTTCAGGAGGAATACAAAAATAAAAACTTAAAGTAAACAGAGCAAGTGCAAAAAGAGTAGCCTGTATTTGCTTTTTTTAACAGTAGGTAAAATAATGAATAAGCTCTTATTTAACATCCAAGCTCTTCTCCCTTTAATTTAATTTTAATTATTTGTATCTAAAGGCTGGTTAAGCACTGTAGGGAGGAGAAGTTCGACAGTTTTTTTTGTCTCGTTCCAGTGATTGGCACATCTGGGTGATGGCGTCGGATATGCGGAGGCATGTTAGATGTATTTCCACTCACATACCCAGCAACTGCTGAACAACACTGACACACAGTCCTCGTCTTATCCACCACTCTCTCGCCTGTAGCCTACTACTGTAACTGACACGAAGACCGAAGTTTTCGAGGCGTGGAAGGCACCAGGCAGGATGGTATGAGACGAGATGGCATGACATGGGAGGCTCCAGGCTGCAGCCATACAGTCTCAAAGTTTTCCCAAACTTGCGATCTTAAAGAGGCCGGCGGGTAACTCTTGTGGGTCGCCACTACTCGCCATACTCGTCCTTTTGTGCTACTATCTCTGACTCACTCACTGGACCGTCGACCTGACAAAAAACTGCATGTAGGCGGAGAGCTCGGCTAGCTTCAGAGCTAAAGTGGGGCTACAGATTAGGTGTCCCTAGAACCCGCGTATCTAACAGTAGTTCCGCAAGTTTTCTTTTTTTATTTAGTGACGCGTTGACGCAAATTATTTGTGTCGACGCATTTACGTAATCGATGACGTCGACTAAGTCGACGAATCGTCCCAGCCCTAATACAAATAAACTTTACTTACTTACTTACTTACTTACTTACTTACTTACTTAGTAGGTATTATGTTTCTGTAGGACTCAATAACCACACCGTGTAGCTCCATTCATGTTGCATTTACTAAACTGCCGCAAACCTTACATTTACGACCCTTGCCGTAAATCACTGCTGTAAGCCTTAAAAGGCACAGTAACCTGTCACTCGCAATGCTTAACATAACAGAGTCCAGCAGGACACAATACTGAATGTTTTCAGACATAACATTTTCCCCCCACAACCTGGAAACTGAAACATAACATTCAGCCCACATTCCCCAGTGTCACTATCACCCTGTCACATAGTCCCCATACCAGATGGTATGGTACGATGATACGGATGGGACCCTCATTCTCAGAGGGCGTGCTGGCCGTAAAGCTGCGTCGGGCAGTGCTGGTGATTACCCCCCACCCGGTTAGCTCTTGGCCTGGGCTGCCAACCTAGAGCCACTGCTGGGGACAGATGTGATGCAGGTGCTGTGGGGGCTGCGATTCTGTGCAGGCGGTTTGAGTGCCAACGAGTCCCATTCTCCAGTCTGTAAGTGGCCGGCCCCAACTGCTTAGTCACCCGCAGGGGCTCTGACCAGTATGACTGCAGCTTATTTTGGCGGTGGAGGTGTTTGATCCTGACCCAAACCCCTGCAGAAAGTGAGGGGGTCTGCACTCTGTGCGTGGCACCAAACCTCTCTTTCATCCGAGCCTGCGTACATTTCACCTGAGCTCTGGCTTTCTGGAGCCCTGGGCAGCAGCTGGCTCAGCTCTCAAGCAGTCCAGTGGTTGCTTTAGTTCGCGCCCAATCATGAGCAATGCAGGTGACACTCCTGTGGTGGAATGCTTGGATGGTCAGGAGAGTTTGGTTGAGTGTGTCACTGAAGGTTTTACCTTCCTCCAGACAGAGTCTTTCCACCCCCCATTACTCTCTGGGTGATACACTGCCTTCCTGATGTGCTGGACCATATTGTGAGAAACTCTGTGAACTCCACAGATGCAAATTGGGGCCGTGACGACACTGGGGAGGCCCCAGCGCCCAAACAGGTTGTCCAGGCGGTCGATGATGGAGTGTGCAGTGATGGAGCTCAGCTGAAAAACCTCTGGCCACTTCGAATGAAGATCGTTCACAACCAGCAGGTAGCGAGTGTGAGTAGGTGCCCCGTGAAGTTCTCCACAGAGGTCGACCTGAATATGTTCCCAGGGTGAAGACGGCCAAGGGGTTGGGGTGAGAGGAGCTGTGGCAGGCTGACCAGTTTTCCCACTCAGGAGGCAGCAGGCGCAGTTACGTACCAGCTCCGCAACATCAGAATCTATGTGGGGCCACCACACTGTGTCACTCCAGCGCTGCTTCACCTTGACCACCCCCAGGTGCCCCTCATGTGCCATGTGTAGTACTCTGGACCTGAGAATCTCCAGAACGACTGCACGGTGGCCATGGACTAGGCACGCCGCCCCCCAGCAGGAGAGCTTGTGGTAATAGGGAAGCAGCCTGTCATCCACTTTGGCAGGCAAGCCGTCCCGGACGCAGGTACGGAGAGTTGTGAGGGCCTCATCAGCAGCTGAGGCCTGCTGCAGCTCCGCCAGAGTGACTACTGAACTGAGAGGCCCGTGCAGGATGTGGTCGCTCTCTGTGTCTGATGTCACCCCGGCCGTCTCCTTCAACTCTAGACAGGAGGTCGACCACTGTGTTGGCCCGCCAAGGCATAAACTCCAGACTGAAGTTGTACTGGTTCAGCCTGTCAGCAGCCCACCTCAGCAGTCTCATGGGCCTGTGCCCTGAGCCTTGAGTCGCCAGCAGTGCCGTCAGCGCTTGGTGGTCTGTGCGGATGGTGAAAGGCCTCCCGTATAGGTAAACATGCCAGCATTCGCACACCCACAGGCAGGCCAGGGCCTCCTTCTCCCCCACCGAATGCTTCTGCTCTACTGGAGTAAGTACCCGTGAGGCGAAGTCCACCGGGCGTTCCACCCTCTTGAGTCTGGGAGAGCACAGCGCCTAGCGCCACCCCGAAGGCGTCGCAGTTGACCATGGTGGGCGCGGGCAAGCTGAAATGGGTCAGTGTGGGTGAGGAGGTGAGCTGCTGTTTGATGATGCGCACGGCTTTGTGGCAGGCTGGGGTCCAGTACCACGTAACATCCTTTCTGAGCAGCCGGCGCAGGGGGGCTATTGAGTGAGAATAGTGTGCGGTGAATCTGAGGTAGTAGGCGGCCGTCCCCAGGAAGGAAGACAGCTGGGATGGCGACTGAGGGTCTGGCAGCGACAGAATGGCCTCAGTGTGGGACATAATCGGGGCGATGCCCTCCTTCAAAAGCCTGAAGCCCAGGAACTCGACCTCCTCAACCCTGAACATGCATTTCTCAGAGTTCAGCGAGACCCCATGCTGTTCTAAATGCCGAAAGACCTGCTCCAGGCGATCGTCATGCAGTGTGGTGGAGGGCGCATGCACCACCACGTCATCCAGGTAGATGGAGACACCCTGGATACCAGCCAGTATGAGTGACATTATCTTCTGAAAACAGCTCGGGGCTGATGAAAGTCCAAATGCCATGCGTTTAAATCTGAAAACCCCCATGTGCGTGACAAACGCTGTAAAGTCCATGCTGGCCGGTGCCAGAGGGACCTGCAGGTAGCCGTTACGTAAGTCCATCTTACTGAAAACAGTGGAACCGTGGAAATGGCTAGTGAGCTCCTCAGCTGTAGGTAGGGGGTACTTATCAGGGATGATAGCTTTGTTTACATCTGTGAGGTCGACACAGAGTCGCAGCCCTCCCCCCCTTCTCTTGACTATCACCAAGTTAGACACCCACGGCGAGGCATCGGCGGGCTTTACGACGTCCGCCTCCACCAGGCGATGCAGCTTGGCCTCCACCGCGTCATGGAGAGCCAGGGGAATGCGCCGTAGGGACTGGATAACAGGGCAGACTGACAGGTCAACAGTAGGCTGGTGTACAAATTCAGTCATGCAGCCCAGCCCATTGAACAGTTGTGGGTAGCGGTCAGGCCAGGAGGGTGGCAACCTGCAGGACATGCAGGCCCCTAGCATCACTCACAGTAAAACCCAGGGCAAGGAACAAGTCTAGGCCCATAATGTTAGCTCCCTTCCGGGTGATCCAGAACTTCGTGGCAGGCGCACATTGTTGATCATATCTGACGGGGAGGTGGGCCACACCCAGAGTGGAGATGGGGAAATGACCGTAGCCTAACAGAGGTTTAGCCGCTGCTTCCAGAGGCACGTGACTGAAGAAACGGTCATATGTGCATTTGTTCAGGATTGACACTTTAGCCCCTGTATCCACGAAGAGTGGAATGAGAGCTGTGCCCACACGGCATGTGCAGAGCTTGAACGAAGGCTGTGAGGTCTGTACAGTGTTTATGGGGACAGCAGCAGTATCATGGCAAGCAGGACAGCAGCGTGCAAAATGGTTCAACTTGTTGCAGTTACGACAACGTTTTCCCTGGGCAGGGCATGAATGATCTCTGGTTGCATGTTTAGGGGAGCCACAGTTGCTACAGCTCTTGTGCCCACTCTCCCTGGGCCCCCTGTCCACTATCTGTACATCCAAACTGTCACCCACCCTGTCAGCTGCCTCTGCAGTTTCTGTGTGCTGAACTGACGGTGGTGATGATGTCACAGGCTCGTGCACAGCGCGGCCAAATTTGCACGCCTCCATTAGGGCCGTTTCCAACTGCTTTCCAATTACTAAAGCGTCTGCTAGTGTCGTGGAGTCTTAACACTATAAGTCCATCCTCCAAAGCCCCAAAATCACAAAGTCTAGCCAGCTCACGTAATGCTGATACATAGTGGGCAACGGTCTCACCCGGCTTTTGGGTCTTTTTTCGGCGCTGAAGTGAGCCTTCAAGGCAGCCGTAGCTGTGACGTACTTATCATCCGATAAGGTGAGCGTGGCGAAGATTCGCTGTCCCTCCTGCCCGAGACAATGGCGCAGGAGCGTGCACTTCCTCGCCTCCGCTAGGTCCGAGTGTCCTAAAGCCAGCAAATAATCTTCAAACGACGTCAGCCAACAATCCCAGGGAACAGCTGGATCACCGGGAACAGGTAGGAAAGGTGGCGGTTGTGGTAAGACGAGTTCAGATATCCTCGTTCGCCAAATATTATGTTTGTTTAGGACTCAATAACCACACCGTGTAGCTCCGTTCATGTTGCGTTTACTGAACTGCCACAAACCTTACATTTACAACCCTTGCCGTAAATCACTGCTGTAAGCCTTAAAGACACAGTAACCTCTCACTCACAGTGCATAACGTAACAGAGTCCAACAGGACACAATACTGACCGTTTTCAGGCGTAACACTAGGTTATGCTACTTGCTTATTAAGTGGCCAGTGGTGACACCGAAATGAGATGACAATGTTCATGAAGTTCATTTATTAAACTGTGCTAAAATATTATTCAGGCAGGTTATGGCTTTTTGTGCCAACAATGTGAAGAATTTATTCAATACCAAGAGTTTGAAAATTGTACAGATGTCTGACTGATTGATTAACATTACAAGACATATTTCTGTGAACTATGGGTGCTGTAAACTCAATGAAATGACAACCACATACAGCATACATAACTTTCAACTCATTTTAAATACAATTGCCTTAACACAAATTTCCTGTAAACACAAAAAAACTACTTTTAACTTAAGGCACTTCCACTTTTTACATGTTCAGGATCACACTGAACAGGCTTGACTGGCATGTAACTCTCTCACACTCACACACACTCTCACACTCACACACACTCTCATTCACACACACCCTCTCTCTCACTCACACACACTCTCTTTCTCTCATACTCTCTTTCTCTCACTTACACACACACACACACACACACACACACACACACACACACACACACGCGAGAAGTGGCCAACAGAAAAGTCCCTTTTATGGATCAAGGAATTCAGTAAGGACTCTCCTAGTCTATATCCTTGGCGTTCCATTTCCTTCCGCTTTCTTTGAGTTGGAATTTTAAATTGAGTGGATTTATGAGGACTATTGTTGTCTGCTCCTCAGATCTCTGAATGGTAAATTGAGACAGCTAGCTAGACTATCTGTCCATATCTGAGTTTTCTCTCGCACAACGTTTGCAGCGGCTCTGTGTGGAGTTTAGCACCGCCCATGACGATTCTGATTGGTTTAAAGAAATGCTATTAAACCAGAGCACTTTCCCTCCCATCCGCGAATGCTATGTGGAGTAGCCAGACCCTCCTTCAGCGTGCTTTGGAGTAGGGTCTGGCAAAGCGAGAGTAGGACTCTCCTGACCCTATTCCCCTCTGGCTGTGATGCAGTCGGCTCTGAAATGAGTCTGTGTGTCTGGCTGGTTGTCCTTGTCATGCGTCTCCTTGGTGGCCTCACAGTAGTAATGGAGCACAAAACAGGCATAGATGACAAAGGGAAGGTCGTTTAGATTAATGTCCAACGCCCTTCTCAATGCTCTAAACCGTGCTTTCAGTCTGCCAAAAGTGCATTCAATGGCCATTCTAGCTCGACATAAGGACAGTCCAAAATACTGTTCCTGAACAGTGCTGCCCCCATTTGCATACTCCGTCATCAGGTAGGGAAGCAAAGGATATGCTGGGTCCCCAAGAAGGAAAACTGGAATGGCCTCCTCGCGTTCTACAATTAGTTTTTTTTGAGGAGGGGATTGTGCCATTTTTCAAATGTGTGTTCAGTATAGAGTTTGCAAACATACGGTATGGACACTACCCGGCCATTTCACTACAACATCAATAAATGAATACTTGAAATCACAGGTGGCTTGTATGTTAAGAGAGAATCTCCCCTTCCTGTTCAAGTAATCCATAGCATTTTTGGATGGCTGCCTTATTTAAACATATGTCCCATCCACTGCACCAATGCACTGAAGGATGCCATGGGCTTGGTGAAACCCTGTTACAAGCTCCTCTCCTCTTCAGCAACAACCACTTCGTTCTCAAAGTTGTCCCACCAACTAGAGGTCCGACCGGGTCTCGTCCAAAACCGGCGACGATGGCGGCAAGGTCTGTGTCGTGGGAGAGTAGTCATAAGCAGTGACCTGCGTAGGATTGTATTCTGACGCCTCTGTTCCGCCATTTAATGGGAGAACTGTGCATGTATCTGTATACATGTAACAAGCAAGTTATTAGCAGCAATATTTTTGCTACGTCCGCCATTACCGAGATTCGCCTCATGTTAACAAAGGAGATAGCAGCGCACAATCTGACGTCAAACAAAGGAGACAACAGTGCGCACTCTGACATCACAAGCCAAAATCTCCGGTTTCACCTGCTACACGACACCAATGCAACCGGAGTATCTAAAAACCTTCACCCTGGCGGGAGTTTTCAAAAAGGTTCGGTTTCAGATCTAATACCTTGTTTGCGTGTGGACGAACAGCCTAACCGCAAAGAAAAAGCTGCGGTTTTGAAAATACCTGTGTTCTCTCTTTGAGTCTCTTTGAGAATAAAAAAAATAGTCAATCCTTGATAGACAGAGTGTGCATGAGAGTAAAAGGTATAGTCCCTCTTTGTTGGATTTTGATCCCTCCATATATCTGAGTTTTTTTAATCTCCTGAATAATAAGGTTTTGATGTATCCAGAATCGGATGGAGTCTCACATTAAAGTCTCCCTCACAAATAAGAATACCTTGCGCCTCTGAGATCAGTAAATCAAAAATGTGTTTATAGAATTTCCAGTTAGATCCCGGAGTATGGAGTTTTAATCCTATCTTTATTCAATTTGAGAGCATAACTCTCTCATGGACTTCTCATATAGAATTTATCTGCAAAAAAATACAACAGCGTGTTTATTTTCTCCGTAGATTGAGATCCTTTGGAGCTAGTAGCCAAATCATTTCTTTGTTTTTCACATCAGTAATTCAGAGTATCATGCTCTACTCTAGTACTGCTTGGCTAAGTAGCCTATCAGTTAAAAATAAAACAAAGCTGTTCAATCAGATTAAAATTTGCTCAAAGATTATAGGACTACCTGTAGCACACTCCTTTCAGGAGGCTCACAATAAAAGTATGCTTAGACTGGCCAGAAATATTTCAAATGAGTCTTCACATGTCTTGCACAGTGAATATCAGCTTCTGCCTTCAAACAGACGCTTTAGAGTTCATTCTTTTAATCACATCAGACTTAAAAACTCTTTCATACATCAATCAATCCTATTGTTAAACTCGGATCCCTGGCCTACGTCAATGCCAGCTAGCACCCACCAGTCTGCCTGTTTCTCGGCCTGCTAGCATCTTGGCTACAGGTTCTCTGTTCATGACCCGGTCTACACCCTTGCCTGCTTCCCCTGAAATCCTGTCAGAATGCCCCACTGCTACGTGGTCAGTGAGTACCCCCGACCACCAGCAGTCCTTTGAGGGTAACCGCCTGGCCATATTCCCTGGGACCCATGGAGGCCGTAGAAGGGGTAAGGGTCAACATGGCTCCAGACGCCATGCCCGGCTTCAATCTCTCCTCACCCCGGAGCTGTCGCTAGCCAGCTGCCTGGGTTCCCGTGTTGTCCAGCGGCCCCGAGCCCGTGCTGTGCAGCGGCCCCGAGCCCGTGTTGTGCAGCGGTCCAGAGCCCATGCTGTGCAGCGGCCCAGAGCCTCAGCTGTCCAGTCTTCCAGGGCCTCAGCTGACCAGTCTTCCAGAACCCCAGCTGACATGCAGCTTTCCAGAGTCCCAGCTGACGTGCAGCCTTCCAGAACCCCAGCTGACGTGCAGCCTTCCAGAACCCCAGCTGACGTGCAGCCTTCCAGATCTCCAGCTGACGTGCAGATTTCCAGAGTCGCCAGGAGGGTATCGCCTTCGCCGCCGACCTCCAGAGAGTCTTCGCCTTCCTGCTCGGCCGCCAGAGGGATTCTGCCTTCGCTGCCGGCCGCCAGAGGGATTCCAATCCTCTCCCTGCAGGTCAAGCACAGCCAGCATCTAAAAGACCCACCACTGCAGCCCTGGGTGATTGCTCAGAGATGGAGTCATACTTGCTGCACATTGTACATGTATGGTCGGCCTAGGAGAAACATGCAGTCATGTGGGGGCTCTGCTCTTTGCCATTCAGTCAGCTTTGACTATACGGGACTCAAAACTGTAACTCATGAGGAAGCCTACTGGTTAATGCCAAGTTGTATATCCATCCGTATAGGAGTGAGGTACAAAATATTAATTTTCACTCCAGCAAAACAATGAAAAGAAAAGTTGATACTTGTCTGTCATCTGTAATGCATGGTAAACATAGTGATGGTGCTGAGGCAAAATTAGCTCACACAGCACCACCCACAAAGACTGAGACAAAAACATTCCTTGCTGACTGATAGAATACAAATGACAGAGCAGTCCTTTTGTCTGTTATGCCAAGTTATGCTAAACATTATGCTCCAGTAATTCATAAGAAAGGCCCAAAAAACTTGAAAGAACTGTTTGATGACACATACCTTGAAATGGACAAAGATGATACATAAATATGATACGTGTACAAATCAGAAATAGAAAACATTGAGGTCACTAAATGCCAAGCTGAATATGTTGAACAACAAACAAGAGACTATTCAAAATGTAAACAGTGGTATCAGCATACTGTAGGTCTGGTAGGGTGACTGCATCCAGTGGGGGTTCTACATTGAATTACACCCTGGGCGAGACCCCCTTCGACACACACAAAATTCAAATTTTGTGTATACTATATATAGTGTATATGTATTTAAGTTCTGATAACTTATACTGTCATATTTTGTGCAGAATTGTGTTCATTGTCTCTTGGCAATGTTGGAGATTGTGCACCTTAAGTGTTTCCTCTTTTAATTGCAATAGTTAAATAACTGGATTCGCTTAAGTGTGTTTTTCAAATGTTCTAATGAAGGATTTGTGCGATTGAGAAATATAATTTTCTCTTTCACTTATGTTGTTATAATAAAATATATATATATTAGGGCTGTCAAAATAACGCGTTAATTTCGATTAATTAATCTCAGAACAAGTAACGCGTTAAAAAAAATAACACAGATTAATATATTCCATATTGACGTTTGACCCGGAGCCATTCTAGCCACCATTGGACTGTAAAATGAAGGAGGGAGACGAGAATGTTCTGCCTGGATTATTAATTGGAACATATTATACTTGCTAGTAGCTGGATTAAACACGGTTACAATGCTGACAGCTAATGCTAAACGGTGTAAAGTTTGACTGTGTTTTACTGTGGAGGATTCAACACCGGTATGTAACAATCTGCAGCTTCCATTGGAAAAACAACACAGACGGTGCATTCAATGAAACTGGTAAACTACAGCCTCGTGGTGCATTTGAAGTTATTGTAAATGTCCTTTTCCCATCTGATGGTTCAACAGCAATTTACTAGTGAAATAGGTTATTGTTATTGTTATACATTATTATTAAATCATTTAATTTTGACCATATGGCCTTAGCAATAAACAAGCCGTTCTTTAATGTCACCAACTGTTTTTTTTTTTCTTTTCTTTTTTTACTTTCTTAAAAAGTATCGGTTCAGGCACTGTTAATTATGTATGCGATTAATTTTGATTAATTAATCACAGAGTATGTAATTAATTAGATTAAATTTTTTAATCGATTGACAGCCCTAATATATATATGTATATATATATATATATATATATATATATATATATATATATATATATATATATATATATATATATGTGCCAAGAATATATTCAATCAGATATATACAAAATTTAACAAGAGCAGAGAGCAACAATAATATAAAATATTAAGAATAATATACAAATAAAATATAGAATAAATATTCTAAATAGCATAAATCCTTCATCACACAAATGTGAACACACTAAAGAGAATCCAATTATTACACTATTGCACTAAGAACAGAAAACACAAACTAAAATTAAACCTGACCTTTCTGGCCTTCCTTGATACAAAATCATCAATGATGTCATCGTATGAAATCTGCTCGCCTATTGAGTGATTGATACTGATGACGGCAAGGCCAGTGAGCCGTTCCTGGGACATGGTTGACCTCAGGTATGACTTGATCAACTTTAGTTTTGAAAAGCTCCTCTCTGCTTGAGCCACAGTGACTGGCAGAGTAATTGCAATCCTGAGAGCAGTCCAAAAGTTGGGGTAGATCTCCGATAGATCCTTATAATGCATAAAAGTGAGAAGCTCAAGGAGGTTCATGGTCCCCTGTTCCCCCCCTTGCCTGGACCGTTCGATTTGGGAGACCAAGGTGAACTGTCCCCCACCCCCCCTCCCCTTTCCCCTTCTCACATGGCTTCTGTGCACAAGTACGTCTCGCTGCTCCTCTCTGTGCACGGCAATTTTCAGCAAGCAGGGGCGCCTGCAGCTGCAGGGGGCGCTGATTTGCCAATTCCCCACACAGTGAAATAAAAAAATGCCGCCCTGGGTGGCTGCCTGCTTCGCCCGTACCAAAAACCGCTACTGACTGCTTCAAATGTTAAGGCAGTGAATCTACATCAATTAAAAATTCATCAAAGAGTCTTGTAAAAGCTATATGTTATCCACTATCTACCATGTTTCAAACCAGAGCAACAAACTGGGGATGTGAGCATGAGGAGAAGGCCTTAAGTGATTACTGTGCGATACAGAGAGCCTCACTTGATTGTAAGAAGAGTGAGTTAATCATTGATGCAGAGTTTGCCTACATGGGAGCATCACCTGATGCAATTACTTATTGTGACTGTTGTGGCAGTGGCCTTGTAGAAGTTAAGTGCCCTTTTTGTACACATAGCAACCTAAAGGAATCCCTGAACAGCAAATCGTGTCTTGAAATGAGGTAATTTGAAGCTCAAACATTCTCATTCTTATTACTACCAAGTGCAGACTCAGTTGATGATGTGTAACATGAAAAATGCAGACTTTGTTGTATGGACAGAAAAATACATTAATATGGAGAGAATAGAGCCAGACCAGCTACTATGTGTTTGACATCAAAGAAAAGGCAAAGGTTTTCTTCTGTGAAGCTCCTTCCTGAATTGGTTGGTAAACTGTACTCAAGGCCACAGCCTTCCCAGATGCAAATCACCCTAGATGAATCAAAAGAGTCTGATCAGCAAGGTACCACCAAGAAAAACAAAACACCATCTCTAAAAGAAATCATATGTGTGTGACAAGAGCCGTTTCATAGGGGTGCTCGTGTTGTGCTCTGTGGGAATGAAAATTGTAGTTGTCAGTGGCTTCATCTTCAGTGCATGGGTCTAAAGCGGATGCCCAACAAGAACAAAAAATGGCACTACCTTGTCAAAAGCAGCCTGCATAATAAATTAACTGCAAACATATACAGTATTTTACATATGTTGGCACAAGTACATAAACTATTTTAATGTTTTTGTGAGTGAGAAGATATGTCCATGAAGGGTAGTTACAAAATTATTACACAATAATTACACATTCTCACTCATTAAAGTGTTGTTATTGAAAAGCACTCAAAATATCAAAAGTAAAAAGCACATTCTTAAGGATGCTATCTGATTGCTGGTTTTGGCAGTTCAAGATGCACGTTTTGGTAAGATACCTGTGTATATTACACTTGAGATCATACATAAGCCTGCCATTGCACATTGCTGTAAATCTCACACTGTAATGATGTATTACAATGTTATTCTATACATTTGTATAATTAGTGTGCTGTTTCATTTGAGCAATAGGTCTTTCAAAATATCCACCTAGCTAGATGGCACAATGGAACCACGCATATTAGTCAAACAGTAACACTATCTTATCAATGGCAGGTATTTCATTCCCATTGGATAAGAGGTAACTGATTGCCAATCTCCCTTATAGTATTGTGTATTTGTTGCGCACCAGTCCTATAACCCTTTCAACATGTATGCGTACATGTGCTACTTTACGAGTACTTTCTACCTCAGCTGCTGACAACTGTGATTTACTTTTTGTAAAGCTAGGAGTTATCACAATACAAGCGAACTGTTTCTTTTATGTCAAAACGTCTGTCTGCTAGTATTAAATCTCCAGGGAGAAGTTTATCAAGCAGACCAGAATTCTCTGTTATGTATTCATCACTTGCTCTGCCCCCCCATGATTTAGACAAAAATGACACAGATCCTTGTGGTGTAATTCTAATAAGATACATATATTGATGGTGTTGTGATGCTTGTGTAACGGGTTGTATATAGGGTTGGGTACCGTTTGAATTTTTACGATTCCGATGCTGAACCGGTACTTTTAAAACGATTCCGATTCCTAACCGATTCCTAAACCGATTCTTGAAAAACTGAAAAATGACATCAAAGAAAGGCTCTTTTATGGAGTTTTTTTTTAAATTGAAAATTATTTAAATTTAACAATATATTAACGTTTTAAAGTACTTAAATATATAATAAGTAAACCTAAGTCGCCTAACACATAACTACAATAATTTAACAAATAACAGTTACACTATTAACAAGTAACAACAAAATAAATGTTGCTGAGTTGGTATGCCAACCAGCTTCAAACTTCAGCAGTTCTTTTGCAGAAAAATGACCATATTTGCCTTCTCTGGCAAGATACCACACCTCTCCTGACTTATGGCATGTCCTGCACAGGAGAAAACTCTCTCAGATAGGTTCCAAGAGGCCTGTACACACAGGTATGAGTTTGAAAGGGCAGACAATTTGGGGAGGCTGTCCTGCCTCCCCCACCACCAGGCTACAGGGTCTTGTCCTGAACGATAGACCAGCAGAGCAAGTGTAATATGTTTACTAGCGATCACACAGTGAATGCCTTTACGTCCGTTTTGGTGAGCCCAAAGGGAAAATATGGCATTTTAAAAGTAGCCTACATTTACGATAGCTAGCTAACAGTAGACTACAGAGAAAGTGTGATATTTTTACGTCCATTTCAGAATGTGTACAAAAAGCCGCCTATCAGCAGTGATAGTAGAGTGCATGTCCAAGAATAGCGCGGACACATGCTTCACACCGCGAGCGGGCACGTGCGCCTCTCGGCAGAAAAGGGAGAAAAGAAAAAAAGAGTCTGCCGCTGTCTGGAGCGACAGAGGGAACATTTTTCACTCAGAACCAAAATGAGGAACTGAAATTTTCGCTGTAATCCGGTCCGAATACTACCGTTTGCGTAGGAACCGGATCCATAGTGGAACCGGGTTTCTGTACCCAACCCTAGTTGTGTATAGGTTCTGTTAAATTCCTGCATAAATGGGGACAGCGCCGTCTGCTGGCGTCACTTTTCCCATTGTGCCGCAGCGCCAAAAGGTATGCTCATATTTCAGTATGTTTGGTCAAGTAATAACGTTTACGCCACATATCATGCTGGATATGGATGACAATACATTTGCTCGCCATTTCATCAGAATCAGAAGAGCCAGGTTTCAGCAGCTCCTTCAACTGCTTTAGGAGGGTGGCCTGCACAGCGAACACAGCCATGGACTTCCCCCCTTGCCTGTTCCCAAAAAGGCCCTCATGTTTCTCTGGTATAGGGCCAACTAGAACAGCTACAGAGAGATATCTGATAAATGTAATGCTTCCCAGTCAGCGACGCACAGAGCCATCCTTCAAGTGCTGACCATCATGTCAGGGATCAGCACAAACTTTGTATCTTGGCCAAGGGGCTGTGAGAAGAGGATGTCTTCTGCTGTCTTCAAGCACATCTCTGGCATCGATGGAGATGGTTGCCACATCAGGGTCCAGAGGCCACCCATCAGAGGAGGGGATTACATCAACAAGAAGTCCTACTACTCTGTCCTCATCCAGGGTATTGTCAATGAGATGAAGGCCAGTTCATTGACATCTTTGCTGGACCACCAGGCAGGGTGCACGATGCCAGGATGCTGCGGGGCTCCACTTTTTACACATAATCTATCTTTAAGTCATACCTAGAACTGGCCTAAACCTAAAACCCACAGAGTAAGGCTAGATAGATAGCACTATCCTAAAGTATATTATTTCTTAGTAGAGTAGAGGGGTGCTACATCATGTAATGTAATGTTCATGTATTTCTAGGTGTTGTAATACAAAGTGTTAAACCTTAACTTAATGCTTCATCGTGCTTCACAGGCCAGTGAGGTGTTTTATAACTGAAAAGACTGGTAACATTCAACCATTCAACTCTTGGTTAATAATAATAAAACTGAAATCTACTAGGGCCCCTCCCTGTGGGCGAATTGTTATCCTTTACTTTTTTGTAGGCCTCCACCAACGTGTTCCATTTGCGAGCCACCTTGTCTTGCACAAAGGTCTGCTTGAAATGGTCGCTTAGCTTGCCAGCGATATCCTCCCACAGCAGCTTCTTGGACTTCCTGGCCAGCTTCAGGTGCTGGTTCAGGTCCTGGAGTGACCTGGTTTGGTCTTTCAATAAAGTCTCATTGGCAAAAGGGAGTTTTTCCTCCTAAAAGGGAGTTTTTCCTCACCACTGTCACACTAAATGCTTGCTCTTGGGGGAATTACTAGAATTGTTGGGTCCTTGTATAATATAGAGTGTGGTCTAGACCTACTCTATCTGTAAAGTGTCTTGAGATAACTCTTGTTATGATTTGATACAATAAATAAAATTGAATTGAATTGAATTGAAGTGAGGCAGTGGCAGGCAGTGGGGCGGTGGCTCCCACCTGGCTGATATCTGAATCAGAAAAGAAAAAGAGGGAAAGATGTTAGCACACCCTCAGGGTTTAATAACAGTACTGTACAATAATGAGTATTGTTATGGAATATGTTTGCAGGTTTCTCTCTCTCTCTCTCTCTCTCTCTCTCTGTCTCGCCCCTCCTCCACTCACAGGCGTGTGACCCTGAAGGACACACACACACACACACACACACACTGTATTAGTACACTCTGGTTGTTATGCACTTATCCTTGAAGGTACTAGACGTGATTGTTCGTTTATGGGGCGGGCCAAACCATCACCTATCAAAAATAAACTCTCTGCTGAGTTCAATGATACCTCACACAAGACTCTACCTTAAATGGTTCACCAGTTATGAAAGGGGCGTGGCTTAATCATAGGGGGCGGGCCAAACCATAAGCAATAAAGAAGGAACTCTCTGCTGAGTTCAATGAGACCTCACACAAGACTACCTTAAATGGTTCAAATGTTATGAAAGGGGCGTGGCCTGAGTAAGTGGGCGTGGTTATATTATAGGAGCCGGCTCAGTATCACATATAGACCACACATTATAAGTTTCATGTAAATTGGATGATGTTTGTCATATAAGGCTTATTTCCTGTTGTCAATATTGGCCTCTAGATGTCCTCAGTCCTGGACTCTTGTTGATTGTGGGAAATTTCAAGCAGATATGACAATGTACACTGTAGTTACAGCCACTTTCTCGTTCATCGCTAAACACTCAAAATGGCTGCCACGCCCACACTGTTTGACGAAAAGATGTTCTTTTAATAACTTTTCATCTTTAAGGTGTTGAGATGGTACAGACCAAATTTGAAGTCCATCGGATGAAATCTCTAGGAGGAGTTCGTTAATGTATAGCACCTTGACTTTTAGGCCTACTTCCTGTTGCCACTAGGGGGCGCTATGACTTTGAGTCAATTTTGTTGGGTAAATATCCTCAGACAGGATATCGAGGCGTAGTCGGGGTGGAGAGGGGTTGCAGTTCGGTGGGCTGGGGATCTCATCGCTGCTTTTTGCTTTTTGCCTGATGGCATCATCGGCCTGTGACCTTCAGCACTCACTGGATCGGTTCGCAGCCGAGTGTGAAGCCGCTGGGATGAGGATCAGCACCTCTAAATCGGAGGCCATGGTTCTCAGCAGGAAACCGATGGAGTGCCTTCTCCAGGTAGGGAATGAGTCCTTACCCCAAGTGAAGGAGTTCAAGTACCTTGGGGTCTTGTTCGTGAGTGAGGGGACAATGGAGCGGGAGATTGGTCGGAGAATCGGCACAGCAGGTGCGGTATTACATTCAATTTATCGCACCGTTAGATGAAAAAGAGAGCTGAGCCAGAAGGCAAAGCTCTCAATCTACCGGTCAGTTTTTGTTCCTACCCTCACCTATGGTCATGAAGGCTGGGTCATGACCGAAAGAACAAGATCCAGGGTACAAGCGGCCGAAATGGGTTTCCTCAGGAGGGTAGCTGGCGTCTCCCTTAGAGATAGGGTGAGAAGCTCAGTTATCCGTGAGGAGCTCGGAGTAGAGCCGCTGCTCCTTTGCGTCGAAAGGAGCCAGTTGAGGTGGTTCGGGCATCTGGTAAGGATGCCCCCTGGGCGCCTCCCTAGGGAGGTGTTCCAGGCACGTCCAGCTGGGAGGAGGCCTCGGGGGAGACCCAGGACTAGGTGGAGGGATTATATCTCTAACCTGGCCTGGGAACACCTCGGGATCCCCCAGTCGGAGCTGGTTAATGTGGCCCGGGAAAGGGAAGTTTGGGGTCCCCTGCTGGAGCTGCTACCCCCGCGACCCAACCCCGGATAAGCGGATGAAGATGGATGGATGGAAATATCCTCAGAGTTAGAGTCTTATGAATCCTGAAAAGTTTCGAGCCAATTGGACAATGTACACTCAAGTTACACCCACTTCCTTTTTTGATGGCGAAACGCACAAAATGGCCGCCCCACCATGGCCATGCCCTATGACGAAATTTTTTTCTTTTAACAACTTTTCATCTTTAACGTCTTAAGATGGCACAGACCAAATTTGAAGTTGATCGGATGAAATCTCTAGGAGGGGTTTGTTAAAGTACGACATGTGGAAATGGCCAAAATTGCCAGCGGGGGGCGCTATGACCAAAAGTCAATATTGGCCTGTATATGTCCTCAGGCCTGGACTGTTGTTGATTGTGTGAAATTTCAAGCAGATATGACAATGTACACTGTAGTTACAGCCACTTTCTCGTTCATCGCTAACCACTCAAAATGGCCGCCATGCCATGCCCACACCGTTTGACGAAAAGTTTTTCTTTTAATAACTTTTCATCTTTAAGGTGTTGGGATGGTACAGATGAACTCTCTCTAGGAGCAGTTCGTTAAAGTATAGCATCTTGACTTTTAGGCCTACTTCCTGTTGCCACTAGGGGGCGCTATGACTTTAAGTAAATATCGGCCTTTATTTGTCCTCAGGGTTGGACTCTTATGAATCCTGAAAAGTTTCGAGCCAATTGGACAATGTACACTCAAGTTACACCCACTTCCTGTTTTGATGGCGAAATATAGAGTCCTGTGCAGTAAACGGGGAAACATCATTGCCTCTATCGCTACCACAAGAAAGTTTTAAAAAGCTATGTGGGTAAAAAGAAAACAAAACACAAGCACTGAACTGCCCAGAAGTTTATGTCCTGCTGAATGTTTGCCAAACGACAAAGCACAGTCGATCTGTCTCTTTTCTTTCTCTCTTTCTCTGTGAAATAATGCTGCATTCAAGTGCGGTCGGGAAAGCCAGTACAGTAACGTTACTCCTCTTTCCACAGAAGATGAATCACCTTTAGATATTATTGCTATTTCATTGTTAACAAAAAAGAGAGAGGAGGAAGAGAAAGCCTGTATAAGGCAGATGCAGTAATACAGTACATTGACAATAATAATACTTTGTTTATATTTTTTTAATGTGAATTTGTTAAGCACCATTCAATTAAAATGTGACTGAACGACTGAAATTATTTATTCATGAATGTGAATGTTTAGTTTTGGTGTTAAGTTCATTAAATGACTAGAAGCATTACCAAATGCATTTGAATATAATAAATAGAAATGCTGGTAAAATAAACTTTGATTACGTTAGGATAAAAATGTTGCGGCCCTCTTTATCAAAAATGTTGCCCATCCCTGGGACAGAAAGTCTAGCTAGCTGTCTGGATTTACCCTGCAGAGATCTGAGGAGCAGTTAACCATAGTCCTCATAAATCCACTGGAGTTTAAAATTACAACACAAAGAAAGCGGAAGGTAACGGACATCAGTCCGAAAAGAGTGACATCTGGCGGAATTCCCGGAAGTGGAACATCATAAATATAGACTAATCTTTGATAAAAAATTTAAATTAGTGAGACCTCTTGCATGTAATAGTCACTCTTTGATTTTCTTCTTGTGTTTACCAATGTCGGCTCCAGGGAATAACGGCCTGAAAGCTGGTTTTCTGGTGGAATCACGGAATAAGTATGGAGAATTGGAGTAATATGCTTCTGTAAAAAACGGGTGACTAAGAAAGACTTTTACTTGTTGTCAAGGGCTGGCAAGCGTGAGTGACCGCGCCCGTCTTGGTTTGAAAGTGCCGGCATCCAGGTAGTCTGGCGGTGTCTGTAGCGTAGGGCATGTATGATTAAAGGCGTTGATCACTACAAGCTGATGTAAATGATCGGAGTAAGGTAATCAGGATAAATGCCAATCCCCAATCAGTTAAAAAAAATGCCAAAATCGGCTCCGATCTGATACTGTGAGCAGGACATCACTAATCAGAATATCTCCTAGTCCCTAATGTCTTGCTGACAATAATAGATTGTCTTCAATGAATAATAGGTTGTCTTTGATATTCATACAGTTAACAATTCTAAAGCAGAAATGAGGATTTCCCAGATGAAACATGAAAATAGATAAGAGTCTTTACAGTGGAAAACGTTTCTGGTTCAGAAATATTCAATCAATCAGCCAGATGAATGTCTTTTTTCATCAGTTCCACAGTCAGGATGTGTGTGGGTGTGTGTGGGTGTGTGTGTGTGTGTGTGTGTGTGTGTTCCTCCAGCTGAGTCGGGGCTAATGTATTGTTTAAGATCTCCTTTGAAGTTCCTCTCCAAAATAATGAGACCCTTCAGTTGCTGCACACTCAAAATCTCTTTTCTAATTATCTCATACACACACACACACACACACACACACACACACACACACACACACACACACACACACACACACACCTTCTCCTTCATACGACCTGCTCCTTTCATTCTTTTCTTATGTTTAATTCTTTTTGTCCCACATCCCCAAACCTTCACTTCCCAAAGGCTATGGCGTATTATTCATATCTTTTTTCAAGAGTATATTCTTTCAATTTGAGAGCATTGACTTGACGTTCAGATTTTGTAATAATTTCCCCTCAAAACCTTGCTCTCACACTCAAATAGCCACTGCTTGCGCTCGGATTTGCTTTGTTTCCACTCAAACTTCATTCTTGGGCTTAGATATGATGTTGCTTGGACAGATTTCCTGCTTGCCCTCAGGCTGCCTATGTGTGCTTGCTAATCTTGTCCTCTTAGTCCTCTTCTCCTGCGCTCTCGGATTTTTTGTGTTACAACCCTGTCTATGGGATGAGATCTGTTTCATAATGTTTGTGTGAACAGATTGACAATCTGTGTGTAAATATGCACACAATGCACACAACCTGTCAATATAAAACACATTCCACAAATACAAAAAAATGATTTGTAAACTCACAAAAATAAAAAAAGTTTCACAAAGTTTTCACAAATCTGTAAGTACATTACATTACATTACATTACACAAATTTACAAATAAATGAAAAGCATTTGTAAAAAAATTTCTAACATTCACAACTTTCAAAAGAACATTTGTGAATCCAGTTTTTAATCTGCAAAACGAGGCATTTCTATGCATTCTATGTGTGTTGATCTGCATTTTACACACAGAGTTTGAGACAAACATTCTGCCAGCTTGGACAAAAATCGACTCGTATCACTCGGCCATTTTCAGTAACCACATGATCCCCTGCTGATGACGTCACGTCTGCTTTTCAAAGTAAGAGCACGCTCATTCAATGAGCAGTGTTAAAGATCATCTAAATCTATTTCTACCCTAATTCTAAACTGTCTCTGGCAGTTTATTTTCAATAATCAGCATAACGACATAAGTATTCATTAGTTTTATTATGTGAATGTGACACAGTTAATGTGGCATATGTGTTTAATATGGGTAAATATGGAGGTCACGTGACCGGCAATCGCAATGGTCGCTCAGGGCTAGACTTCCTCACCCATCTCCGTATTTTCATTAAAAAAGTGGTCTATTCCTTCTTCTTCGACGTCAATCATTTTCTTCTTACCACAGTGACTCAGTGAAATGCCTGCAGCAGCAAAAAAGCAGGTGTCATTGCCGTTTACCCGGACACAGAAACCTACCAACATGGCGGCGGCTACTGATGCTAGCCTTAAACATGGAAAACGTTATAGCCAAGGTCCTGGAAAAGCAACAAAGTGTGCTTGAATCAGTGGTCCGTAATGCAGTGAAGGAAGCGCTAGCAGAAATCGATACTTCGCTGCAACACATCAGGACAGAGCTCGAGAGGCAGGGAGCTACGGTACGTGATCTGGTGCAACAACTAGACAAGACACAAGGAGATAACAGGCAGATGACAAACGTGGTGAGCAGGCCCGGGATGGCAGAACCAGCGGCTATGGACTAGCGGTATCTGGAGTACTATACCAAATTTGATTCGAGGGCACTATACGTAAGTTTTGGAACCAAACTTTAAAGGGACATTTAATAGGCTGAAAGAACATGATGAATGCGGACTAATCATCTTATAATCTATATTTATTACTCCTACTAGGCTGGTGTGTTTTTCGCATAGTCTATTTCAGAATTTAATAGCTGATTGAAACCTAGTTCTAAGGTTTTTGTAACATTGTTCATGTTTAACATAAGAGTGCACTAGACCTGTTTCAATTAACCTCTGACTTTAGACAGGAGGGGCAGTTTTGAGCTGGAGTTTTGCGTAAGCTGCGTTTGATGCGGCCACGTATCTTACAGATAGGGGAGGGGGTCTGTGGTCTCGAAGAATTAGGGGATTTATTTTATTTTTTATGTTTTTACCACACTTTGCTTAGATCTGACAGTTCACCCTTTGCTACAAATCTATCAGCAAATTCTGGGAGGGGGTACTCGAGACATGTATATGTGCAAATTTTGAAGATGGCTGAGCTTTCAATCCTTTCAGTTAACATTAGGGGATCAAACAAGCTAAATTCCTGGACTATTTAAGAAGGAAGAACATAGACGTGGCGCTTATTCAAGAGTCACATTTACGTAAAATCGTCGTTGCTGCTTCATCTAGTGATGACACCAAAACCAAGGACTCCATTGTGTTGCTGTCGCGGAAATGCGCACTCACCATAGACAAAAGTAGTAAAGACCTATCAGGCAAGATATCTTATATATGTACCACGATAAGGAGTAGGAAAATAGCCTTTGTTTCGGTATATGCACCGTCTACATATGATGAAAGCTTTTTCCCGCGCCTAACCAATGAATTGCTTTCTCTCAATGAATATTCCCTAATTATAGGGAGAGACATGAAAACTAGATTTAAATCAGGATAGATCAGGGTGTTAATCACACAAAAGCCCAGAAACATATATCAGACATGTTTAAAGCAGTTGTGGAATCCCACCATCTTACAGATATATGGAGGATGCACAACCCTACTAGCAAGGATTACACCTTCTTTTTCACACGTCAACTCACCCACTCGCATTGATTATATCTTGTGCTCCAGTGAGCTTAAGGCAATGTTCCACACAATAGCAATAGAACCAGAAATGCTGTTTAATAACTCCCTTCTCCAGAACACAGCCTTTGATGCCAGACTGGCTGAGTTTATATCAATCAACACCGACTCAGTTTCTGACCCTGCACATACCTGGCAGGCAACTAAAGGATTTATTAGAGATTTCACATCTTCCTTTGCGGTCAACTTGAAAAGGAAAAGAGAGGCAAGGATTGCGGAGTTGGAAGAACGCTGTAAATCTTTAGAGCAGTCTCTTAAGACGTGTTTTTCTAAATCTACACATACTCTTCTAGTCACAAGTCGAACAGAGCTGAATGATCTGCTAAGAAGGAGAGCTGAATTCATAATACACAGAGTGAGGCAAAATTATTATTTTAATGGCTGAAAACCAAACAAATTGCTTGCTCTGAAATTAAAACAAAGCAAATCCTGAGCTACTATCAACAGCATCAGTACAGACCGAGGTATCTCAACAAGAAGGATATCAGCACCACTTTTCAATCCTTATATTCAAAGTTGGATGAGTCCTCCTGCAACTCAGATCTGACACAGTGCCAGGAGTTCCTAAAAGAACTAAATCTGCCTCTTCTTGACCCAGAGAAGGCAGAAGAACTGGGTTAACCTATAACGTTGTTGGGAATTCGTAGGGTATAGATTTAATGATTGGCAAATTATCAAAGATGTTTTATCAATATTAATAAAGTTATGAACATGGTTATTAATAACTTTATCAAATCGACACTCAAAACGGGGCACCACCCTGGAAGTCAGGGACCAATAATCAAACTGTGAAACAGTCTCATTTCGGTGGTGTTCCCTTTAAAATATCGATCTGAATTAACTTGGTTAATCTATCTGGTATATTCTAAAGGAACAAAAGGAAGGGCCTGTTTAACCAGCTTATTACAATAAGTACACTAATAATCACAGACAACTGCTATTTAAAATATAGTTTAATAGTTAATTTATTAACTTCAAAATGATCAATGGCCAATAAATAATCCTTTCAATTAAAACCAATATACCTCTTTTTAAACTACAACAAAACAAAGCAAAACAAACCAGCATGTGATCTGTGTGTGTGTGTGTGTGTGTGTGTGTGTGTGTGTGTGTGTGTGTGTGTGTGTGTGTGAGAGAGAGGGAGAGAGTGCGAGGAGGAGGGGGTGACGCAACCCGGGGGTTGCTCGGTCACACCCAGATTAGCCGTTAGCTCATCAAAGCTAGGCTATGTGTTAGCTGCACAAAAGCTATTTAGCCTCAAGAGGACGGTGGTGGGCTGTGTTTCAGCTCCACGTGGCTAAGCTAGCCAGTTAGCTAGTTAGCTCTCCACCCAACGTGTTGCTAACAAAAAGAGCGCAGTTGTTCGTACGTGTGTGTGTGTGTGTGTGTGTGTGTGTGTGTGTGTGTGTGTGTGTGTGTGTGTGTGTGTGTGTGTGTGTGTGTGTGTGTGTGTGTGTGTGTGTGTGTGTGGTTGAGCGGTTAGTGAAAGGAAAGAAAAGAAAGAGACACACTTAGATCTTAGTTATCAATAATGATCAGCCCTCTCAGTCACTCAGGTCTGGACCAATGTGAAATTAGGGCAGACTCTGAGAATTACGTCTGACTGAGGGGATGCTCATTATAACCACTCCGGTGTACCAAACAGCTGATTCTCCGCGGAGATAACACGGCTCCGCTGGTCTACACAGGGTGGCGTTCTTGTCGCCTCGCGGCTGTGAACAGACAGACCGACAGAGATTATTATCTCGCCGAAAAGTAACTAAACTCCTCAGCAGTGGGAGAAGCCAAAGTAGCATTTACAGCCTGAACAAGCTACATATTCAACACAACATATCAACAAATGCACCGTGATCAGAGTACATTCACAGTCACGGTCACAATAATAGATTGATAAATCAAACGCGCGCCAGTAGCGCTTATCAATCGATCACATTAATGGTAAACAATGGCAACATTAGCCTTTACACATTAATAAATATACTATGTTCTATCTCTGCCCAGAACACTAAGCCTTACTGTATGTAGTCCATCAGTCCGTAGGTTTCCACGAAAAAACAGAACGCAATCTGGCCGCTCGTCAATGGGCGCGGAGAAAAGCTTTCAGATCCCCAGGGCAGAACAGGCCAGAGTCGACTTTGAAGAAACAACCGTGTCCGTGTCCGATTTTCTTCTAGAGAACGTCGTCGTTCTCTCTGCAGCGTTGAAACACGACGTGTGTTTCCAGGATCCTCTTAATTAAATCCACTTTGTTCAGAAATGCACCCAGCTCCCCAGCAGGCTACTGCATAAAAGATTGCAGACGCAACCACAGAGTCATAAAATGTTTTTAACAGAGTCCTGCCCACACCAAAGGACCTCAGCCTCCTCAGCAGGTGGAGACGGCTTTGGCCCTTTTTGAACAGGACGTCTGTGTTTTTTCTCAGGTGTTGTAATACAATCCTCTCCAAGGTCTTCATCAGGTGTGAAGTTAAGGCTACCGGTCTGAAGTGGTTGGGCTCCCTGGGATGCGCAGTTTTAGGAACTGGGACCACACACAAAGTCTTCCACAGGACTGGAACTCACTCCAGACTCAGGCTCAGGTTGAAGATGTGCAGGATGACCTCTAACTGATGCAAGTATCCATAGGAGAACTCCCAATAGTAAAGAAATGGGAGCGAGAGCTGAGCCCTGAAGGGAACGCAATTAATTGGGAGACAGTTTGGTTTTCCACTGTTCCAAGAACCCAAATCAGCAGCATATCCACTTCAACTTCACTTCATGTCATAGGACATATTGGACTCCCCAAAAGAGATACGTCTCTAAAGCCATTCCCATTCCCTATTGCACTAGGATGTTGAATTCCTGCTGACCCGATTGTTTTGTTACTTAATGACGACTCTAAATTACACCTGCTTGGGAGACAGAGGAAAAGTTGGTTAGGCGGCTCAACTGCAACCAAGAAAATGATAGCTCAATGCTGGCTCCCCCCTCACTCGCTTTGTATAAAACAGTGGTTGGTGTATTTTCTAACATTGTTATGCTTGAGTTCTCTACAGCAAGGATTAACAAAGCAAAATCATCAACTATTAACCTATGGAAAAGCGCAGCAGCACAAATATCAGACCTAATGACCTCAGCGCCACAAGAAATAGAGGAGCAAGGTGTGATTTCTGTTTGTTTATTTGTTCTATTTTCCTCGAGACCGCAGAGGGTGGGAGAGGGTTTCTCTGTTCTGTATGTTTGATGTTAATGTTAAAATCAATAAAAAATTGATCTTAAAAATATTGGTAAATATTGTCTTTATGCCCATTCATTCGTAAATTGGCCTTCAAGGGGGGCATTGGGGAAGGAAGATATAGGGCTTTCTCTAGTAATCCTGTGTGTACCTGACTGGTAGCTGCAGGAATTTCTTATAATAAAATCTCTTTAAACATGTCCAGTACTAGATCTTATTCACTGTTGTATAATAACATAAACATTCTGGACTATATTTACACCAAACCGACAGTGGAAGGTTTATTACAGGTTAATTACTTTTTTTTAAAGTGATCGTTTTCTGGCCATCCACTTGTCTCGCAGATGGAGACTGCTTACACATGAGCATATTTCCACGATGGATGCACCGAATCAACCGCCTGTAAGTTTATATTTTTATTTAAATCGTGAAGCTTGGTAATGTTTCCCAAATTGACTATTTAAAGACAATCTTGTTAGCTAACGTTAACCCTACTACTAGCACATGACTGCAAAGCCTTTGAAAGAGCTAGCTAGAATGTTAGCTTAAAAGTGTTTTTTAGCTAAAGAAAGGTTTGACATTTTAATTGTTAACATTACTGGTTATTGCCAAATTTAAAAACACTTCCCTTAGGGCTGATCCACATTGTTTAAAAGTTCTGTAAAAATAGGATCCTTTTTTATAGCCTTCTTACATTTTATGACTTTGTCAATGATAGAATAGAGACAAAGAGATTTTTAATGTTAAATAATGTGCATGGATATCCCCTGTGGTCATTATAACAAACTTGAATTTTCCACTGTTGATGATTTATTCAAAAGTGTTTGAAAGATGTGGAGGCACTGGCCTTAAACCTGGTGGAGTTAATCGGCAGAACCATTGGGGCATGCCGTGCAGAAACTCCATCTGGTCTTATTCATGTTACTCTTGTTGAAAGAGGGAACTCTTCCACTTCAAATCCCATAACTCCCTGGCGCATCATCTTCAACACCCCTTACCACATCAAATTCCTCGAGAATACAAACGGGTAGTGTTATGGGGCAGCTGTTATTTCCCGTCCTGTGTTGTGGTCTCTCCCTTTTCCCTTGTGTGTCTGTCTGTCTTGTGCTGAGTCTACATGAAAGTAGGTCAAGGGGCGTGGCTTCACAGAAGTAGGTCAAGGGGCGTGGCCATTCTATCCATGCTACCTGCACAGCTGCGGCATATTCCATGATTCACCTCTGCAGTACATATAACCAGGCTGATTTCCCCATTGGTGCCAGATTGTTACATCCATGCTCTTGTTAGTTCCCTGCGGCTCTGTTCAGACTTGCGTCAAGTCCTGCTGCATTCCCTGCTGTTGTCTGCTGTTCTTCCTGCTCCTCACCACTTTGTAGAATCCGAGCATGGAAGGTGGCAAGGTCAGAGAGACATTCTGGATTTTCCACTGCCTCCCCGCTCGATATTTGAATGGGAGTTTCCTAAGCTTCAGGTTCTGGTAAAACTTCTTATTTAAATCTTTTAACATTTGTTTCTACATCTTAATGTGTTGTCACAATGAATTGACATGTTTTTGTTATTCAAGGTGGCAGAAATGATGTAGTTCTGCTGGAGGCCTCGACTAATGACAATGTTGCGGTGGTAATGCTTTTCACATTTGATTACATCATCTGTATCTTTAAGCTCAGTTGTTGTGTTGTAAGACTGAAAACATTCATACCCTCAAAAAGTATTTTAGAGGCAATTTTTAAGTCTGGAGTTCAGTGGTGGCCTCAGGATTTGATGCTGTCAATTTCTGGTATTGCTGTTTAAATAGTTTTTCCTTTCTTCACAGACAAGATGTCCTATTTGCAATATGGCCATCTCTTCAGAAATTCTGGAGATGCATGCCAGCGCATGTGGGGAGAGGTAAATAAAGCCAATTTTGTATTTATCTTTGTTTGTCAGGTCTTTTTAACAATTATAGTACCAACCTTTTTTTTAGCCAACTTTGAAGGATGAAAAACAATGTATAACCATGTTTTTGTGTCACAAATGATGGAAGTGCACCTGGAGGCTTAGATAAAAGCCAATATGTAAGAGAACATCAAGGGAGCCAGGAGTGTGTGGCTGGACCATCACACACTGCCACAATTGCTCCTGATGCAGCTACTAACGCAGCTTCTGGTTTGTATTTGTCACTGTCCAAAATTCTGTCAAATTCTTCATGTTGACCGTTTCCAGGACTAACAGCCTACAACAATTAAAAACCGCATGACAATAAACCAAGATCAGTGTTATTTTATCATCAGCAAATCTCCGTGTCTGAAAACGGATGCAATTTCAAATATTGCAAGACATGGCTTTCTTGTGTTTTTTTTTTTTTTTTTAAATGAAAGTGAATATAGCTGGTAAGCATTACATAAAAACTAAAACAAATTGTGGTATCTCTCTGTGTGAAACCTGTTTTAATCTAGCATTGCACAATGAGCAGGACAATTGATTTGGTGTTAAAACCTGATTACAGTAATGACAATTTTACTAGTTGCATTGCTCTTCTGATTGTGAAGGCATTATACATGGACCAATGTATATTTTCCAAGTGGAAGAGTGTTGCTGACCCACATAGGGCTATTGAAGATTTCAGGAAGTATCTCCTTGGCCAGAAGGAGATGCCGCCTCTTCAATTATCCATGCTGATGTGGATCAGCAGGAGATGGCCATTATTGGCAGACACTGATTGGGCAAGGCCCTCACGATGGTTTATAGAGGGTGTGTACTACATATTTTGTTGCTGCATCTTGGTTTGGTTGTCTCTCTAGATCCTCACTCAAGTGCAGTTCATGCCGTTTTCTAGGGGAACCAGCCATTGGAAGTCGCTCTCCAAATGAATGCAAAGAAAGTGACTTTATGAACTTGATTTTAAGATTTGTATTTATTTTACTGTAAACAAAAGGAAAAATGTGAATCTAGTCACATTTGAATCTAGAGTCAATATAGATTGTCATTTTACTTACACGCTTTTAACTGGGTAAAAGGTTTTAATCGTTAACTTGAGGCATTTTGAAACAGCTTCCTCCTGGCGTCTACCTGCTTCCGCCCGGCTCGTTACATGGACAACAGATCCAGTCTCAAGCAGTATCTCTGCATCGGGCCCACTTGTTGAGCTTGTGTCAGTAAGTTTAACTACTTGGTGTCTTTCCTGTGAGTCAACCCTGTTAAAACCTGTTTCGCTTCCTCAAGCAAAGCTCTGTTTTCCAAGGAGCCCCAGTACTGGACATTACGCAATTTCAAGATCATCCGGATATCTCGACTCTGGTAATACACGTAGGTCTTAATGACAAAATCAACAGTCTGATGCACTAAAGCTGCAGACACACAGACCAGACCGCAGAAAAGGCAGTTGGAGTGATCAGTGTTCCCGAGTTGGTCAAAAAAGTGCCTCAAAACACACCAAAGCGATGAGACGCAATAGGTCTCCATAACAGCAGGCGGCGCTAATCTGTATCGTCGCCCAAAAATGAAAACCGGCAGCTGATTGGACGAACGTGTCACGTGGGTCTGGTTTCTCTGGAAATTCAAAGACAGACTGTCATGGCGGCTTATTCAGAATACGATCTCATATTGTACTAAAATAGTTCACTGAAACGTGTTTCTGAAAAAATTTTAAGCGAGAAATGGGCCATGCAGTTGCTGCATCTGTCTTCATTTCAGCAACAAAGGTCAGTTTAAAAGATTTGTCAGATTTTGAAAGACTTTAGTCACGCTCATTCCGGTTCGGGGTTAGCACTCTACCAATCAGATTGGTCATTTGAGTCTGACTGCGGGTTATACATGTCAAATGGGCCGACAGCCCCTCGGATGGACGACGGCACAGAACACACCGAACAGACTCGAGTCACTGACCTCGCCAGACTGTCAAACGGCCGATTATCGGCTCTGTGTGTCGGGGCCTTAAAGCAAGATTTTATCCTCCTCCTGCAAACATTGAGAGCAACAGGCAAACATATCATTTCCCGCCCCTTCTCCCCTCCCTGCTTTGGTAATGTTACAATTCTTAAAATAAAGGGATGTTCGTTCTGGAGCAACACATTTGTGTAAAACAGATCAATGATACAGTTCAGGTCAGGATAATTCTTTGTAGTGTACACACTTAAACTTGTTCATCACGTACTGACGATTACTTCTACTGCCCACGCACATTACATGTTACCTTGTACTCGTAAACACCATAACCCAGTACTACATATATTAGTGCACTTTACCAAATTAATGGGAACTCATACATGATGCCATATACACACATTCCTCTCTCTACCACTCTACATGCTCTTTTCACAGATTGCCTATCTAAATATAGATGGTAAGTGCTCAATTACATTCCTCTTATGCTCACAGGTTTTACAGGTAAGTAACATTAGCTGTAGAGTACTCCTTTGGTCTCTAATTACTTGGAAGCCACTTGGGATAGGTCTAAGACAGTTAAAGCACACATCTGTTTATCCAAAATTAGGGGTCAGAGACAATAATGCATTTATAAAAATGTACGATTTTATTTCAAATGTTATCTATTAAACTAACAGGATCTTTGGCATAGAATGAATATTAGGAAAGTAATAAACAAAACAATTCAAATCAACAAACCAGCATTAAAGAACCAAAATCAAACAAAAAGAACAAACCCACATGCAATATGTACACAATTAATACCAATATTTACAAAACCAATGTCTGGGTGTTCAAACACTTAGCCATGTCGATCCAAACCAGTTCTGTGCGTCCAGAACAGTCCCATACATCCAGACACTGTTTGTACCAGTATCCAGAACAGCAGGAGTGGGAGGAGAAACGCGGCGGGGAGTGTTGGCCCTTTAGATAGCTGTGGCACCCGGCAGCCTCCGCAGCAGCATGCACAAGGCTGTAGCTTGGTGCAGCTGTGATGTGGAAACGCACCATTAAAACAGAACCGCAATAAATTGTAAGCAAACAGGCAGACAAGGCACTTACTGCTTTACAGGATACCACCCTCAGACGCGGGCAGGGGGGCACGCAATCTGCGCAACCACACAGCACCCAACTATAACAAATGAGACTGTCAGATCTTGATAAACGCCAAATGGGTCGAAACAGGGAGGCATGCAGCTAACCGAGGCACCCAACGGCAGCAGCCCTGGGGTCCGTTTCAGGAAGGAGGTTTAACAAACTGAGTGTTGTTGTTGATGTCTGAGTTGATTTACCCCGAGATGGGAAACTCAGTTTTTGGTTCCAGAACAGCTGATATGAGTTCAATCAACTCCGAGTAGGTTCACGCACGTGCACCACCACAATAAAAAGGCAGTATGAATGGAGCCATGATACTACGATTCACCATGGTAACAACCACAAAAGAAACGGGTCGGCGGAAATACTCATGCGCACATACAGCGAGTTTGAACATATATTTCGTTAAAAAAGCAACACAGCGGCTGCTGTAAAAGAGAGAGAATTTGCGTGGGAGAAAATTGCTGCTAGAGTAAATGCGCATATTCCAATATAGTGTATGAATATATTTAATCATAAGTATAATATTACTGTTGAAATGGTATTGAACCTATAATCTATTTCATTTAGGTGCAATACTGCGGGCGAAAAAGTCCTAGGCCTACTAATCCCATTCTGAGGCTGCAGCACCAACAGAATTATAATTCATAATCTTTTATTTCAAAGGGTTTACATCATTTACCTGCAATACTGTGGAACTCCTTTTTAATACTGGTTTGTGTCCAGGGAACACTACAAAAATGTTTAAAACATGTTTTAGAGTGAGTCACTCTTCTGACGGCGCTTTGCTATACAGTGGCTTTACTAAAATGCTCCGCGTTACAAATGTTGTAAAGAAAACTGTCGTTTGCAAAAAAACGTAATGCGACACAAATAATCTACTGGGATGTAGAGCATGTCCACGATGGGTGACGTTAGTGATATGAGGACGGATAAGGTTATGTAGGCTACATAACTGATAGACTGGGAAGAAAAACGATACCGCTCAAATAGGTAGTTATCTGGAAATTAAAATGCGTCCAGTGTAAACATCGCAAACAACATCGAACATTATATCATATATCATCGTGCACTGAAGGTGATAGTGGAGTAAATGCACAGATAGCCAAAGGTCTGTTGATCTTTGTCATTGTCTTTTTTAATATAGGTCATCTGAAATGCTGAGCAAAGAAGAAATTGCAGGCCTTCTACAAGCTCACAGTGAAAGAGTTATTACATTGGGAACAAGACAGATCTATATCAGTCGAGCCAATGTTTGGACCACAGCCTTACCTGTGTTTAAGAGACCCAGTTTTGCAGAAAGCTGTGACACGCTCTGTCACATTTGCAAGCAATGAACATGATGCTGTGGAAGTTGTTTTTTGAATATTCCACAGCAGTACAGTTACTTTTATTTTGGTGGAATGCATTATCAAAATAATTTTGGTTTCATATTACCAAATAAATAACTAAAAATTCCAACTTTTCTTGTCATAGGTAAGTAACTATTAAGTGAAATGCACAGTCTACATAGTACTTCTGTAAATGTTGGTTAAATGCATTAATTTGAGAAAATAACATTTGATCTGTAATATTTAGGTTCAACATGCAACCTTGCAGGATGATTTGGAGAAAGCAGTCAGCTGCTGTGACTCATGGCGATATCAAGTAGAGGGGCTTCTACTCATAGTCACCATGGCCAACAGATGTGTTTGTGAAAAATGCAGTTTTATACCATACTGTTGTGCAACGGCAGAGCTGTGTTGATCAACTCATTGATGGCTTGTCCCACTATGGAGTAAGATTTACCTCGCAGTTCTGTATCATCTTTGATTATCTTTATGGCCTTTCATTTATGGTGTTGAATTTCCCTCCAGGTTTTATCACTCCTGAGAGAGAACCTCAGCTTGCGTGTGCTGCTTGACATACCAGGAGAGGACAACCTCAGCTTGCGTGTGCTGCTTGACATACCAGGAGAGGACAAAGGTCAAGAAGCTGATTTTGTAGCTGGTATTCTCAAACCAAGCTACTCCGTACTGGGGAGTAACAGAAGAGCTAAGGAGGAGTTGATGGTGGTCAAATTTAGGGAGTTTCTCCAATGTGTTGAAAGTAAGTATGTATTTGTAATTCAGTATATTATACAATAAGGCAATCCAGGAAATTTACAGATTAATTTTATTCTTTACAACTCATGAAACTGTGCCTATCTAATGTTTATGTACCACATGCCCCGGTGTGTTATTGTAGGTGGTGGGAGCCTGAAGAGACATTAGCAAAATATTAGCAACATTATATTTCATGTGTTTTTAATGTTTATATGCCCAGCAGTCAAAAACCAGGGTTGAGATTGGCAAAGGAAACAAAGAGATATACATTTTATGCTTTTTTACAGTATGCACTCTGACTCTGGTACCTTATTCACATTAAATTAAATGTCTTTATCATTGTGACTGCCTCTGTCCTCCATCAGCATTACTCTCTCTCTAGCCAAGCAGAGAACAGTTTTATCTTGTGGCCAGCAGGTAAGCCGAGGTGAGATGTCTGACTGAGGACAGAGGCAGATTTCCATTTGACCAACAATTTACAGTGTCATTTGTGGGCCTGAGGGGAGACAAGTAGCTTCCGTTAGCTGTAACGCTAAATTATATAATTTATGCTTTGCTGCTCGGAACATCTTCACATAATCTTGAACTCACATTTACTCATGAGTTCATCCCACTGCGTCACTTAACCGGTGTGAGTTTTACGGTTTATAGAAACAAATGTGCTACACATAAAGTGCATGGTGCTAGTAGCAAATCTCTACTGGCTACAGTAAGCTAGTTTAGTTAAGTTAGCCTTGACAAGACTCCAATGCTACGTGATTTGGAAAACATACTTACCGAGGTGGCCTGTGGTGGCCCTGAGGCGGTTGCTGTCGCTGTTGACAAATTTTGTATAGCCGCCAGGACGGCTCTGCCAATGTTCTCAGCTAACGCCGATTCGTTGGACATTTTCGCAGAGCGACCATGGCCGACAGTACCGTACCTGGTCAGGGGCGGGCGGGGATAGGCTCTTGCTGGCTCTTTATGCAAGCGAACATGACCGATCAGTCAAAGTGAGCCCCCTCGTGGCTGGCTACAGTGGCTACAGGTCATAAGTCCCGCACCCTTCATAAAAGTGACACTAAAAACTCAAAGTACTCTTCAAATACAGTTTCTCCAAACGTGTTTATTATTTTAGGTAGTTATTATCACGATAATCCATGTCCAAGAGTCCATTTCCCCGGATGAGATGGTTTTTATTCGTTATTTGACATTATAAAACACATGACCTCTCAAGCTTTTATTTTGGTACTTCCGGTTACCGGCATTTTGAATTTGCATATTAGTTAAATATTTAGTTTCACCCGAAACATTTAGAGTCAACCTTTAGATTTAGATTTAACATTTAGATTTAGATTTAATATTTAGATTTAAATTTAACATTTAGATTTAGCATTTAGATTTAACATTTAACATTTAGGTGTAACATTTAATATTTAGATTTGACTATTTAAAATATCTCTAAGTTGACAAATATTGTTGTAAATGTGCCAAAAAGTGACCGTCAAAAATTCATACCAGTTTTTAAAACATTGTTTGAAGCTAAATGTGACAAAATGTTGCTGTTATTTTCAGCATGAGCCGCTTTACAAACGGCACCCCATAGGCTACACCTATAATTTCATTTAGGTGCAATCCTGCGGGCGAAAAAGTAAACTACTACTAATCCCATTCTGATGTTGCAGCACCATCATTAACAGAATTATGATTTACAATTATTTATTTCTTTTTAATGTCTCTTACTGGTTTGTGTCCAGGGAACTCTACAAATACGTTCAAAACACGTTTCAGAGCGAGGCACACTTTTCTGACGGCTCTGTACATTGCCGTTATATGCTCTGCATCAACAATGTTGTAAAGAAAGAACATAATGCGCGATGGGTGATGTTAGTGATATGAGGATGGATAAGGTTATGTAGGCTTTGTAACTGATAGACTGGGAAGAAAAACGATACCGCTTAAAAAGGTAGTTATCTGGAAATGAAAATGCATCTATAGTCAGGCCTCAATATCATCTCCCGACGTATGTTTAACTCCCTGCAAAGTAATACAGCTTCTTCATGTGGCGGGTGGGCGCCGTGAGCGCTGAATGAGCAGGTACGAGCATACGAGTAGTAAGTTGCCGTCTATGGAAAAAGAGCAGAGCAAAACAACTGTTGGGGCTAAAAATAGAAAAAGAAAGAGGGAAAAGGAGATAACATGTCCAGGGATGCGACAGCAGTTAAATAAGTGGATGGTGAGAGGCAACAGGTAGGATTTAAAGTGTGACGTCTGTGCTTGGAGGCTTGCAAATATTAATGTTAACAGAGTAGCTAGCGTTTACTAACACTGGGAATGTAGCAGCCAAATGGGGGTTTACCATGGAATCATGCATAGATTTGCTACCAAACTTGGAGGCTTGCAAATATTCATGTTAACAGACTAGCTAGTGTTTGCTAACACTAGCAGCTAAAGTGGGGTTTACGGTTAGCTTAATGCAAACCAATGTTGCTGATGGCTACATTTAGTAGGGAGCAACTTGATACCAACAGATTCATTTGTTAATATTATTGATATGGAAAAACTAATGAAAAATCTATTACATAATGTTTGTTTGACATTATGTCTTAGTGGAGAAAAACACAGGCAAAGAGTGAATGAGACAGACATGAGGTCGGCGATAGCATCAGGTAGAGATGAGACCAGTGATGACATCAGGTAGGAGTTCTATTAGACCACACAAAACTAAATGTCCAGTATGGTTTGAAGTTCTGTTGACCAACCTATTCACTGTGTCCTTTTTGGGGGAAGAAATAGTGCAGAGAGAGATGGAAAGCCACTCACCACTCAAATCATATCAACCAGGGGTGATGATTAGGTTTCCAATTGTCACAATTTGGTTGCCAAGGGCAACCGTTAACGTCGCTTATATACTTTTTTTTTTGGGGGGGGGGCGCCAAAATTGTTGCTGCATACCCCTCTGACACTGGGCAGTTGCGCCACTGCTGATTAGAGATAGTCACTGTTTTTAAGTCTAGACGTTCTAGGCGAATCTTAAAGGTGCAATATGTAAAATTTACAGTGTATTAAATCCAAAAATGACAACAATATGTCATCAGATATTAAGGAAACATACAAAGTTGAAATACTATCTATTCTGACAACAATGCTAAAGCCAGTATTTACTCCTTTGGAATTTTCACAAATTCTCATTTTTTCACAGACAGACATTCCATTTGCGGAATGTCTTTTTGTGTTTTGGCCTGTGTGTTTTTATTAACTGCCCATTTTGACAGCCGGGCTGGGTTGCCAGATACAGTCAGGTCCATAAATATTGGGACATCGACACAATTCTAATCTTTTTGGCTCTATACACCACCACAATGGAGTTGAAATGAAACGAACAAGATGTGCTTTAACTGCAGACTTTCAGCTTTAATTTGAGGGTATTTACATCCAAATCAGGTGAACGGTGTAGGAATTACAACAGTTTGTACATGTGCCTCCCACTTTTTAAGGGACCAAAAGTAATGGGACAGATTAACAATCATAAATCAAACTTTCACTTTTTAATACTTGGTTGCAAATCCTTTGCATTCAATTACAGCCTGAAGTCTGGAACGCATAGACATCACCAGACGCTGGGTTTCATCCCTGGTGATGCTCTGCCAGGCCTCTACTGCAACTGTCTTCAGTTCCTGCTTGTTCTTGGGGCATTTTCCCTTCAGTTTTGTCTTCAGCAAGTGAAATGCATGCTCAATCGGATTCAGGTCAGGTGATTGACTTGGCCATTGCATAACATTCCACTTCTTTCCCTTAAAAAACTCTTTGGTTGCTTTCGCAGTATGCTTCGGGTCATTGTGCATCTGCACTGTGAAGCGCCGTCCAATGAGTTCTGAAGCATTTGGCTGAATATGAGCAGATAATATTGCCCGAAACATTTCAGAATTCATCCTGCTGCTTTTGTCAGCAGTCACATCATCAATAAATACAAGAGAACCAGTTCCATTGGCAGCCATACATGCCCACGCCATGACACTACCACCACCATACTTCACTGATGAGGTGGTAAGCTTTGAATCATGAGCAGTTCCTTTCCTTCTCCATACTCTTCTCTTCCCATCACTCTGGTACAAGTTGATCTTTGTCTCATCTGTCCATAGGATGTTGTTCCAGAAATGTGAAGGCTTTTTTTAGATGTTGTTTGGCAAACTCTAATCTGGCCTTCCTGTTTTTTGAGGCTCACCAATGGTTTACATCTTGTAGTGAACCCTCTGTATTCACTCTGGTGAAGTCTTCTCTTGATTGTTGACTTTGACACACATACACCTACCTCCTGGAGAGTGTTCTTGATCTGGCCAACTGTTGTGAAGGGTGTTTTCTTCACCAGGGAAAGTATTCTTCGGTCATCCACCACAGTTGTTTTCCGTGGTCTTCCGGGTCTTTTGGTGTTGCTGAGCTCACCGGTGCGTTCTTTCTTTTTAAGAATGTTCCAAACTGTTGATTTGGCCACACCTAATGTTTTTGCTATCTCTCTGATGGGTTTGTTTAGATTTTTCAGCCTAATGATGGCTTGCTTCACTGATAGTGACAGCTCTTTGGATCTCATATTGAGAGTTGACAGCAACAGATTCCAAATGCAAATAGCACACTTGAAATGAACTCTGGACCTTTTATCTGCTCCTTGTAAATGGGATAATGAGGGAATAACACACACCTGGCCATGGAACAGCTGAGCAGCCAATTGTCTCATTACTTTTGGTCCCTTAGAAAGTGGGAATGTGCCTCCCACTTTCTAAGGGACCAAAAGCAATTTCACTTGCTGAAGACAAAACTGAAGGGAAAATGCCCCCAAGAACAAGCAGGAACTGAAGGCAGTTGCAGTAGAGGCCTGGCAGAGCATCACCAGGGATGAAACCCAGCGTCTGGTAATGTCTATGCGTTCCAGACTTCAGGCTGTAATTGAATGCAAAGGATTTGCAAAAAAGTATTAAAAAGTGAAAGTTTGATTTATGATTGTTAATCTGTCCCATTACTTTTGGTCCCTTAAAAAGTGGGAGGCACATATACAAACTGTTGTAATTCCTACACCGTTGACCTGATTTGGATGTAAATACCCTCAAATTAAAGCTGAAAGTCTGCAGTTAAAGCACATCTTGTTCGTTTCATTTCAACTCCATTGTGGTGGTGTATAGGGCTAAAAAGATTAGAATTGTGTCGATGTCCCAATATTTATGGACCTGACTGTATACCTGGGGTCTGTTTCAGAAAGAAAACCCATGTTAGGCAGACTATAAAACTTCTTTTTTTTTCTCAAAACATGGCATTTCCTTTTGTCAATGATCCCGTTGATGAAGAAGCTGTATTACTTCATAGGGAGTTAAACATATGTTGGGAGATGATATTGAGACCCCGACGCATTTTAATTTCCAGATAACTACCTATTTGAGCGGTATCGTTTTTCTTCCCAGTCTATCAGTTACGTAGCCTACATAACTTTATCCGTCCTCATATCATTAACGTCACTCATCGTGGACATGCTCTACATCCCAGCAGATTATCTGTGTCACATGCAAATGGCAGTTTTCTTTACAACATTGGTGATGCGGAGCATTTTAGTAAAGCCACTGTATAGCAAAGCTCCATCAGAAGAGTGTGACTCGCTCTGAAGCGTGTTTTAAACGTTTTTGTAGTGTTCCCTGGACACAAACCAGTAAGAGCCATTAAAAAGGAGTCCCACAGTATTGCAGGTGAATGATGTAAACCCTTTGAATTAGGTTTGAATTAACAGAATTATAATTTGAATTATAATTCTGTTAATGTTGGTGCTGCAGCCTCAGAATGGGATTAGTAGGCCTAGTAGGCTACTTTTTCGCCCGCAGTATCGCACTTAAATGAAACAGATTATAGGTTCAATACCATTTCACCAGTAATATTAGGCTATACTTAGAATTAAATATAATATACACTATATTTACACATTTACTCTAGCAGCAATTTTCTCCCACTCCCACCAAATGCTCTCTCTTTTGCAGCAGCCGCTGTGTTGCTTTTTTAATGAAATATATGTTTAAACTCGCTGTATGTGCGCATGAGTATTTCCGCCGACCCGTTTCTTTTGTAGTTGTTACCATGGTGAATCATAGTATCATGGCTCCATTCATGCTGCTTTTTTATTGTGGTGGTGCATGCGCGTGAACCTACTCTGAGTTGATTGAACCAACTCAAATCAGCTGTTCTGAAATCGAAAACTCAGAGTTTCCCATTTCAGGGTAAATCAACTCAGACATCAGGGTTGGACTCAGAGTTTGTTAAACCTCCTTCCTGAAACGGGCCCCTGTAAAAATGCAAACCCAGCGTGCTACAGCCATGGAAGCAGCAAACAAACGAACAGGATCAAAGGAGATTTTTTTTTTTTTTTTTTTCTTTAGTTTGTTTTTCCAAGTACAAATACAAACACACAGGATATTGATACGTGGTATATGTCTAGGGCAAAACAGGAAAAAATAATACAAGAAATTGAATTAAGAAATTATACCACACATTGTTTTATGAAAACGACACACAGAACCCTCCACCCACCCATACATATAGTGTGCATGACATATGCTATGTCTGCGGACATTTACCATATAAAAGAAAAAAAAGAAGCTGCAAGCACCAATGAGGGGGCCAAGCAGTACACTAGCAGGAATGGCGTTGTCATGGCATGAGCAAGCACTCACAGCAACTTTGATGGCAATTGTATAAAGAATGGCTGAGATATCAGCTCATTTACTTTGTTACAGTGCCCCTAGAGGCCAAATTACACCAATGTCCTTGAGCGTTCTCACAATCAAGTACCATGTCCCTGTACCAAGTTTGGACTTCATATATCAAAACGTTGCTGAGATATGAGCTCACTTCCTGTGATTATACCGCCCCCATAGTGATCAAAGGTCACCAAATTTATATTACATCCTCGGGATTGGGTCTTGAGTCCATGTACCAAGTTTGGTTTCTATACGTAAAAGCATTGCTGAGATATGAGCCTACTTCCTGTGATTATAGCGCCCCCCATAGTGGTCAAAAGACTCCACATTAATTGTGCTTCCTCAGGATAGGGTCCCAAGTCCATGTACCAAGTTTGGTTTTGATATGTGAAAGCATTGCTGAGATATGAGCCTACTTCCTGTGATTGCATTGCGGGGTGCGTTGAGTTCGGCATCATCCAAGGATTCCAACTATATCTCGATGTTCAAAATCGGGCATACGATTCAATAGTTAATCGCATGGATGCAAGGCCAACTTTGATCCATTGGTGGCGCTAGACTGCCTGTGGTGCAGACCTAAAACTTGGTGAAATGAATTATGGGACTGTCCCGAATCAATGTGCCAAATTTCACAACTTTTTACTGTACGGTTCTATGGGCTGCCATAGACTCTCATGGCAGAGGAAAGGTGTAATAAAAATTTAAAAAGGTAGAATCACTAATGGTGCCTCGCAGCTTCGCTGCTTGGCCCCCAGTAAATAAATAAAAACACACACAAAGCCTGCATTCTACAGAGAAATGTAACTACTGTGGTTTGTCTGTTGTCTATTTAAATAAACAGTGTGTACCCAGCTCTAGTCTGTCACAGAGGGAAGGTTCAAATTGTCTATGTAATTAGAAAGACGTCCCATATTTTATAGAACCTGTGGGTAGAGACCTTGATGGTGTGCCCTATTTTTTTTATCTTCATAAAAGAAAGAATATCTTTAATCAGAACTGAATGAGGGGGCATTTGAAGACTTCCACCTCAGCAAAATTAAATGTCTTGCCACAAGTGTGATAAATGCAACAAAGTCAGCCTTATATGAAGAGAGGGGTACTGTAGGAGGGAGAACACCAAACAAAGCAGTAAAAGGAGAGGGAGAACTTGTCAGACATCTGATAAGATATTAAAGACCTTGGACCAGCATTCATATCTATATAAATTGGACAAAACCAGAGTGTGTGGGCCAAGGAGTGACACCGCTCACATGTGGGGTCAACGTCTGGGAAAAACTGGCTTAATTTGACCTTTGGTTAGCGCATATTGATGAGGAATGTACGCAGTGTAAGATTGAGTTCCATAGTTCGTCTGAGATCTCATCCCCTAGGTCTTCTTCCCATTGAGTTTTAATTGACTTTTTCACGTGCTCGGCCATGACCGGCGACCGGCAGGTCAGTCTGACATATGCCGATTTCATGCCGGTCAATGCTACAATTAACTGACAACAGAAGTTATACCAGTTACAGTTCTCAAGGACGCACGCACACACGGACGCGACAGCACGGTCTTTTTCCTTTCTCTCAACTTTTCCGCCGTGTCTTGCGAGTACCCGCTCGCGGTGGTAAGCGCGTATTCTCGCACATGTAGGGAACCTCGTGAATTAACCTGCAACATGTCAGCTGTTTGGAAATTCTTCAGCGTGTGTGCAGAAGATAACAAGTTTGCAATATGCAACACCTGCAAGGAAAAAGTAGGGCGTGGAGGGACGACACCAAAAACCAAAATCAAATTTTTTTTAGTTGGATATTGGATGTGAAAAGAAGGAAATGGTTCTAACATTGCACTTTAGATGTGTGTGAATTTCCCACTCCAGGAGTAATTTATATAGTTCTATTTCATAGTGATCCATTATCTGATCAAAAAATGTTCCATGTTCTGTGCAAAATGTTCTATTAAAGAAAAGATAGAAAATAAATATTTGTGTGTGCTGTAAAGTGGCTAGAAAAAATGAAATCAGAAATGGCTAAAATCGGTATCGGCTGGCCTAACGCAAAGAAAATCGGAAATCGAAATCGGCCTAGAAAATTGTAATCGGTGCATCTCTAGTCGTAAGGTATACATACTAGAGATGCACCAATTACAATTTTTAGGCCGATTCCGATTTTTCATTGAGTTTGACCAGCCGATACCAATTTTAGCCGATTCCGATTTAATTTTTTCTAACCACTTTACAGCACACACAAGTATGTATTTAATATGTATCTTTTCTTTTAATAGAACATTTTACATTTTGCATAGAACATAGAATTTATTTTTTCAAACAGGTAATGGCAATAAAATATATAAATAACAAATAAAAAATAAAAGAAATATAGCCTTAATGCAGTATAAAGATATTTCTCAAAACACACACACTGGCCTGTTTGTTTAATACAGCGTCTCCTAGAGCGGCCAGCGGGGCGTCAGAGGCAGAGGGACCACAGCGTTTGCTAACGTTAGCTTCTTGTCTCATCTGGGGTCTGATAAACAGTAAATTCATCAAAGTCAGTGTGCCCAACGCTATTTTCCAATAAACTGTAGCTGTCATATTTCACAGGACCGTGTGAGTGCGGTTTTCATGTTCCAGTTGTTCAGCCTCAGAGGGGAGAGAGAGAGAGAGAGAGCGCGGCTGACTGTTAGCCTGAGATCAGTAGAGCAGACGGCTCCAAGACGACTTCATGACATATTCATAAACAGCTGATTGAGCGGCAGCGCGCCCCTGCTACATGCATATAGCGGAAACCCTGCATGTGCACGTGTGGTGCTGATGTTGCGCGATGTAAATCATGCGGCGCCCAAGTGAATTTGACCGGAATAAAATCGGCATATGTCAGACTGACCGGCAGGTCACCATTTTGACAGAATTAATTCTTGCTGGCAGTGATAGGGGCAGTAAAGACCACCGTTCAAAGTCTCTCTGTACACGGGACAGCAGACTGGCAAAATTTAATTTGTATAAATCATGGAACTTGTCTATGATCTGTACTCCTAGGTAGGTAAATCTGTGGTTTGCTATCTTAAATGGGAAATAATGGGTAGGGTATGCTCTAGCTGCAGCATTTAATGGGAACAACTCACTTTTGCTCAAGTTTAATTTGTAGCCTGATGCCAAATGTTGCAAGAGATTGAAGTGCCACAGGTATAGATGTGGACAGGTTTGATATATAGAGTAAAAGATTGTCCGCATGAAGCGACACCTTATGTTCTATACCTGATCTAAATATGCCTGTAATTTCCTAATTGGATCTAAGGAGAACAGCCAGTGGTTTAATTGCTATAGCAAATAGAAGAGGGATCAATGGGCATCCTTGTCGAGTGGAGCGGTGTAAGCAGAAATATTCAGAAAAGTTGTTATTAGTCCTGACTGAGGCCTTTGGGGCAGAGTATAATAGTTGAGCCCATTTATGTCCAAGGCCAAATTTCTGCATTGTGTAAAAGGCTTCAGGGGTATTAGATGAGGGTTGGCTATAGATTATATTATAAAGATGTCTTAGGTTGTAGAACGAATATCTATTTCTAATAAACCCTGTCTGATCTGGAGAAATGATGATCGGCAGTATAGGGTCTAAGCGAAGCGCTAATAATTTAGAAAGTAACTTTAAATCCACATTCAACAAACTAATAGGCCATTAAGAAGTACAGTCCAAAGGATCTTTGTTCTTTTTAAGAATCAAAGATATGGTGGCTTGAGTCAGAGTTGATGGAAGGAGTTGATGGAAGGGTATGCTTTGTATATGATTCATTATACATATCGACCAGTAGGGGGGCCAATAGTGGAAAAAATGTTTTGTAAAACTCTATGGAGAATCAGGTCCTGGACACTTTCCACACTGCATTGAGGCCATAGCAGTCCCAAGTTCTTCTACAGACAGAGGCTGATCCAATCAGCCTCCTCATCCACCTTTGGGATGTCCAAGGAATAAAAAAAAAGATCAAAGGCGGTAGAATCGGGAGGGTGTTCAGACGTATATAACGAGCTGTTGTAGTCCTTAAAGTGATCTTTAATTTGTTTTGGATCTGTTGTCATGCTTAGAGGGGTCCTAATTTAAAGAATCTGGTGAGAGGAGGATTCCTGTTTGAGTTGGTGTGCAAGCAGACGGCCTGCTTTATCCCCTGTTCATAATACTTGTATCTAAATATAAGTAACAGTTCTTCCTCTTTCTGCATAGAACAAATATTAAAGTTTGCTTGAAGGGCAAGGTGTTCTTTATATAGATCAGGGGAGTGGTTGGCTGCATATGTTATGTCAAGTTGACCAATTTTCTGCATCAGCCTAGACAATTCTGCCTCCCTTGTCTTCCTTTCAAAAGCAGTGTATGAAATAATGCTTCCTCTGAGATATGCTTTCAATGCCTCCCATAGAGTTGATGCAGATATATCAGGAGTTTTATTAATCTCTATAAAGGTGTTGATCTGATTGGAGATGGATTGGACAAAGTCATCCCTAGATAGTGGGTGAGTGTTGAAGCGCCAAGGTGGGCGCGTTGAAACCAACGCCATCAAAACCTATTGTCAAGGAGATCGGCACGTGGTCAGAAATTACTATGGGATTACATGTTGCAGACTGAACAGAAGGTAATAAGTTGTTATTTATAAAAAAAATAAAAATATGTGTGAATGTGATGTACATTAGAGAAAAAAAGAGTATTGTTTACTGTTCGGACATAGAAAACGCCATGGATCAGATATGTTGAAGGATTGAATTGTTTTTGCAGATTTGGATGGAGAGTGTGCTTTGGTTGATGATCGATCAAGGGTTGGGTTAATCTAGCAATTAAAGTCTCCAAGTATGAGAGAATGTGCATGTATCTGTGAGCTTGGAGAAAAAAAAAGAAAAAAAGATAGTCGTCCCAATTAGGTGCATAAATATTTGCGAGTATGAGGAGAATACTATGAATTTTCCCAGTAACAACAATATATCGCCCATCTGCTAGGACACTGGAGCAAATGAAGGGGACTGATTTATGAATGAGGATAGCTGTATCCCTGGCCTTGGCCTGAAATGTTGAGTGATATATTTTACCTATCCAGTTATTTCTCAACCTAGCGTGATCCTCCACTTTTAGATGTGTCTCTTGCAAATAAATTATGTGTGCCCCTAATTATATATATATATATATATATATATATATATATATATATATATATATAACTATGAAAACGGAATATTCTGCCGAAATGAATTACATATTACTTAGCCTCGGAGCACTGAAGCACACGTCTTACATATTTCGTGTACGTGACTTCCCCCCCGGAGAGAGATTATACCCGACCTAAAAAAAAATTAAACGGCATGTTTCTAAATAGTTGCATGAGCAGAGATGTAATAAAACCCGGGTAAATATTGGAGATGTACTTGAAAGATGGAGACAGTTTAGAGCCCAAAAGGACGCCGAGTTGGCTAATTTCCTCCTGAACAAGTAAGCATTAAGCTTCAGGCTAATTTATCACAGCTACTAGGGATGGGCATTTTCAGTCATATTACTCACATTTAATTATATAGAGTACTCAAGTTAGTTACTCACAAAAACAATTGAGACACAGTCAGTAAAGTGATCCCGACTGGCCCTAATGCCGCCATGCTAACACACGATAACTGCTAACATTGCCGGAGGACCAGGCAAGCGGGCCACGGTGGTTTAAAACCACCGTGACAGACCTATGCCAGAAACCGCAAGTTTGACTTCCTCTTCCCTGTAGCCTGTTCACCGGCTGTTAAGCAAGATGGCGCTGTGTCGTGCGGTAGCTTGTTGCAGCAGCTCCTGATATGTATGTGTGTTTTGAGTAAATTTTTGGTCTTTAAGTGCAGTTCTTTTTAATGGTAACTTAGAACATCTGTGTTGAGATGGCTTCTGTTAACTTCGGAACTTTTCTCTTAGTTCTATTCTTACTTTGGATGTTTTTTGTAACTGCGAGTTACGCACAAGGCAGCGGGACTATTGTTTACACATGCAATCAGCTGATAGCACTGTGTCGACCTGTGCTGCTGCCGGGGGCCAAGCCTGAAATCCTGAAGGAACTACGGCAGAGACGCCAGGGTTGCAGAGGTAGATTAAAATGTAAGGCAAAGAAAAGAAAACATAAGCCTGCTGTCCAGCGATCATTATGGAGAATGTACGGTCTCTGGGAAATAAGGACGAACTTGCGGCGCTCATTACAACCCAGAGGGAGTTCCGCAAGTGCAGCACACTGTGTTTTACCGAGACACAACTCGCACATCCCAGACCATGGCGTGGCGGTACCCGGCTTTTTGACAGTTCGGGCGGACAGGGACGTTATAGAAAGCGCTAAAAAGAATGGAGGGGTGGTTGCACTGTATGTGAGTGAAAAGTGGTGCAATCCCGGACATGTGAATGTGAAGGAACGTTTCTGTAGCCCGGACATTGAACTGCTGGCTGTGGCGTTGCGCCCATACTATCTCCCGAAGGAATTTACGTCCGCCATAGTGATTGCTGTTTACATTCCACCATCTGCTGATGCGGAGGCAGCTGCTGACGTCATTCACACCACTGTCTCACAACTTCAGACGCAGCAGCCCAATGCCTTCATCGTTATCACTGGGGATTTTAATCATGTTTCACTGGACAAATCCCTCCCGGACTTTCAACAATATCTTAACTGCCCCACAAGAGACAATAAAACTCTGGACCTCATGTATGCAAATGCCAAGGATGCATACAGTGCCACTGCCCTCCCCCGCTTGGCAAATCGGATCACAACCTTGCTGTCTCCTAAGTATGTTCCTCTTGTCCAGCGGCAGCTTGTCCACACAAGGACTGTGAGGAGGTGGACTCAGGAGGCTGAGGAGGCACTGCAGGACTGCTTTGAGTCTACAGACTGGGGACTGGTCTGTGAGCCACATGGGGAGGACATCAATAATACGACAGACTGCATCACAGAATACATAAAATTCAGTGAGAACATCACCATGCCCTCCCGGACTGTACGCTGCTTTCCCAATCACAAGCCGTGGATCAGCAAGATCTTCTTAATGAGAAGAGGAAAGCTTTCAGGTCATTGGACAGACAGGAGCTAAGGAAGTACAGCACAAACTGTGGGATAAACTGGATAAACTACCGGAGGAAGCTGGAAGCTAGACTACAAGAGAACAATGTGAGGGAGGTGTGGACAGGGATGAAAGAGATCACCGGGTGTGGGGGTAGAAGAAGACAAACACCAGGCAGCCGTGAGAGAGCAAACAAGCTGAACTGTTACTTTAACAGGTTTAGCTCACAGCTATCCTCTGCCTCCTCTACCACTCCACCAACCCCCTACACCCTCTCACGGCCTCCTCCCCTCCCTCTCTTGCTCCCACACCTCCCCCCACCACTTCAGCACATTTCATCTCCCCCCACAGACACTTCAAGCACCCCCTGCTTTTCATTCACACCTCGCCAGGTGAGAAGACAGCTAGAGAGGCTTCACCAGCGCAAGGCTGCCGGCCCGGACGGCATCAGCCCCAGGGTCCTGAAGACCTGCGCCAGTCAGCTGTCTGGTGTTCTCTAGTATCTCTTCAACCTGAGCCTGCAGAGGGTGCCGCTGCTGTGGAAGACGTCCTGCCTTGTCCCGGTCCCCGAGATGTCGACTCCATCTGGCCCCAAGGACTACCGCCCAGTTGCTCCCACATCCCATGTGATGAAGGTGCTGAGAGGCTGGTCTTGGCCTACCTGAGGCTGCAGGTGAGATCTTCTCTGGACCCTCTACAGTTTGCCTACCAGCATTGTCTGGGAGTGGACAACGCTGTCCTAGGTGAGAAGCTGCAGAGGATGGGTGTTGGTGCGTTCACAGTCTCCTGGATCACTGACTACCTGACAGACAGACCACAGTTTGCCTGTCTGGACCGTGTTCTGTCTGATGTGGTGGTGAGTGGTACGGGGGCTCCACAGGGGACTGTGCTGTCTCCTTTTCTGTTCACCTTATACACCACAGACTTTCAGTACAACTCAGAGTCATGTCACCTACAGAAGTTTTCTGATGACACTGCAGTTGTTGGGTGTATAAGGGATGGACAGGAGGGAGAGTACAGAATCTGCTGCTGAATGTGGATAAGACCAGAGAAATGGTGATTGACTTCAGGAGAAAGGGAACGGCTGTGCATTCTGGGTGGAGATGTGGACATGGTTGGGGAGTACAGATACCTGGGTGTCAACATAGACAACAGGCTGAACTGGAAAATCAACAGCACTGCTGTTTACAAGAAGGGGATGAGCAGACTATATTTCCTGAGGAAGCTGAGATCCTTCAATGTGTGCAGCAGAATGTTGGAGATGTTCTACCAGTCTGTTGTGGCCAGCGCTCTGTTCTCTTCCGCCATCTTCTGGGGCAGCAGCATCGGAACCAGCGACACAAACAGACTGATCAGGAAGGCTGGCTCCGTTATTGGCTGCAAACAGGAGACATTTGAAGCTGTGGTGGAGAGGAGGTCACTGAACAAACTGTTATCTATCATGGATAACCCCGACCACCCTCTCCACCCCACACTGGTCCAACAGAGGAGCACCTTCTCTAACAGGCTCCGACAGCTTCGTTGTCACACGGACTGCTACAAGAAATGATTCCTACCACAGGCAATAAAACTTTTTAACACCTCATCACTGGGTGCAAGATAAGACTCGCAGACATCACATCTGCATTAAGTGCACCTTGCACAATAGGTTTATCTACCTTTATCATTACTAGTTAAGCGGTTATACATTTTGTATTCCCAACTTGTATATATTTTAAATATTTGTTCTTGTATTGTATCCTATTATTATTTCATGTATATTGTATGTATGTATATTGTATCCTATTATTTCATGTATATTGTATCCTAGTATTTTATGTATATTCTGTGCTTTGTGACTGACATTTTGCTGATGTAACACTGTAATTTCACTTTATTTTGGGATCAATATAATATCTATCTATCTATCTATCTATCTATCTATCCGACAAATGGTGAGAAATTTTAAGCTAAGAAAGGGTGGCTGTAAGTCAGGTAGAGAGTACCGTGAGTTTGCGGTGTTTTTAGTGGTTGTTGCCGTAATTTTAAGCCAAGAAAGTGTGTCTGTCACACAGGTTTGGTAGAAATGGACACATGGACATCAAGAAGACATGGGAAAGGGATCTGAGTATTACACTGGATGATGAGTGGGACAGAGGAATATCAAAACTATTTCACGGGATGTGAGGGTGCGCCTCATTCAGTTCAAGATTATGCATCACTTCTATTGAACTCCTCCAGATTGTTTAAACTTGGTTTGAAAGACACACCAAATTGTTGGCAATGTAAGACAGAGAACGGCCATTACTTCATGTCCTATGGTCCTGTGATACAATCCAGAAATGTTTGATTGGGATACATAAAAACCAGTCGGATTGCAGGGACCCAGGTTCCATTCAGCCCAAGATTATTTCCTCTAGGAGATAGATCAATCCTAAATGGAATAGATAAGCACATAAGAAGCTGGTCCAAACTAGTTTAATAATAGCCAGACAGATTATTTTAAGAGGATGGGGGAATGGTATGTTCATGTTGCAAATTGTATGTTTTGTGTGTTTTGTTCAAAATAAAAAAGAAATTGTTAATCACAAAAACTAGGCTAGACTGTATTGCTTGGGCAAAGTTGTCTCCATGAAATGTAAAAAATAAAAATAAACCAGAAAACTAAACTAGGAATAAACCAAACATTGTTTGAAAGGTCTCATCCTGGAAAGTAATATTTGAAAGTCTAAAGAGGATGCATCAGAATGAGAAAAAGGTTTCAGAATCAGAAAAGGGTTTATTGCCAAGGTTGCTGCATACATAAACAAACAAAGATTCATATGAAATAAACAATAAATACAGAAACAAATATATACAAAGTAGCTGTTTACAGTTTTTCTCAATTGCTAAAACACTAAACCCTATTGTCTGAACCAAATGCTCAGTTGCCTGAACCCACTGATTGAATCAATCACTCTTTTGGCAAAACCATAAGCACTTTTCACCTGTTTAGACACAAACTGCCAACACATTTTCATTGTGATGCACCCGGGCTGCATAATGGTGAGCACAGGTGACAAAAGTCAAACACAATTAAAGCACAGGTGTCACCACTTGAACACAACAACTCAAAATTGATCACACTTGTGGCTAATGATGTGAGGGAACATATACAGTAAGCCAGTTCAGAGAGCACTGGTTTGTGAGGCCCTACAATGGATAGAAATCTGAGAGGAAGAGTTTGTGTGAGAGGAGGTCGAGGTGGTCAGCGAAGACAAAGAACAGTAATATCTGATGAAATCAGAGCTACTGTGATTGACCATGTTCTTGTCCATGGTATGAGCATGAGGGAGGCTGGACAAAGGGTACAACCAAACATCAGTAGATTCACTCTGTCCACCATAATCCGAAGATTTAGAGAAGAGAACAGGTAATTACCTTTTTTTGACCTTATAGTACAGTATGTAAATGTTGACAGCAATTACTGCATGACATACTATATACTGTACCACAGTATACTGTAAGTAAATATATGTTTCAGTACATCACTGTACCAATGTACTGTAGTATTGTAATGGAGGGTTGGTAGGCCTAGTATTCCATGTATATTTTTTGTAACTCCATGTTCTCTTTTTGTAGAATTGAAAGACTGCCACATGGGGGTGGGAGGACAGGTATGTTCTCCCCACACCAAGAGACCCTAATTGTTGATATGGTCCGTGAGAACAATGCCATTAAACTGAGTGAAATTCAGCAGAAGATCATTGAGGACCATGTAAATTTTGAGGGTATCAACAGTGTCAATGTTTAATCTCACCAAAAGGAGAAGGAGAGGCCGTAATGTGATTGGCCATCGGGCCATTGTTGGTGTTCCTGGGCAGCGTGGTGGCAATGTCACATTATGTGCTGCCATCAGCAATCATGGGGTTGTCCACCATCATGCCAACCTGGGGCCCTACAACACTCACCAGCTCCTCATTTCCCTCAATCACATGCGAGATGCTCTGTTAGGGCAGCAGGATGAGCATCCCATCTATGTTGTTGTTTGGGACAATGTGAGTTTTTTACAGAGCCCTCCAGGTTAGAGAGTGGTTCAATATGAACCAAGGTTTTATCAATCTTTGCTTTCCACCGTACTCCCCTTTCCTAAACCCCATTGAGGAATTCTTCTCCTCATGGCGGTGGAAGGTATATGAACGCCAACCTTACACCAGGGTAAATCTCCTGCAAGCCATGGGACTTGCCTGTGGTGACATAGGTGTGGAGGCATGCCAAGCCTGGATACGGCATGCCAGGGTTTTTTTCCCCCGTTGCCTTACAAGTGCTACTTGTAAATGCACAAGATTTCTGTTTTGTCTTTTTGTACAAGTGCTAAATGCACAGGTTTTTTTGTTTTTGCAACATGCATTTAGCCTACAGTGAACAATAAACATTTATTTCTCCAGCTTCATGTCCTGAGCATTGTGTTTTCTATTTTTCTACGTAGTGTTTAGTAACTGTTCAGTAGTGTTTTTAATTTTGATTGACTCGGGGCACGATTTGACAACATAGTTCAGTTTTGAGCACAGATTGAACTGTTTTGAGGTGAAAGTTTGGTTTTGCAAGAAGAGTCTGAGTTTTTTGTGAATGTAGCTTGAAAATTGGGTTTTGTGTTCACAGTTTAGAGAGCAGCTTTCAAGAAATGTGTCTTAGCTATCGAGAAACACTGTAACAAAAGAAAAAAAGAGGCTGAATGGATTCAGTGCAGAATGTGCAAAAATATATAGTATGGGCAGGTGTATAGTCCAGGATGTTGGTTAATGCAAAATGTAGTGACTAGGGGTGGGGGGGATTTAGAGTCAATGTCAGTGGGGGTCCGGGCCTTGTTAATTAGGCTGACTGCATAGTGGAATACAGTTTTTGGCGTGAGATTGTTCTGACTGCACCAGGTCACCAGATGGTCAATCTCCCACCTATAGGTGGACACATCCCCACCAGAGATGAGTCCAATGAGAGTGGTGTCGTCTGTGAACTTCAGGAGCTTGATGGAGTGGTGACTGGAGTTGCAGCTGTTGGAGGACAGGGAGAAGAGCAGAGGGGAACGGACACAGCCTTAATACATCATTCCTGCTTTAAAATATTGACCTCTGAACCTTCAAACCAGTAAATATTTGAAGGCTTGTCATTTACAGTGACCTTGGTTGTAATGTAGATATGGTCACCATTGTGTACTTTGCCAGCTCTAAATACAAATAGGAGTATGTACAGAACAGCAAAGCAGCATCTGCCTTACCTTTTTTCTCATGGTAATAAGTGTGATAGATAAATAAAATGTTATCACCTCTGTAGGGGCAGTATTGCACTACTTTTTGGTGGACAGGCAGATATAATTGATGCAGTAGAGACTTTTATTCTCCAGTATAGGTCCAAAAATGCTGTATCTTACACTGCCAATAATGCAACTTAAAAACGTCTTTCGTTAGAGTCTGAATGCCAGGAAAACCCCCACATTGTTCAAACTCTATGTAATGCTAATGATATAAATCAATGAGCAATTCACCCTGACTGTATCTCTGTCTGTCTCTAAATCTTTGTTTCTCCTTTTTTGGCTTGTCTCTCATTCCTCCACTTCAAAGCTGTGGCACTAAAAGTCTTGTAAGTCATCGATCAAAAGTAAAGCGGCCACTTGTCCACACACTCATACATGAACGGGTTGCTTGACTGTATCACACACACACACACACAAACACGCACACACACACGCACACGCGCGGGCACACACGCGGGCACACACGCGGGCACACTTCCTGGCCACTGGTGTGGAAAAGTATAATCTGACCTGTGGCTTTCTAATATCTCTCTTTATGACATCAACAGAGGAACAAACATGTTCTCACCAGGAAGTTAATTACTTACTCCTTACCGTCAGGGTCTAATAAAAAGACAGACTGATATGATGTGACACCTGAAGCCATTATCCCCCTTGCACACACTTAACACAAACACACACACAAGATAAATGAACACACACATATGCGCTGCATGAGCGGGGATAATGAAAATGCAGTGTGTTTAGTCACTGTCCAGGAGGTCTCTGTCACCTCTGCAATAACACTATCCCAGGGGTGTCAACTGACTTAATTAAAAAAGTACACACATAAGCACATTTGTACACATATACACACATTTAATTAATTTCACCTACATCAACAAAGAAACACATTTGGGGCTGGTGGATTTAATTTTCCTAACAGCATTTAGATATAAGCTCTTCAAAGCTGTATTTCTGTAAAATAAATGGGAGTGTGTGTGTGTGTGTGTGTGTGTGTGTGTGCGTGCGTGCGTTTTAAGTTAAAACTCAGATTAGATAAACTACTAAAATAACAAAAAGGAGTAAAACCATCTGAAAGTAGTTCAAGGAAACAATGACAGCGGTCTTCCTCAAGGATCAATTTTTAGGACCTTTGTTGCTCTCACTTTATATAAATGACCTCCCGTTCTGAGGTTTCTGTGCAGATGTATGCTGATGACACCATAGTCTATGTTTATGGTAGTGATATCTCTCAGGTGGCTGAGAAGCTCACTAACTACATGGTTAATATTACAGCTTGGTTGAAACAATCCTGCCTGCAGTTGAACACATCAAAAACAGTAGCAATGTTCTTCGCAAAGTCCCACAGAAACTGCAGTGTTGAGCCGGCTGTTTTAGTGTTAGTGGAAAGGCTGCAGATCGTGTCAGAATACAAATATCTGGGGGTGTTAATTGATTCAAAGTTGTCATTTACATCACATGTAAAAATGGTCTGTAATCAAATCAAATTCATCCTCAGTAACTTTAGATACATTCGCCATCAAATGTCCACACAGGCAGCAAAAATGTACATGCACTCTATGATCTTCTCACATATCACTTACTGTTTACCCATTTGGTCACAAGCTAGTGTTACATCTCTGAAACCTCTGGAATCACTTCACAAACGAACTGTTAAAATCCTAGACAAGAAACCAAGCATTTTTCATCATTGTCCAATATTACAAAAACACGGATTACTCAACTGGGAAAACATGGTCAAATATTCAAATCTATGTCTTGTCTATAAAATTATTCACGGTTTATCATCCCCTCCTCCCACCAGTTTTTCAACATCCGAACAGCTGATCACAGCAGAACCAGAGGTGCAGCAAGGGGAGATTGTATCATTCCATTTAGGAAAAGTGTATTTGGACAAACTGCTTTTTCTGTTTGAGCAGCTACTGAGTGGAACATCACCCCCATAACCATCAGAAATCTAAACACATATAGTACATTCAAGATCCAGTTAAAGAAATGGCTCATTGATAATCAGAGCTGTCAACATTACCATTAACTTCTTGACCTGCTCTCCTTGCTGGCTTCTTGCCTTGTGTGTGTGCATGTGTTCATGTCTTTGTCTGATGTTTGTCTGATTGTTGGTCTGCTAAGTTTCTATTGTACATTTTAGCCTAATAGCACTTTTTACTAAATGTATTGTTATTGTTATATTGTTATGTAAATATGTAATTTTACTTTCTTTTAGGGTGACTTTTACCATCTGTCTAGGGACTGCAGATGAAAAATAGCCTTCTGGCTAACTGCCATATTGACAGAAATGTTTATTAATATGCACTGTCCCTGTAATAAATAAAATAAATAAATAAATAAAAAACTTAAGCCAGGTAATAGGGCGCATGCTCATGCAGCGACCTGTAGCAGGTGTGGGCAGCATGTTGTATGTCAGTAGTTTTTTTTAACGTTTTACTGTTTTTACCGCTGTTTAACAGCTCGGCTGTTTTACCGAGTTGTCTTGTACTTTTAATTAGCCTAAAGGTGTGGACACACAGAGCCGACGGCCAAACGTCGGCAGAAAAGGCAGTTGGGCTGATCAGTCTCCCCAAATTGGTCAAAAAATTGCCTCGGAACACACCAAAGCGACAAGACGTAATACGTCTCCATAACAGCAGGCAGCGCTAATCTGTATTGTCGCCCAAACATAAAACCGGCAGCTGTTTGGACGAACGCGTCACATGGGTCTTGTTTCTCCAGAAATTCAAAGACTGACATGGCGGCTTGTTCAGAATACGATCTCATATTGTACTAAAATAGTTCACCGAAACGTGTTTCTGAAAACATTTTAAGCGAGAAATAGGCCATGCAGTTGCTGAATCTGCAAGTCTTCATTTCAGATCAACAAAGGTCAGTTTAAAAGATTTTTGTCAGATTTTGAGAGACTCCAGTCACGCTCAATCCACTCCCCGTTTCCGGGTTAGCACTCTACCAATCAGATGGGTCATTTGAATCCGACTGCCGGCAGTACCCGCCCCGCCGATTATACACGTCAAATTGGCCAAAATGAAGGACGGCCCCTCGAACGGACAACGGCATGGAACACACCGAACAGACTCGAGTCACTGACCTCGCCAGACTGTCCAATGGCCGATTATCGGCTTTGTGTGTTCACACCTTTAGTTTTCAGCAATTGCTTTGCGGTTTGTTTGTTTTTTAGATCCATTTTTTATTGTTTTTTATATTTTTCCAACATACAGAACAGACAAATACAATTGAACAAGAACAAAAATCCTCTCCCACCCCCTACCCTCTGCGGTCTTGAGGAAAACGAAACAAAACAGAAATCACACCTTGCCTAGTCACTCTCCTCTAATTCCCGTGATGCTGAGGTCATCACGTCCGATACCTGCTGCGCTTCTCCATAGGTCGATAGTCAATGATTTGGCTTTGTTAATCCTTGCTGTAGAGAGCTCAAGCATCACTATATCCAGAAAATATGCCAACCACTGTTCTATACAAAGTGAGTGGGGGGGGGGGGCAGTGTTGAGCAACCACCTTCCTGGTTGCAACCAAGCCAGCCAGCCAAATCTTCCTCCGTCTCCCAAGCAGGTGCAATCTAGTCGTCACTAAGCAACAAAACAATCGGATCAGTAGGAATTCGACATCCCATCACATCAGATATTATTGATGTTGTTTTATTCCAGAACTCATGCACCTGTTCACACTCCCAGACCATGTGCAGAGAAGTTCCAGCTTGTTCAGGTTGACAGAACGTGCAATAGAGAGTGGGAATGACCCTAGAGACGTATCTCTTCTGAGGAGTCCAATATGTCCTATGGCACATGTTGAAGTGGACATACTGGCAATTTGGGTTCTTGGAACAATGGAAAATGTTGTCCCAAACTGTCTCCCAATCAAGTGCACTCCCCTCAAGGCCAGCCCAGTCTCATGACAGTTCGTGAAATGTTTACGAGTTGAATCTATTGATTTGTGAACAGGACACGATTATGTTGTTTTTTACGTGTGGTGATTACTGTGGTATTTATTTTAATGTAATGTATTTAAATGGGAAGCATATTTCGTGATCACAACATGACAATGGTAGGGAGTAGTATGAAAAGCAGAAAATCCGCATAGGGAGCTTGGTCAGGGTGGTGGAAGTGTTGCAGTTCCTTTCCACGTTATTCTCTTCCTAACCACAACCGCCCCGTTGTTGTCGGCATGCCCTGCGTGTTACCGTTCCTTTCCCAGTTTTTCTTTTCCTAACTTTAACTGTCCCGTTGTTATGGCGTTTCATGTCCCCGTTGTTGCGTGCCACAGAGACCGCGGATCGTGTCCCTGCGCCCGGGGATCGCGCCCTCTTGTGGCAGTCCGTCCCGTTGTAGTCGCCGGCACATGGTGTTTAATTTCCCCATTGTGGCGTTTAATTTCCCCGTTGTTGCGTCCCCCAGAGCAGCCCAGTGTCGTGGCAGTTCGTGAAATAGTAACGTTTGAAAATCGTGACCTGTACACGAAATAAACGAGAAAATCGTGACCTGTACACAAATCAATAAATAAAAATAACGTGACTATTTACGAACTGGCATGAGACCGGGTTGTCAAGGCTCAGCTCTCTCTCCCATTTTCTTGCTATTGGGAGTTCTCTATGGATACTTGATCAGTTCAGCATAGATCTTGGATACTAATCCTCTCACTGGAAAATCAACAAACCATTTAATGACTGGGTGCGCCTCAAGACTGAGGATGTCCTGGGGACCTCAAAACTAGCTCTCAGATCTTCAAAACTCAGCATACCTTTCTCATTGAATAGCTAGTCTAAAGTATAAATGCCTCTATCACTCCACTGCTTACAAGCAAAGGGTTTATTACCAGACATTAAGTGTGTATTGTGCCAAATTGGGGTGTTCAAATGCCACTTATTGGTGTAGCGTAGTTGCTCCTCCACCTGTTTAAAGTTGGTCAATATGTTGGTAATAATAGGGCCATAGGCTAGCATACACTTTTCTGGACACACACCTGCAAAGGCAATGTCTTGCAATCTTAGACTTCCAGTGAGGTTTTGCTCTATTTCTCTCCATGGGACTGTAAATGAGGGGTCCATCCACACTTTGAGGGCCCGTAGCTGAAAGGCTCTGTGATACACTTTAAGGTTGGGGAGGGCCAAGCCTCCCGTGTTTGTGGTATGTTGCAGGGTAGGATATTTTAGCCTAGGTTGTTTATTATTCCAAATATAATGCAGAATTAAGGTATCAAGTTTCTTCCAGAAATTTATCGGTTGGGGTAAGGTGATCATTGTACTTAAGAAAGTCACACGAGGAACTATGGCCCTGTTTACACGGCGACAGCATTTTTGGGGCTTAAAAACGCAAAAAAATGAAACCACCCTCCAGAGTGGAAATCTTAAAAACGCTCCATCGTCACGTTCCCGTCTAAAGGGTAAAAACGCACTCTGCGCGGCATGTGTGTGCCGTGTGTGTGTGTGTGTGTGTGTATTGTTTGGAGCAATAACTCCACCTCCTCGTCTGTCCAGACAAAATTGTCAGCTTTTGTTGTTTGCTTCGCGCTACTAGGGAGAGGAAGGGAGAGATGAGGAAGAGAGGGACAGAGGAGGAGAGGGAGACAAGTAGAAGAAGGTTCTACGCAGGTGCGCGGACTTTTGCATCACCATATGCACGCAGATCCCCCCCCCCTCCCATAACGCTCATCTAAACGCGGAATAAAAAGTGAGAACACAGCGCCGCTTTTGCGTTTTCTCTTCAGATCGTTTCTGTCTAAATATAGCCTATATTCATTTTAACAACAGCAATCCTGGAGCGTCGTGATGCCGGCAGCGCAGACCAATTGGCCAGATGCCTTTGAACACTACTTGATATAGAATCATAGTTGTCCTGGACAACCCGCTGTGGGGATGCGTGTATGGTGATGCCCAAATATGTAATTTTGCTTTGGGTTGGTATTGTAACACTAATGTGGCTGATGCCACATGCCTGTTATTCAGTAAAAGAAGATTAGATTTATTCCAGTTAATTTTATAGCCGGAGATTGAGCCAAATTCGTTGAAGATCTTAAGAATTTTTGGAATAGAGTCCTCAAGATCAGAAATGTACAACAAAATATCGTCCGCAAATAATGATATTGAGCTGCTATTGGATTTAATCTTAATTTACAGATTTTATTTTGCCTTGGGCTAATGGTTTGAGAGAGATTGCTAACAGCATGGTGGAGAGCGGGCATCCCTGTTGCGAGCCCCGCTCGATGGGAAATGGCTGCAAGCCATTGGTTGAGACTATGGCAGTGGGATTTGCATATAAAGTATGTGTGATGGTGAGCGGGGGAAAGAGGACCCAAATGCAGGGAGAGGCAGGTAGGCAGGAGATGGTTCGAGCTTGAGGATTTATTTACACACAAAACCGGGAGAAAACCAACAAAAAGGGATCCAAAAAAGACAAACACAAGGAATCCAAAACTGAGGAAGGCAAAGACAACAAGATACATCCAAAAAGTCCCCAGAGCAAAAGATAACAAAAAACCACAGGTAATTTTCCAACAAAACACACTAGACAGGATACAGGCACAAACTAACTGGGCAAGAACATGAACACACGCAGGCTGGCAGGGCACGGACACAAACGGCCACAAACAGACACAGAACGGACACAAAACAATCTGACAACAGACAAGGGAAACACAAGGGCTAAATACACTGGGTAATGAGGTAACGAGGGGCAGGTGACACAGCAGGTGAGACACATTAGGAGAGACAGGGAAATCAACAAAGGCGGGAAACCACAACAGTATGCACCATGTCAATGAATTTAGCCCCCAAACCAAGTCTCTCCATGTCTTGCCGCAAGTAGTTCCACTCTAGGCTGTCAAAAGCCTTTTCTGTGTCCACTGATAAAACTGCTGCTATTGTTGGAAGGTTTTTGGCTTCTTCTACTACATGAAATAGTCTAGTATTACAGTGTCTGCAGCATGACCCTTGGGTATAAAACCTGACTGGTCGGGGTGGACTAGCTTTTTGATAAAGCGCTCTAGGCGGAGAGCCAAGACTTTGGAATAAAGCTTAATATCAGTCCCGATAAGGCTGATGGGCCTGAAATTTGAGCAATCCGTAAGATCTTTGCCCTTCTTTGGCATGACAGAAATTAGCGCAGTGTTGGTTTGTTGGTGGAAAGTACCCTTCTCTATCGCTGAAGTTAAAGCTTATAAAATGGTAGGTCCTAATATGTCAAAATACTGTAGGAGAAGTTCTGATGGAATTCCATCCAACCCTGGCTTTTCCCTTTTTTAACTGTTTTTAGTGCTGATTTAAGTTCCTCTAACGTTATAGGTTGACCCATTTCTTCTGCCTCCTCTGGGTCAAGAAGAGGCAGGTTTAGTTCTTTTAGGAACTTCTGGCACAGTGTCGGATCTGGGTTGATTACCTTGCATTTTGAGATGGTTGTGTGAGCAGGAGCTATATCGTCTTGATCATCGGACACTGTGTAGCCTAACTATGGATGTCCTGACTCTGCTAGTGGTTTGGCTGGCATTTTACCTGGCCAGGTGTCATGGACATACGTGGCGACTGCTAACAAACCGACCAATACAGCAGAGGGCTTCGTCTCCGCTGGAACAATCTCAGTGATCCTCTGGCGGACTTTAAATCGTTCAATTTGGAAGAGTATGGGTCTGAGGGCCACACTGCAAGCTGAGGACAAGGAAGCGGGGGCGCAGAGGTGGTGTGCGCCTTAAGGCGAAAAGGCAGCCCCTCACTCGCATTCTGCTACCCTCCATTATTTTTTCTAATGATCAGTCTGTTAGGAATAAATCCAAGGAATTACAGGCGCAAGCCCACTACAGCCATGAATTCAGAGACGCTTGTATTTGGCCATGAGTGAAACCTGGCTATCCGACAGAGACTCTGATACGGATTTAGACATTACCGGATTTGGTCTGCCCATCTGACTGGATAGAGACGCTGCAACTACAGGGAAGCCCACAGGGGGAGGGGTTTGTCTTTATATAAATGTACGCTGGTGTAAGCCCAAATCTGTGATTGTCAGAAATAAGTTTTGTACTGTAGACTGTAGACTCATCGCTGCTTTTTGCAGATGATGTGGTCCTGATGGCATCATCGGCCTGTGACCTTCAGCACTCACTGGATCGGTTCGCAGCCGAGTGTGAAGCGGCTGGGATGAGGATCAGCACCTCTAAATCGGAGGCCATGGTTCTCAGCAGGAAACCGATGGAGTGCCTTCTCCAGGTAGGGAATGAGTCCTTACCCCAAGTGAAGGAGTTCAAGTACCTTGGGGTCTTGTTCGCGAGTGAGGGGACAATGGAGCGGGAGATTGGTCGGAGAATCGGCACAGCAGGTGCGGTATTACATTCAATTTATCGCACCGTTAGACGTAAAAAGAGAGCTGAGCCAGAAGGCAAAGCTCTCAATCTACCGGTCAGTTTTTTGTTCCTACCCTCACCTATGGTCATGAAGGCTGGGTCATGACCGAAAGAACAAGATCCAGGGTACAAGCGGCCAAAATGGGTTTCCTCAGGAGGGTAGCTGGCGTCTCCCTTAGAGATAGGGTGAGAAGCTCAGTTATCCGTGAGGAGCTCGGAGTAGAGCCGCTGCTCCTTTGCGTCGAAAGGAGCCAGTTGAGGTGGTTCGGGCATCTGGTAAGGATGCCCCCTGGGCGCCTCCCTAGGGAGGTGTTCCAGGCACGTCCAGCTGGGAGGAGGCCTCGGGGGAGACCCAGGACTAGGTGGAGGGATTATATCTCTAACCTGGCCTGGGAACGCCTCGGGCGCCTGTGGCCCGGGAAAGGGAAGTTTGGGGTCCCCTGCTGGAGCTGCTACCCCCGCGACCCGACCCCGGATAAGCGGATGAAGATGGATGGATGGATGGATGGACTGTAGACCTTGAATTGTTGTCAGTCTCTCTACGTCCACACTACTTGCCTCTGGAGTTTCCTCAGTTATTTGTCACACTAGTGTATATCCATCCAAGGGCAAATGTAAACTGCCTGTGAACCTATCCACCAAGTAATACAGAGGCTGCAAAAAATATCTCCTGATGCCCCAAACATCATCCTTGGTGATATGAACCACTGGCAAAAACACAGAGGGACTTCCACCAGTATGTCATATGCCCTACTAGACAAAATAAGATTTTAGACTTGTGTTATGGTACAATTAAGGATGCATACAAATATATCCCCATCCCGCCCCCATGCCCACAACTGTGTGCATCTCATCCCTGTATATTGGACAATACTTAGGAAGGGTAAGGTGCTGACGAGGTGTGGAAGCTGTACCGAGGATGTAGAGCTGGGGCTAAGCTAAGAGCTAGGAGGTTGAGGTCCAACCCTTTCTGCCTTCGTTCCTCATGGGTAACGTAAACTAGCTTCCTAATAAGTGCGACGAGTTGGAGGCACTCGTGAGGAACCACCAACTGTATCATGAGTGCAGTCTAATGTGTTTTACGGAGATCTGGCTGAACAACAACACACCAGACTGATGAATGGACTTCTCTGCTGACCGAGACGCGAAGGCAAGTGGCAAGAACAAGGGTGGGGGACTGGTTCTGTTTGTGAACAGCAGATGGTGTAACCCCCGAAATGTCACAGTGTATGAGAGGATTTGCTGTCAGGACATTGAACTGTCGGTCTTAGACCATACTATGTGCCGATGGAGTTCTCACACATAGTTGCCATTGTTGTTTACATTCCACTGAGTGGCTGTGGCTGCGTGTGACGTCATCCACGAGACCGTTGCTCGACTTCAGACCCAGCATCCAAAGGCTTTTATTGCAATCACAGGGGATTTTAATCATGTTACCCTCACCTCCCATCTGACATGCGGCTACATCCCCAAACCTGTACCTGTGTCAAAAAGGGGAGCTTAGTGCTGGGCAGGAGACTGGACTCTTTAACCTCTCTAGGTTCACTGTACCGTGGAGGCACACTTTGTGGCTGTGGCGTCGCTGTAACCTCGCCTCATAAACGTTTTTATAACTTTAAAGCATTAAATCTTCAAAATATACAGTCATGCCACACAACAATTGAAAGCTCAGCCTCTCATGATTCAATTAAGCCCACACACAAAGCATAAGATGGTTTATAGCAGTTATACAACTGTTATAAGGTTAAAGAAAAGAAAACAATACAGACGTAAACTGCACAGCTGGTGGAGTCCAGAGTGCATCCATACCTTTTTCCTTCTGTCTTTAGCCACAGCGGAGATATTTTGCCCAAAACTTTTTTCCCAAAGAGTCCAAGGAAATGGAATATCCAAGCCATTATATCCAAAACGAGCTGTTCGCCTCACAATCTTGACTTTTCTGGCCGAATCACAACGGAAAAACGCTAAACAGGTTTTCATTTCCTCACTTCTGCGGCTCGCTCCTCAACCAAGGCTTCTACATGCTCGATGTGGGTGTCACTGTATTCTCTGAGGTCTAAGGTTTCCACAGATACCTTGTTTGAGCGAATACGTTCAGTTTTGCCTGTGATAGCCCTATGGGAACCCGATGATCCCTCTGACGCAATATCAGCCCCACGTGCACTTGATCGACATTTGCTCGGACCAGTTAGATTTAAATGCTACAAGACCCGCCTACCTTTTTAGCCAATGAGCAGACAATTCAATAGGCACCAAACTTGACACTGAAATTTTAACCCTGTGATGGCTGTAGCTGTGGCAAAGCAAAAACAGGGCCTCCTATAAGCATATCACACCCTGTGCAATCTATAATTACTTATTTCTATATATTTATGTGAAAAGTTATTTCAAGTTTATGTGTGTTTGTGTATTTGAGAAGTGTTTTATTCTGTACTTTATTGGCTTTTTTCTTTGCACTTTTCAAATTGAAATTTGAAAAATGGATAGACATATCTGTAGAAAAGTAATCATATAAAATCCATTTTCGTATCTGTATCTCACCAGATGTGTTTACAGCGTTGTATTTTAATCATTTTACCAGTGGCGAACCGTGAGTACTACAGCTGGGCCTTCACCTCGGTCATCACCGCTGAGAAAATAAATCATCGCGGAAAAAAGCAACAGTACGATGAATTGAAAGTGCAATCTTTAATTAACGATGACAAGGATGTAAACAAATAGACCATAACGTCAATAACATTCTCCGCAACAAGAAACATTCTCAACATTAACTTCAGAAAACTGGAGACCATTCAAGCAGTGTTTTGGTTTCTTAACAATAGCCACACACATCCCCAACAGTTTAATTTAACAGAGAGAGAAAATAGTAATCAGTATAATATTATTCTATGCAAACAGTTTAATAAATAACAAGAGTAAAGTATGTAAATCATAATTTTCCTAACATATCCCTCCTTTTTAAACTTTTGCATCCTCAATAATAAAATATTAAATGAGTATATGAATATGTGTATAACATTGTGTAAAATTCTGCAATTTCTCAGTACATTACTCATAATGTACATCATTAAGCATTCACCTCAACACTAAACATTTTTAATTAGATATTGATTTCAATCATGGTTTCAATATTAAATATTTTTAATTCTCTGCTAATTCTTCCAAGCCATCAGAAGTCGGACCTAGCTGCTCAGCTATGCTCTTCACCGGTGTAATTAACAAAAATGCTGTTACAATACAATTAATTAAACATTTTTGTTTACTGTTGCCCACCAGAAAAGGATTGACTCAAAACCTGCACCAATCTGATTGCGTGCTTTGAACTGTCTGGTACACCTCTGGGTACATGTACACTCTGTCAAGTGCTACCAGGAGTGTCCCTTTTAGCTTGGTACGGGACATAGGTCGGGTGCTGTTTGTAAAACATGGAAGATAAGTTCTTGAACTGTCTTCACACATCCACCACACATCAGCTCTACTGGTGTTTTGATTAACAAACCATGAGGCTAAGTAGTTACCTATGTCGGTAGTGATGTCAACACCAAGCTCAGTCGGTGCACTGCTCTCGAAAAAACAGGTGTAATTAACTGGAAGAGCTGAAGCAACAGGTGGTAAGATAGTATTTACTGGAGGAAAACAGTAAAATTAATGAGTTGCATTTTTCCATTTTAGGTGTAAGGCTTAGAGAAGGCATAGCTAAACAGACTAAGGACACAGTCCGTCTGCTGGCTGTTGGTCCGTACCTCCAGATACATTACATTACATGTCATTTAGCTGACACTTTTATCCAAAGTGACTTACAATTGCTATATATGTCAGAAGTTGCATGCCTCTGGAGCAACTAGGGGTTAAGTGTCTTGCTCAGGGACACACTGGTTGATGTATCGCAGTGGGAATTGAACCCACCAAAGGCATGTGTCATACCCACTGCACCGTCTCCACCCAGACAGAATTGAGTGTCTTTGTTTGGTGAAGCAGGCCTTGGGGTTGGTTGACCCCTTCTCATTTCAGCATCACCAGTTCATCAGAGAATGTTCATCAAGGCTTTGGGTAGGGCATGTGGACATTGCTGCTGGCTCTTTGGTTTGGCACAGTACATCTCCAGATGCTGAAGTTCACAAGCAGACGGCTAGACACTATCCCTTTCCCTCTGGGCCGAGAACTGTAACCAGACCACGAACCTTTATTGTGTCTAGCTGTCAATCTTCTGGTACAGTTTGTCACCGGTCCTGCAGCTGGATGAGGAGTGAGATTGGTTTGGTTTATTTTGGATTTAACAAACAACATAATCCAAAGGATAGCATGTTAAAATGTAAACACTTATTTCCAACATGGTCCTTGGTGTTGCAAACATGCAACACATCAGGAAGACCAATTTCAGGTCAAAGACAACAACATATAATACAGATCATACAAGATTTAAAAGCATTCCAAAATCAGAGAATCATAAATCACATAAAATAATCAGTCTACTCTAGTTAAACAATATTAGCTACTCTATTCCATAAAAAAGCCTTAACCTTGTGTCTAAACGCCCCTCTGGTATTTACACTTTTGAGGGAAAGCGGCAGATTATTCCACAATGTTATACCTGTATAAAAGAAAGAACTTCTAGCTGCATTGTTGACTCTGGGCACTTTACAAGAACGGACACTGGCCCTAGTGTTGTGATTATGCTGTGTATGAACCATTTTTATATGGGAATGTAGATATTTGGGAGCAGAACCATTTATGACATTATACATATGATTAAACTTTAACTGCTCCACTCTGACATGTACTGGCAGCAACCCTACCCTTTTAAAAGCATCGCTACCAATATAAGTCCGGGGGGGTGCATTTAACAGGTAGCGGATAACATTGTTTTGCATCACTTGCAGTCTGTTTTTAAGTTTAACTGATAATCCACAGTACCAAGCAGAACATGCATAATCGAAATGACATTGAATCAATGATACAACCAGTAATTTCTTGATAGAATAATCTAGATGCCTTGTCCTGCGATACAGGAATTTCAGTTTACCGGAACATTTGGATAATATTTTGTCAGCAATAGATTTATAGGTTAATGACTGCTCTAATGTTAACCCCAGGTATGTAACACTTTTCTGAGAAACTATTTCAGTGCCATTACATGTTACCTTAAGTGCATTTGTTCTAGACAACTTTCTTTTTGTTCCAAATAAAATGGACTCAGTTTTTCCAAGATGTATTGAAAGCCTGTTGTCAATATGCCACTTGCTAACACTAATTCATTACCTAGAGTCTTCTCAATCTCGCTATCATCTCCAGAAACCAGTAATGCAGAGTCATCAGCATATAAAAGTATCTTGCATTTCACCGCACCTGGCATGTCATTAATATAAACTAAAAATAAAAGGGGGCCAAGGATTGAACCTTGGGGCATCCCACAAGTAATATCCTGAGGATCTGATATGGTCCCCTTAACATCACAAACTTGCGTCCGTCCAGAGAGGTGAACCATTTCACAGCAGTATTTCTGAAGCCTATACTTTGTAGGTTTGATAGTAGTATTGCATGGTTTACAGTATCAAAAGCTTTTTGCAAATCAAGAAGAATCATGCCCACATACTTTCCTTCATCAAAGTTTTGTCGAATATAATCAAATAAATGAATAAGACAGGTTTCAGTAGAATATGCTGCTCTAAATTCAGACTGAAGTTCATACAGTAGATTTTGTCTGACAAGGTACTCTTCCACCTGCTCATACACAAGACGCTCAAACACCTTTGATATGGCTGTAATTGATACAGGCCTATAATTACCAACATCTGATTTGTTATTTTTCTTAAAAAGGGGGACTACCCTGGCCCTTTTCATGTCGCTTGGAAAGATACCCTGACTTAACGATAAATTTATTATATGGGTGAGTACCCTAGAGATTACATTGGCACTATTGCTCAAAAATCTGGACGGAATCAAGGCCTGTCCAGTGGCTTTGTTAATTAACAATGTGGATAGACACATTCTCACCCTCTCCTCTGAGACGGGGCCAATATCAAAACCATCAGGAGTAACATGTTTGTTTTTATAAAAAGAGTTTACAAACAATGGGCCATATCTACCTGACACACTGGGCAACTTATCAACCAGACTGGCAGCAACTGTTGGGAAAAAGGTATTAAAAACGCAAGCAACCTGCTTTTTTTCAAAAATCATCTTATCCTCAATGACTAATCCAATATTACCAGACTTAGATTTTGATTTGCCCTTAGCGCCCATATCAGTAAGAACCTTCCATAGCTTTTTGGGCCGATGTGAATTCGCAGTAATAGCATCAGCATAAAATTCAGACTTTGTTTTCTGTACCTTGTATCTAGCCTGATTACGAAAATATATATATTTATCATAATCACAAGACAAAGTTAACCTCTTAAACTTTCTGAACCATTTATCACGTTGTCTAATGAGATCCAGAATGTCAGAAGTCATCCAAATTGCACTTCTCTGTTTAATTCTGGTTTCCTTCATTGGTGCAACCTTATCAAGAGCAGCCACAAAGTGCTGTTTAAATAAATTTCAAGCTCCATCAGTATCATTGCTTCCTAAAACATCTGACCAATCCATCCTGGAAAGCCTTTCTTTAAATTCCTCAGCTGTGTAATGTTTTGTGCATCTGTACCTAATTGATCTATGAATAGGATTCCCAGACCTCAATAGTGATTTAGAAACTTTGCGTGTGCAAAAAGTGACGTTATGATCACTCAAAGCAATATCGAGGACGCCTGATTGAGAAATATTTTCACGTTCTGAAACTAATAGGTCCAATAGGGATTGACTATTAGCAGACACTCTAGTAGGTTCAGTGATTGTTGTAGGCCAGACACCTTACAAAAAGTTGAAAGAGATTCTTTCAAACTACTATTACGAGTCTGTAGTACATTTGTATTAAAATCACCCATAATAATACATTCGTTCTCCATACATATGCTACTCTTACAACAAACCATTTCAAAGAGCTCATAAAAATCTGTTTGCTTAGGGGGTCTGTAACATACACAAATGATAATGGGCTTAGTTTTAGGAAGCAGCAGTTCAATCCATGCAGTCTCCAAACCCTCCACCTGGAAATCAGCCCGTGGGTTATATGTCAAATCATTCCTTATAAATGGCACACTCCTCCTCCGTTTCTGCTCCGATCGTGCACTGTGTGGCACAAAACAGAACTCTGAGAAGCATTATCTGTTCTTTTATCAATATTATCACTTGAAAAAACCTCTACTTATTTAGTGAACATCAATAATTATAAAACAGCATTTCTTTCCCTCATGCTGGTTTTGGAACTTGTTCTCTTTAGGCCTCAGCTTACCTTAAGGGTTGTGTTTTTGCAAATAGTGCAAGTCAATCAAAACAAAACAAAATTAAAACAGAACAAAATTTCTTAGCGTAGTTTGAAAATCCATATGATGTGAACATTATTTATTAAACACCTTATTTATAATTGCTTATTTATTATTGCTACTATATCCCTCCTGTTGAGGCATGAGAAAACTCATGACACAATAACGCAGCATATAAATAATCTGTTTAGTGGTTTAGCCATTAACACTGTCCTGTGTTACACAGCAAAACCTGTATAAAAGCAACAAAAAGTTCAATAAATCATTTTTTTTATATCAATATTATCTTGTGAACACAAGGAGGCAGTTACAGTGCTCACAGCATAAGTACAAAAGTGACCTAACGAAAAGCTCTCTACAGCCGCTTTTTATAATACCAAGTGGAATAGTAATACAATCATGACGCAGAGTTGATGTCGTCAGTTGTTATTTGGTAAGAGACAATGTCGTCTCATCTAGATGTGGAGGACAAGATTGAGCAGCAGTAATGCTAAACTTGCTTAAAGCATGAAGGAGTTAGTTAAAACAGTGGACTACCTGGAAAACAACAATTTGCGTCTTGTCAACATCCCGGAATGGGCATACAAGGTTTTACCTGCAATCTGCTAAAGAATATTCCGATGATCCTGGAGAAGTTTAAGAAATAAAATTCAGGATATTTCAGAAATTCTAATTGATAACTAGTTACATGTATTCGCAATGTCAGAAACTTATTTAGATTCAACAATAAATTGTTTTTTATTGAACAAATAATATTTATAAGCAAATATGAATGGAGGTGGAGTAGCCCTCTATGTTCAGAGCCAAATACCAGTAAGAGTTTGTGATGATCTAAGTACCACAGGAGTGGAAATAATCTGGCGACAAGTCCAATTGCCTTATCTAAGACCAGTTTTTATTGGGTGTTGTTATAGACCGCCAAATGCACCAATAATGTATCTGGATCAAATTTGTAAAATGTTAGACAGAGTATGTGACACAAATAATGAGACCAGAATATTGATTGGAATTTGAATGGTTGTGCATTAAATAATACATTTCTTTCATTTGCAGACACATGTAATTTGTCACAAGTTGTTAAACAGCCAAAAAGAATATGTTACAAAGCTGATGGTATGAAATCAGAAACTTGTATTGATTTCATTTTTACAAATGCTGTTGAATTGTGCTCCAAAGCAATCTCAGTTCCAGTAGGCTGTAGTGATCATAATTTAATTCCAATTGGAAGGAAGACTAAAGTTCCAAAATCTGGTCCAAAAATTGTATTAAAGAGGTTTAAAAACTTTAATGGCAAAGATTTTTGTGATGAATTAAGACATTGACTGGTCTAGAATAATACATGAGGAAGATCCAAATCAGGCCTTGGAACTTTTTACCAACTTGTTAATGCCAGTTATTGATAGACACGCTCCTGTGAGACAGCTACTGTAACTGTGAGAGATACAATGGCTCCATGGTTGATAAAGAACAAGGGCGTAAATCCCAGGGGGGTTGGGGGGGTCAGGACCCCCCATCTAAGGGTTGTCCCCCCCTAGAAATATCATTAAAACAATGCTGTGTATTGTAAATAACATAATGATGTATACTTACAATATCTGTGTAAGTAGTGAAACAATACAAACCCCCAAAAATGCTTTTTAAGTTTAGAAACATTTTGAGTTGCCTCACAGTGGTTTGGTCCACTGCCTGCTGTACTTCAGGATCTGCACTAGACTCACAGTCACATCGGGTAGTGACATTATGTAGTAAGTAGGCGGTTCAAGGCTATTTTATTCACATTAAACATCGGATGAAGTTTTTCTTTTCTCAAATAGAAATTATGCTGAGTAATTAGTGAATTAGTCATGACAAAATGTTCGCTATGTTAGTGTAATATAATGTAGCCTAGCTTGTTTAATAGCTTGTTGGATAGAAATGCACCCACTACAACTAACGATAAGCCTAACGTTATGTGTGTGAACTGACATTAGGGTTAATATTGAAACTCTAAAGTGTTTTGCTCAATATGAAGTTAAGTGGCAGATCAGTTAAATATATATCCTCTGTCCCAGAAGAAACCTAATATTTATGTGGAGGACGCAAGATCATTTCATAATTATAATATGACCGTGTGGTGAACCTATGAAACTAACTCATATTTAGACATCTGACATTAAAGATTTGTGTTGTTGTTGCTCAGATAAAATGACAGATAAATGAAAAACAGGCATTAGATCCTTTTTCAGTAGGCTTACACCAAAACGCCAAGTAAGTACATTAAGTCCTCATATCAAGACAATTTGGTAACATCTTTATAAGAATGGGTGCTTATGGAAATAATAACATCACTATGTCACTGGCAAAGGAGACAGAAAGAACTGAGGAACAGGGAGACCAGGGACAGTCAGGTGTAGAGTCTCAGGTAAGTGTGTTGAGCTTAGTTCATATTTTTGGAGGTGTGTGGCTGTCAGGGTGAGCAGATGAGCTTTACCAGTGGCTGACTAATTTACATTATGATCAGCTAATTTAACAATTGTACAAAAGCATTGTATTTCTTTTATATGGGGACACTTTTTGAAAATAAGTCTATGTTTTAAGGTATTTTTGTGGCTTGATTGTAAACAACTTAAAAATAAATACATGGTTTTAAAGAAGAATATTTTGGTCAATTTAGTCAGCTTTTTCATTGAATCAAGAGAAACATTGAAAAGAAGGATAATGGTACAGTCTCCATGCTACACTAATAATAGTATTAAGACTTTCCTCTGTGTACACATGTCCTCTACGAGTATAATTGGCTGTATTATTTGTGTCCCCTTCAAAAATTGCTCTTCCGAAATTTTATGTTTATTGTCCCCCCCTACTGTTAGATCAGATTTACGCCCATGATCAAGAATTCAAAAAATAGCAACTGCATAGCCTATTTCTTACTTAAAATATTTTCAGAAACACGTTTCGGTGAACTATTTTCGTAAAAATAAGAGATTGTATTCCATGAGCCGCCATGTTGGTCGGTTTTAAAATCCCAGAGCAGCCAGACCATGTGAGGCGTCGTCCAATCAGGTGCAGCCTATTTTCTTAGCTTGTCAGTGGCAAGCCCACAAGTGTGCAATGCTGGGAAGCGGGGCAATCCCATCCGTATATGGACACGTACTATGAGGCAATCAAATCAGGTGATGTGTTACAGTGGAATATCTATCGTAAATTAAGGAATTATGTAACAAAATTGTATAAAATAAAAAAAGATCTACTTTCAAAATAGGATTAGACATGCTTGATTTGACAGTAGGAAAATATGGACTACTAATGAGTTAATGGGAAGAAGAACTAAAACTACACCATCTTTTTTGGAAGGAGATGGAGTCTTTCAAACAAAACCTATTGATATTGCTAACTAAGCTGTGGGTAGTAAGAAACATTACTCCAAGTAGAAATGTGAGTGTGTAAATGGGACAAAGGAAGAAAAGGATCTCCTGAACTTCTCATTCCTGTAGTGCAGCAATAGCAGTCGCTCACAACTGCTCCTCTGTCCAGCCAGGATGTTGTGGAGGGGGTGGTTGTCATTTCCCATTATGATGTGCAGTTTGTTCCATGTATGCCCCTCCACCACAGTTCTTAACCTCTTAAGAAACGCTTGAAATTCCATGCTTTTTGGTCTAAACGTCATACCCAAATTAAAAGTGGTACAGCTCCCATATACTTTGACACTTAGGGGTGTACCTGACATCATTGGAAAAGTAACACTCTCAAATTTTTGTTACAAGTGTCAGGGTGATTATAGTTCTTACTGACACAGAGTTACAGAGGCTAGAATGGAGGTTTTTTATTTCCGTCCAAGTCATACAGCATGCATCAATGCAGTGGGGAATCTTCAGGGCCTTCTACGCCTTCAGAGAAGGCCTACAAATAGAATCTCTGCAGAGTGGAGAGACAGAGTTAAATGGCGGAAGACGAGAGTGACGTTGTGGCTAGCTTGATAGCATCGCCTTTTTCAAGGCGGCCTTTCACAGAAAAACTTGAATTAATAAAAAACGGAAGACCAACTCCAGAACTGGAATTAAAAGAAAAGGTTAAGAAAGTGGAAAGGCATTTCAAGACCGAAAATTATCAGTGATATCCATGGATGACGGGCTGTAAGAAAACAAACAGGCTGTACTGCTGGAGTTGTTTACTTTTTACAGCTGACAAGTCATCCACCTGGGTCAGCGGCGGATTTGTCAGCCTTACAAATCTGACAAAGTCAGCCCACCGACATCAAGATTCTGCGGCACACCTGCAAGCGACGGTCAGTTTGAAAACTTTTGGGGACACAAGAGTTGACCTTCAGCTAGATGAGCAGCGCCGTAATCATACTACAGCCCACAACAACAAGATCAGGCAGAACAGAGAGATCCTGAAACGTCTCATCAATGTCACATTTCTTGGAAAGCAAGAGCTGGCATTTCGAGGACATGATGAGAGTAAAGATTCGGAAAACAAGGGGAACTACTTGGAGTTGCTGGAGTTTTTGGCAGAGTATGGCAGCCCTGTGCACTGTCATCTGGATTCGGCCACTGTTTTCATTGGCACCTCCAGCAAAATTCAGAATCCATCCATCTTCATCCGCTTATCCGGGGTCGGGTCGCGGGGGTAGCAGCTCCAGCAGGGGACCCCAAACTTCCCTTTCCCGGGCCACAGGCGCCCGAGGCGTTCCCAGGCCAGGTTAGAGATATAATCCCTCCACCTAGTCCTGGGTCTCCCCCGAGGCCTCCTCCCAGCTGGACGTGCCTGGAACACCTCCCTAGGGAGGCGCCCAGGGGGCATCCTTACCAGATGCCCGAACCACCTCAACTGGCTCCTTTCGACGCAAAGGAGCAGCGGCTCTACTCCGAGCTCCTCACGGATAACTGAGCTTCTCACCCTATCTCTAAGGGAGACGCCAGCTACCCTCCTGAGGAAACCCATTTTGGCCGCTTGTACCCTGGATCTTGTTCTTTCGGTCATGACCCAGCCTTCATGACCATAGGTGAGGGTAGGAACAAAAACTGACCGGTAGATTGAGAGCTTTGCCTTCTGGCTCAGCTCTCTTTTCGTCACAACGGTGCGATAAATTGAATGTAATACCGCACCTGCTGTGCCGATTCTCCGACCAATCTCCCGCTCCATTGTCCCCTCACTGCGAACAAGACCCCAAGGTACTTGAACTCCTTCACTTGGGGTAAGGACTCATTCCCTACCTGGAGAAGGCACTCCATCGGGTTTCCTGCTGAGAACCATGGCCTCCGATTTAGAGGTGCTGATCCTCATCCCAGCCGCTTCACACTTGGCTGCGAACCGATCCAGTGAGTGCTGAAGGTCACAGGCCGATGATGCCATCAGGACCACATCATCTGCAAAAAGCAGCGATGAGATCCCCAGTCCACCGAACTGCAACCCCTCTCCACCCCGACTACGCCTCGATATCCTGTCCATAAATACTACAAACAGGATTGGTGACAAAGCGCAGCCCTGGCGGAGGCCAACTCTCACCTGAAACGAGTCCGACTTACTGCCGAGAACCCGGACACAGCTCTCGCTTTGGTCGTACAGAGATTGGATGGCCCTGAGAAGGGACCCCCTCACCCCGTACTCCCGCAGCACCTCCCACAGTATCTCCCAGGGCACCCGGTCATACGCCTTCTCCAGATCCACAAAACACATGTAGACTGGTTGGGCATACTCCCAGGCTCCCTCCAGGATCCTTGCGAGAGTAAAGATCTGGTCCGTTGTTCCACGACCAAGACGGAATCCGCATTGTTCCTCTTCAACCTGAGATTCGACTATTGACCGAACCCTCCTTTCCAGCTTGGAGTAGACTTTACCGGGGAGGCTGAGAAGTGTGATACCCCTGTAATTGGCACACACCCTCTGGTCCCCCTTTTTAAAAAGGGGAACCACCACCCCGGTCTGCCACTCCTTAGGCACCGTCCCAGACTTCCACGCAATGTTGAAGAGGCGTGTCAACCAAGACAACCCCTCCACAACCAGAGCTTTAAGCATTTCTGGACGGATCTCATCAATTCCTGGGGCTTTGCCACTGTGGAGTTGTTTAACTACCTCAGCAACCTCCACCAGGGAAATTGATGGCAATCCCCCCTCATCCTCCAGCTCTGCCTCTACCATAGAGGGCGTATTAGTCGGATTTAGGAGTTCCTCAAAGTGCTCCTTCCACCGCCCTATTACCTCCTCAGTTGAGGTCAACAGCATCCCATCCTTACTGTACACAGCTTGGATGGTTCCCCGCTTCCCCCTTCTGAGGTGGCGAACGGTTTTCCAGAAGCACCTTGGTGCCGACCGAAAGTCCTTCTCCATGTCTTCTCCGAACTTCTCCCACACACGCTGCTTTGCCTCTTTCACAGCAGAGGCTGCAGCCCTTCGGGCCCTTCGGTACCTTGCAACTGCCTCCGGAGTTGTCTGGGATAACATATCCCGGAAAGACTCCTTCTTCAGTCGGACGGCTTCCCTGACCACCGGTGTACACCACGGTGTTCGTGGGTTACCGCCCCTTGAGGCACCTAAGACCCTAAGACCACAGCTCCTCACCGCAGCTTCAGCAATGGAAACTTTGAACATTGTCCACTCGGGTTCAATGCCCCCAGCATCCACAGGGATGCACGAAAAGCTCCGCCGGAGGTGTGAGTTGAAAGTCTGTCGGACAGGGGCCTCCTCCAGACGTTCCCAATTTACCCGCTTACCAGGTCTGTCCAGAGTCTTCCCCCACCCCCTGACCCAACTCACCACCAGATGGTGATCGGTTGACAGCTCCGCCCATTTCTTCACCCGAGTGTCCAAAACATACGGCCTCAGATCAGATGAAACGATTATAAAATCGATCATTGACCTTTGGCCTAGGGTGCTCTGGTACCAAGTACACTTATGAGCATCCCTATGTTCGAACATGGTGTTCGTTATAGACAATCCATGACTAGCACAGAAGTCCAACAACAAACAACCACTCTGGTTTAGATCAGGGAGGCCATTCCTCCCAATCACGCCTCTCCATGTGTCTCCATCATTACCCACGTGCGCGTTGAAGTCCCGCGAACTATGGACTATGGAGTCCCCGACTGGAGCCCCATGCAAGACTCCACTCAAGGTCTCTAAGAAGGCCGAATACTCCGAACTCTTGTTTGGTGCATATGCACAAACAACAGTCAGAGTTTTCCCCCCCACAACCCGCAGGCGTAGGGAGGCGACCCTCTCGTCCACCGGGTTAAATTCCACTGGGTTAAATTCCAACGTAGCGGCGCTCAGCTTGTGAGTATCCCCACACCCGCCCGGCGCCTCACACCCTGGGCAACTCCGGAGAAGAAAAGAGTCCAACCCCTATCCAGGAGTATGGTTCCAGAACCAAGACTGTGCGTAGAGGTAAGCCCCACCAGATCTAACCGGTAGCGCTCCACCTCCCGCACAAGTTCCGGCTCCTTCCCCCACAGAGAGGTGACATTCCACGTCCCCAGAGCCAGCCTCTGCTGCCCGGGTCTGGTCCGTCGAGGCCCCTGACCTTCACTGCCACCCATGTGGCAGCGCACCCGACCCCAGCGGTTCCTCCCACAGGTGGTGGGCCCATGGGATGGAGAAAAATTCAGAATGACCTGATTCAATCGGTGGCAGATGTAATGACCGAAGCAATGAGGGAGGAGGTGACGCCTTTTGTCTCCGTTATGGTAGTAGACGAGACAACTGACGTAAGTAACACCGCTCAGATGTCATATGTCCTGCGTTACACCACTGACGGTGGTGTGAAGGAGCGCTTTTTCCAGTTTGGTGATGTCAGTGGTGATAAGCGCGCAGAAGCCATAGCTGGTCAAGTTTTGGAGTTTCTGGAGGACTGTGCCTGCACCAATAAGGTAATTGCCCAGTGTTACGATGGAGCTCCAGTCATGGCCTCTGGACTGGATGGGGTCCAAGCTAAAATAAAGCAAAAAATACCATAAGCTCTCTTCGTTCACTGTTATGAACTCTCTGAACCTCGTCATGTCTCAAAGTGCTGCTAAAATCAAAGAGTGCAAAATTATTTTCTCCCACCTAAGTGGCCTCACAGCCTTTTTCACAAAGTCGGCCAAACGCACGAAACTCCTGGATGAAATATGCCAGCGAAGACTGCCCAGAGTGACTCCAACACGGTGGAACTTTTCATCACGTTTGATTTGCACTGTGTATGAGCGGAGAGAAGAACTCTTGGAGCTCTTTGAATTCATTGTTGACAATGCAATCAACACAATGATTTTGATGATGATGCTGTACACAGCGCTGATGGATACACTGCACTGCTGACGGGCTTCGAGTTCTGCTTTCTCCTCGCCACATTCAACTCCGTGTTCGCATACTCAGACATGCTCTTTGGGATCTTGCAGAATAAGGAGTATGACATGCAGTTCTGTTTGTCCAGCATCGAGGACTTTTGCAGCACCACAGAGAGAGAAAAGGCCAAATTTTACTCCATCTATGAGGACACTGTGCGCAAAGTCGGGGTTCCCAGCGGGCGCAGGGCACGGAGAGTTGGAGATGTGCGCGCAGCGTACCAGCAGCTGCACAGTGAAATCCTGGACAACATTCTCACTCAGCTGAGGAACAGGTTCAAGGATCATGAAAAACTCATGTTCCTTGCCCTTCTGGACCCACTGTTTGCCTCATACAGAGAAAACTTCTCCAACTCTGAGTTTCAGAGCCTCACGGAAAACTACGGGCTGCATTTTGACCTCCCCAGGCTCAAAACTGAACTGACGGTCATGTACAACATGGCAAACTTTGAGGCAAGGAGCCCATCAGACCTGCTGCACTTTCTGACTCTTAAAGAGCTGACTGAGAGCACGCCGCAACTGTATCACCTCACCTGCCTGGTGCTGACCATCCCCGTGTCCACCTCCTCCGTGGAGCGGTCTTTCTCGGCTCTGAAGCGCATCAAGACGCACACCAGGAACAGTACTGGACAGGATCACCTGGGAGCTTTGGCACTGATGTCCATAGAGAAAGGTTTGGAGCTCAAATCAAAGGACAAACTTTATGACGCCACCATCGCCCACTTCACAAAGAAAAACCGACGAATGACCGATAGTGACAGTCAGGCCTCGTATCATCTCATTGGGGACTGCATTTCCAGCGGATCTGAACCGTTGGTGATTCCGTGAGGAGCGGCCTTAAACCGTGATTAGTATTAGTAAAAATCATTTGGTTGTGAAGCTCCCCTCGGGCAGTACTTTTTCTGTATAGGAGGTTAAAACGCCCGTGAATAGGGGACTTCTAGGGTGTTAATCAAAGCCTCTTGCCTCGCCTCCGGGTTCCCTGACCCGGGCGTGTGTGTCTCTCTAAAAAAATAAAAAGACAGGGAAGTATCTGAAATAACTCTTTTTAATATAGGCCAAAACATCCGCTCCGCTGACAATAACTGGTGTTACTGTACGGCAGAAGAGGGCATAGTAGACGCGAGGGGAAAAAGAGTGTTGTAGGGAACCATCCATGTTACAGTCATGTGAACAAATTAGGACACCTATGCTAAAGTTGACTAAAAAGAGGAATAAAAAAAATCATGTTTAGGAAATTGAAGCCAGTTATTTCATGGATCCAGGATACATACCTAGAGATCGGCATGGGGTACTTTCCATAAAATCATCTCTCAATGCAAATCAAACCAGCTATTAGGCTAACTGAAATAAAACCATGCCAATCTCTAGGTATGGTGAAGGGTATGTGATGATGTGGGGCTATTTTAATTCCAAAGGCCAAGGGAACTTTATCAGGATGCATAGTATCCTGGATCCATGAAATAACTGGCTTCAATTTCCTAAACATGATTTTTTTTATTCCTCTTTTTAGTCAACTTTAGCATAGGTGTCCTAATTTGTTCACATGACTGTAACATGGATGGTTCCCTACAACACTCTTCGCAAGTAATGATTGGCATGGTTTTATTTCAGTTAGCCTAATAGCTGGTTTGATTTGCATTGAGAGATGATTTTATGGAAAGTACCCCATGCCGATCTCTAGGTATGGTGAACGGTATGTGATGATGTGGGGCTATTTTAATTCCAAAGGCCAAGGGAACTTTATCAGGATGCATAGTATCCTGGATCCATGAAATAACTGGCCTTTAAAAATAAAAATCTGCCTGCCTCTATGGGAATTTAACATAGGGGTGTACTTACTTATGCCCCCTGTATTTTAAGGAAAACATTTATTTATTTACGATTGTTGGTGTCCTTAAAGATTGGATATTTCCTCATTTTTTTTAATTAAAGGCATTAAGATCAATTTCCTAAAGATGATTTTTTTAGTCAACTTTAGCATGGGTGTCCTAATTTGACTGTATTTTTTGGTTAATTTGGTTGAAAGAAACCCATATTTCTGATAAAGAAACTTTGAAACTTTAGCAACGGATGGCTATTTAATTAGTTAGTTACTTACAAACTAATATAACAACAGAATAAAGGTTAGTAAAACACAGTAACTATGTAACTAAAGTATTTCAAACTACTTACATGTGGCTGTAGTGTGACATTTAGGTATTGCTGTTCATTCTCGCATTGCCAGACCTATCTCCACAGCGCTGCAAGGAACAGTTAAAATTACATGTCGGCTGCATAGACTGTGTGTAATGCTCCGGTGCTGTGCTAACGTTAAGATTGCTTGTGAAGGATGAGTCACTAATGTAACTAATGTTAGTCACACAAGAAGATATAAGTCAAACAAAACAATGATTATAATACACAAAAATATTAAGCCACAAGTGAATAATACAAAATACTGATGACGTGTTTTATCCAGTAATGTTAGTCCAACCCAGTCCAAGCCCCATTGTTATTTTTTCAATATGCATCCAACAGGTGTTGTGTCAAAGACTGTTCCCCAGTAGATTTGTGTTTCCTGCTAATAGCGATCTAATTAGAGACCAACAGCCAATCAGAATTGACCTTTAATTCTCCGATTGGTTGATTTTGTGGCAAATTTGTAACACTGTGACAAGTTGAGCGAGTGTGTGTGTCCAGAGTTGAGTGCGCACAGAGTGCAGAGGTTGAGAGAGAGAGCGAGACATGAGTGCAGCAAGGCAAGAGTTTTTGAGAGGAATAAATATGGTTAATATGGATAATAGCAAACATGCAAATACATTTGAGCATGGAATAGATATTTGTTTGCTCAAACGAAATTATGTTTTGCTTATGTATAATTTTGTTTTTAAAATGTAATGTATGTGCTTGCAAAATATGTCTTTGTGCTGAAAATATAAACTTTCTCGCTCAGGAATGAGGCACAAATATTACACCATAGTGCGTGGGTTAAGCTGGTATATGTTCGTATATCTGTGTTCGTATAACATACGCTGCACAGAAAAGTATGTGTGTGTGTGTGTGTGTGTGTGTGTGTATGTCTGTGTCTGTGTGCGCTGCAGGCCTGTGCTCTAATAATTAGTCTTGCCATCTGTGTGTCAGAGGGTGGCAGCCATACGCCCTCTGTCTTGTCCCTTAGGCCTCTAGCTATATAACTATACAGAGTGATCAATGTCACCGCACAGTTAAGTCTCTTAGTTACAAAGTCAGAAAAACACAGAAAAAATATGGTGTCCCTCTGTACGTTGTCCGTCCGTCCCATTCTTGTGAACACGATATCTCAGGAACCCCTACATAGAATTTCTTCCGATTTGGCACAAAAAAATCCCATTCTTGATAATATTCTAGAAAGCCGTGAGGGAATCTCTTCATATTCTGAGTTAATACATTTGAAGGCCCTCGAATTGCATTTATAGACACTATGGAGTGAAAAGCTGACTAGGGTGGTATAATGAGGTCTAGTCTCTTCCTCAATGTGGGACTTGCTCTTCTGTGCTTATCACTGTTTGGTTTACTTCTTCCTCTGGTGCTGAGTGGTGCTAATATAGGATGCTGACTTGGACACTTGTTTGGACACATATTAGCAGTGCATGGGAGGCAGAACGAGTGGACCGCGTACGGATCACGGACCGTTTTTCACAAGACGGCATTTAGAGGCAGTTGGTGTGTGCATAATTCAGGTTAAAATGCACAGTGACTGTTCTGTGAGTATTGTGGGGGTTAGTTGTGTTTAGTCATCACCACTATGTATTTATGTGCTCAGAAGATGGTTGTGATATTTTAATATATATAGTGATGCCGTCAATATTAAAGGAGAATTCCAGCCAATTTTTACGTTAATCTTAATCGCTATAGCTACGCGAGTACTTTCGATAGAAAAAACCCCAACCCAAATCAATGCAGGCAACACGGAGAAGCTGCAGCTACGTGTACAAGCGTCCCCTGAGCTAAAACGACAGTTGTCGGGGCAAGTTTTAGAGTGCCTTTGTGCCTCTTAACAGACACAAAATGCAATTAATATGTCTGTGCCACATGAACAACCTTATGTGTCAACAAGATGCGTTTTCAACTCAGACATTGTTTAAATTCACCTACCCTGGTCCCTGTCTCGATTCTGACAAAGAAAATAAATGCATACCTGACATACAGATTGAGCTGCCTTGACACATCTATTTTCAAGGTTAATTGCCTTTGATGATCTTATGGCCATCAGAATAGACTCCTCAATTTCATGAGATAAAATCTCAAGCATCTCATCAATTATTCAATGAGATCTGTAATTATTCCACTGGTCAATCTAGACATTAGGAAAGGGGAAAAAGGGTCCTTTATAACTTATTAAAAATGTATAGTCAATAATGTAAAGATTAAATGTATGTTTAGATAATGGATAGGTGACATTTATCTTAAGGTTTAGGTGTGTTACCTTTAACTTCTTAAAATAATCACACTCCAAAAGCTCTGCCAGGCTCAGAAGCTTTGGGTATTTGGTATGGTGGGTCATTACATTTTTTACAAGCCAGTAGAGGCACTTGAAGCCACCAATGATGGCCTCGTGCTCTAGCACAATAGTAGGCTCAAAAGAGTCTATTACAGAGACACCTGTAAATGCCAAAATTGTTAGAAAATAATTTGGGCGTATACTAAATTAAGTTATATTATTATTATTATTATTATTATTATTATTATTATTAGTATTATTTATGATCTGCTATTGGACTAAACAATTACCAGATGTAACCCTTGTGTTATCCTTCGGGTCACCGGGACCTGTCCAGTTTATTGGACGTTTTGTATTGGCCTGGCATTGAGCTTTGGGGTCCCCCAACCTCAACAAAAGCCCTCTTTGTGGCACATTTCTTAGGTGCAGGCTTGTGCCTGCACAATCTACAAAACATCCCTTTAAAAGTACATTAATAATAAAATTAGCTAAATAGCCAGACATTTCACAGTCATACTTTGTGTTTTTTTTTAATCATATCACATTTATTACATAAATGCTAATGATATAAAAAGAAGAATCAATAAAAAAAATATTTCTAATTATTTGTAAAGGATAGCATATTATGCAGACATTAAGTTTACCATGCTATTCTCTCCTACTCTTTCTTCAGTGCCTAACTAATCTCTCTGTTTCTCTCCCTGAACCTGTCTTTCTGTTTGAGCAGCACTGGTTGAAGCCTGAAAATATTGTAAACAAATTAATAACATAACTAATTACACTGGTCAGACTGTTCAGCTCTGTTTCAGACTGATACCTCTGGTTCAGGCTGGTCCTCATCCTCAACACGTGCCTTTTTCAGTCGCGGAAAATACTTTTCAATACTCATCTGGATTGAAGCAGCAAACATTCAGTGTAAGAGTAAAAAAATGACCTAACATTATTTATAATAAGTTTATTTGATTCACAGCTGCTACATATAGTGTTTTGACCTCGACAACCCAAATGCATTTTACCACAAACTTGCGACTAGTTAACTTTAAAGCAGGCAAAATCGCTTGTTTGCTAAGGGTCGGGTCGGGACTCCAAAATTAACACTGGCAACATTGTATTCAGAATAAAAAATATTTTTTTAGCACTTTTAATGTGTGATTGTGTAAAGGTGTTGAACAGGATCAACAGAAATAGATTCTACCCGACCTAAAAACCTCGGCATGTTTCTAAACAGTTGCATCACCAGAGACATAATAAAACCTGCATAATTATTGCAGATGTATTTGAAAGATGGAGACAGCTTAGAGCCTAAAAGGATGCTGAGTTGGCTAATTTCCTCCTGAAAAGGTAAGCATTACGCTTCAGGCTAATTTATCACGGCTACTAGGGACGGGCATTTTCAGTCATTTCAACATTCCCGTTCTCACATTGAATTATATAGAGTACTCAAGTTAGTAACTCGCAAAAACAATTGAAACACAGCCAGTAAAGTGATCCCAACTGGTTTTGGCTAACGCCGCCATACTAACACACGACAACCAGAGAACCAGGCAAGCGGGCCACAGCTGTTTACAACCACTGTGACAGACCTATGACAGAAACCGCAAGTTTGACTTCCTCATAATGGAAACATCCAATTGTTGTTTTGGCAAAACAACCGTGTAGCCTGTTCAGCGGCCGTAGCCGACAAACAGTGAGTAATTTTAAGCCAAGAAAGGGTGGCTGTCAGGTAGAGAGGACTGTGAGTTTGTGGTGTTTTTAGCGATTATTGCCGTAACTTTAAGCAGAGAACGTTTGTCTGTTAGTCGGGTAGAGAGATAGACGAGATAGTGATGTTTTTAGCGGTTGTTGCCGTAAATTTTAGACAAGAAAGTGTGTTGGTCAGTTGGGTAGAGAGGACGGCAAGGTAGTGGTGTTTTTAGCCTTTTTTAACATAATTTTAAGCTGAGATAGGGTGGCTGTCAGTCGGGTACAGAGCTCCACGTGAGCACTGGCTTTTGTTGGGAACCAAGCAGTGTGTATCTTTAAACAAAGATCTCAGAGCATGTGACCTCTGAGACAAAGGAAACCACGTGCCACATGCGGCCTGAGCACCCTTTTCAAACAAAGAGAATGCGGCTTCCATGCAACTGTAAAAGCCTAAAAGTCACACCTCCATGAGAAAAGATGGCCTAAAGGTCTAAAAGAACTACAGAAGTGTAGTTCACACCTACATGTCACCTTCAAGAACTTTGATTCCATGTTGGCCGGGGTCCCTGAACGCAGCAGGGGTCCATGCCCAGGTGACCAGGGATATAAATATTCTAAATACTGGTTACCCACTTCTCATTGTCATCCACTGCACACGAAAGCTGCTAAAGGATGCTCTCCTCTGTGCTTTTCGATTGCAACACCGTTGCTGAATGAAGGCACGCAGTCAAACGTTTATACTCTAATTAAATAGTTTCTTTTTCCGGACGAGTGGACTATTTTTGGTGTTCTGGGAACACCTTGGATCCTGTGGAAACGTGTTCAGTGTTTTTCCCTCTGCAGAGACTACAAGAAATCGGACAACAAAAATAATTAACAGCCCGTTATGCACCCTCTGCCCAATAAAAGCACAAGGCACATATTTTCACATTATCTGGGAGTGCTCTCCGTCAGTCGGTTCTGGAACAGCATTGCATCCAAAATATCTGCCTTGTTTAATGTTACTGTGCCTGTTTCTGTCAATGTTTTGATTTTGAATGATCTGTCAGCCCTTCAACTCTCTGGAACTCAGAAACGTGCTGTATTTGCTGGACTTACAGCTGCAAAAAAAATTACCCAACTTTTGTATTCATGACAACAGCAACATTTCAAAGTTGCTGGTTTGGTGCATATTTTTTCATGTAGCTCTTAGTCTCGGCCCTCCTTCGCTACCAGATGGGTCTGACCCATGAGTTTGCTGGGGGGAGCACTGCCCCCTGGTGGCTGAAACGGGTAATTGCATTGTTTAAAAAAAATGAGTGGAATAATTACATCAGGCATGACCAGATATTTTATAAATATCTTAAAGCACCCATATTATGCTCATTTTCAGGTTCATAGTTGTATTTTAAGGTTGTACCAGAATAGGTTTACATGGTTTAATTTTCAAAAACCACCATATTTTTGTTGTACTGCACCGCTCTCTCTCACTGCTGCAGATCCTCTTTTCAGCTGGTCTCTGTTTTAGCTACAGAGTGAGACCTCTTTTCTTCTTCTTCTTCTGTACTATCTTTGATTGCACTCACACATGGGCAGTAGCTCAGATGTAGATCATGTCAGCTAGCTAGCTCCATAGACAGTAAAAGAAAGGCTGTTTCTACAACTTCGGTCAGTTAAGGCAGGATTAACTGGGAGACTTCTAAATGAGGGCGCACATGTAAGTAGTTCTTTTGTAGATTATGGTGAACTTGTGTGTGTTGTAGCAGTGCTTTGCTATTGAGAACGAGGTAGCATGCTAGCGTTAGCATTACGCTAACGCTACGAGCTAATGGTTGCGATTGGCCAGCTCGTTTCGGCTTGTGACTTCACAAGCCGTGCCAATTTTGGACAGCTCACCCAGAGACTGAAGGCAGGACAAACTGTATTTCACTCAAAACAGCATGGATGGATTTTTTTCAAAGTTTGTATGTGTGTGGAAGCACCAGAGACACAAAAGAACAACCCAAATCCCCAAAAAGGTGTTTCTTTCATAATATGGGCACTTTAAATAACACAAAACAACTAAATGGTGGTAGGTAATACATCAGATTTCATATACTGCTTTAGTAAAAAAATTATTACCTGGCTGATGATGGGAGCAGCAGGACGCAAAAAACGAAAATTACTGTTGCACTAGTCTGGACATCTTGCCGTGCCAACCTTGCAATAAAGGTTTCCTAAATGCCATGTATATAAATGTGATGTCAGCTTACTAATTGATAGCGGGTTTTGTGTAGATTTGGACTTTTATACGTTTATTCCACTTTGTTTAAATGGCGAAGTGGAGAGGCCTCGTTCACCTGTTTGGAGCTGGCTGGTGAATGTGACGCTCGCATAGGCCTTGCTGGATACACCGTGACCCTTTTTGTGGATCTACAATTGCTATGGATTACTTTTTTTTCCGTGTCATTGGATTACGGCAAAATACGGATCTTTTTTCTCAACGTGTCTTAACGTTTTATGGTGTGACTGCGCTTCATTTCTGCGTTTGGATAGGCATCTCAACAGACTGTAGGTCGAACACTGATTGGTCACTGTTACATTTTAGTTGAATATAAGTGTCTGTCTATTGCGTTCCAAGACAGCCGTGCCGCGATTGGATTTTATAAGGGCGAATTGTTAAATTGTTACAAGGTAATTTAAAATATGCTTTAAAAATAAACATATATATTTTGGAATATAATATTCAGCTTTGGCAGCTTTACCTATACGCTAAAATATACAATGACTGAGGAAGCCTAGTGACGAGTTCATAGCAACCAGTGTTGAATTTGTTATTTCCCAGTGTCCTTTGTGTCCTTATTTCATGTTAATACTAGTTCACTAGAGGAGTAACGTAGTATTTGAAGTAATGCAGTAATGCAGGAAGTGTGCATTTAGTTTCCATGCTTATTGTGTTTCCACAACGTTAGTGAGTAAATCTACTGAAATGGCCACCACACCATAACAGAGGAGTGTGATGTGTAAGATGAGAATGCAGAGGTTAACTCATGTATGTCATAGCTGTAAAAAATCAAATGGCATCTGTACATCTTTGCTAAGCACAAACTAGCACATAAGGGGAGGGTCATGCTTCTTTTTCAAATAACTTTGGAGGGTCATAGAAAAATTATTACTAGCGAGGGGAGGGTCAAGTCTTTTTAGCCTAAAGGTCCCAAAACTCCTCCGGTGGCCCCTTAAATAAATAACGAACAGTCCCTTAGTCAAAATAATTCATAATATCTGCTTTTTTTCAAACTCAAAAATTAGGTATAATGTCATTTTATTAGGTTTATTGACCATTTATTAAAAATGAAAGTGTTGAAAAGAGGGACAAAAATGTTTTAAAAAGCGCCAAAAGCATGAAAAAGCATCAAAAAAGTCGGAAAAAGTTAAAACAAAAACACATTTTTCAATTTTGACCCAGAATGACAAGTTCATGGACGACGGTGAAGACAACACGAGGGTTAAAAAAATGAATTCAGCCCAAATACCCACACTCAATACAGACTCAAGAATGATGTTTGATGATGTCTGTGAGATCATACTTCAGTGGAATGTACTTGCTATTATTGGGAAGGATGGTAAAAGATTGATCAGTGATTGATAAAAGTAGCCGTTTATAAAACTGACATGAGAAAGGATGATCCGATGATCACTGTTTTCCAAACAAAGTGGTGTTGAATACATTCTAAACTCAGAAAAGTCAAAAGGAGCCCTGTGAACCCCTTAGATGAATCCTTAAAATGCAAGACTGTGACTGTGACAGAGAGAGAAAGTAAATATGATAAATTATTGATCATAGGATTGTCTTAGTCATTAGATAAACTGCCAACTCACCAAGTAAAAAAGGATGCAGGTGAACTCCTCCAATAAAGAACAAGTGATGGCATCCTGTGTGTGAGGGAGAAAGAGAGAGAAAGAAAATACACGTGGTAAATGATTGCTCAAATGATCAATGCTTTCCGAAGTATAGCACTGAATAAACTGTAAACTCACTTAGTCAAAAGGATGCTGTGTTCAAAAACATCTTACCTTATTAAGCTACATTTAGATATAAATATATATTTAAATGTTAAATGTTAAATCTAAATGTTATATCTAAATGTGTCACCAAGTGTAAAGCTAAATATTTAGAAAATATTCAAATCCCCAAGGAAACCACACCCACTGCAGTGGATTTAGATTTAGATATATATTTAAGATTTAGATTTAGATATAACATTTAGATTTAACATTTAGATATAAATTTAACATTTAGATTTAGATATAACATTTAGATTTAACATTTAGATATAAATTTAACATTTAGATTTAGATATAACATTTAGATTTCGATATAACATTAAAATATAAATTTAACATTTAGATTTAGATTTAACAATTAGATTTAGATATAACATTTAGATTTAACATTTAACATTTAGCTATATATATATATAATTCTGTCTCAAATGTGAGGAAAATGCGCTAAATGTGAGGAAAGTGAGCTAAATGTTGAAAATTTATAAGCTAAAAAATTGTAACCGAACTTTTACATTTGGCACCCCATAAACGTGTCCGCCGCTGCCTTCACACTTGAGAAATCCCTTGCAATGCTTTTGAGGCTCTCTTGTGTGGCAATCACCATTCAATGGGCAGAGAGGATGTCTTCTGTCTGGAGGTACTTGGAGAGTGGAGTAGTTTGTTCAAATATTCGGAGGAATATCTGTGCAGTTAACAAGGTTTCATATTTAGAAGGCCCTCTTTAAAACCTTGTGCTTTGGCACGTACAGTTGGCTTTTCATGCACCTTCTTTTCGATGGCTTCCAGTGTGAACAATACATCAGTGAATAGGCCATTCTCTGACTTTCCAAAATGTCCAAACACTTTTTTGAGTGCCTCATGTTTGGCCCACCATCTTGTCTCACCGATTGTAGAGAGGCGCCTGTGGCTTTTTTCTTGACTTTGCTTCTCCCACAAATTGACCCTCTGGTAAGACTCCTTGGTGAACACTGCTATGTCGTTTAGAAGATTAAACAGTGTTCCACTTTCAATGACTGTCTGAGTAGTGTCAGCAAGCACAAGATTAAGTACATGTGCATAGCACCACACATGCACATGAGTAGGAGACTGGGAGGTCATAAGTGCGGAAAATCCTTTGTATTGTCCCTGCATATTGGACGCCCCATCAGTTGAATTGCCTATACATAGGGCCTTGTCTAAACCTAGGCGCTCCAAGACCTCAGAGAGCAGGTTGACAAAGTATTGCCCAGTGGATGCCTGACACCTCACTAAAGCCACAAGCCTCTCATGCACAGTGTCAGTAACATATCTCAAGAACACTGAGCATTGATCCTGAGTAGTTATGTCTTGTGTGGTATCCAGCTGAACAGAGAATATTCCAGCTTTCCGGACATCATTTGCAATGAACTCTTTAATTAGTTGCCCAATGGCATCAATTGTAGAATTGGTAGTGCTTTTAGAAAGTACCCGCTACCCCTCGTTCCACTTGATTGGTGCAATATTTTGCTCTTCTCTATACAATCACTGAGATGCTCTTTGAGGCAGATATCATACTTCCCTAACAAAATGATTAATTACAAGAAGTTACCATGATCTATGGAGTTTTCGTCCAGAGAATATGCTGACTCATGGTCCTTGTGCCTGTAGCTCAACCCCCTTTTGCTAGTGTTATCATCAACAGTTTGTCCATGACTTGTTTTTGGCTCAGTTTTATCAAGGGGCAAAGTGACTTCTGCTTACCGCTGTTTCTACCCTCACTCCCTCATCTCTGTCCCTCTCCTCCTGAGTCTCCTCCTCACTAACACTGTGTCTGTGCATGCCACTATCATCGGCCACGGGAGCTGATGAAGGTCCTGCTACTGCCTGAAGGGCCTGTTTTTTTCTCTCACGCAGCTTCTCTGCACCTCCTTTTCGTTTGTTCTCCATGATCACACACTGAAACTGCATACAGCAGGCAGAAATCCAAAAGACGGTGCTGTTTAAAGATATGATTGGGCCAGTCCAGTGTCAATTAAGAAAACAACCAATGGGCCGCTGAGCTACGTGTTTCATGGGCTGCGCCTGTCAGAAAAAAAAAACTAGCCGCTGTTTAAAGATATGATTGGGCCAGTCCAGTGTCAATTAAGAAAACAACCAATAGCTGAGCTATGTGTTTCATGGGCCGTGTCTGTCAGAAAAAAAAAAAAGTGTCGGCCCACCGGGAAAGTGCCCGGTATGCCAGATGGCCAGTCCGCCCTTGACCTCGTAAGCTAAATAATGATCATTCCACCCAACTGTAGAGAGAGGTTGGCATTCAAAACAATACACTGACGCATTTAAAATATAAATGTTTTTCACAAGTGCAAACTCTGGAGTATCATTGATGACATTAGAAATAACCAAAGATTTTCCACATGTATGCTTATTTCCATGATGCATAATCCGCTGTACCAAAACTATATGTTCAACGTGCTCTATTCCTAAGAAGTCTTTAATCTTTCCTTCTACATAGTGAACATTTTTCACCTCAGAGGCTGGGCCCATGTCAACTTTACTTGAACAAATTGGATGTTTCTCATGCACATTCTGACTACATTCATAAAGTTGGTTGTGCTTCACAAGAGACTTAACAGATATTTTTAAAACTGCTTTTCAAAGCCCACTAATTTAAAAAAAAAAGCAATGCTTTGACTCAAAGCGCATACACATATGCCTCACTGTAGGACCAAGTGCCTTAATCTGAAAAGGAAGATGCAGCAAGTAATGCTGTTTAGGTCTAATATTTGCATCTGGAAACAGTTGTTTGAAATGTTTAAATGTTGCTCTATTAAAAGCTTCAGCCTCCTTGAAAGAGTTGAGAGAGCAATAATAGGTGAAAACAGAATTTTGACTATCTCTAACAACTTAAGTAGCATTTGTGTGTAACCATTTTCTCCAATTTTGTCAATGAGAAATGGCAGGATCTTTAACAAAACCAGCATCTGCCCAGCTGACTGTTTCAATTTATTGTCATTTAATGACACTGTATTGACAGATATGGGGCAAGGCTTATCCCTGACACTGTGTCTGTGCATGCCACTGCCGCCGACACCACCACCACCACTATCATCGGCCACGGGAGCTGATGAAGGTCCTGCTACTGCCGAAAACATTTGTGTCAATTTGACACATTTCGCAGCGTCTGCCTGAAGGGCCTGTTTTTTTCTCTCACGCAGCTTCTTGCGTAACTAGTAGGTTAGCTAGGGCTTCCTGCCCTGTATCCAGTTCTCTTAATACATCCATGGTTTTTCCCCTCGTCGCCATCTTGCCAGTCCTAGCAGTGATTTGTTCAAAACTTTTTCTTTTTAGTAAACTCTTTGTGAACAAACAATGTTCTCAATGCTCAAGTTCATGTGTAGAGACCCTGGTGAGACTTCGAGCAAAGCATGTACGTTTCTTTTTAGCGATTGTCTAAGGTAACAGCATAGGTTCATCTTTTGCAATGGCATGTGCAAGAAACCTACCATAAATGAACTGACCAATATTCATATCTACTTTCTTTTTAGATGAGTCAACACCACACAGGAAACCAGCCGGTCGCCTAGAGCTAGATGGGTCTATTGTAACGCAAGCTCGGCCTGCCACTTCATCTTGGGACCCGGTTGAAGGTACAGTGGCTTTGAATTTTCCATTTCCAATTAAATACAATTTCATGACAAGGAACTTGAGAGTAACTTTTTTGTTGTTGTAAACAGCAGAACTCATCACACAGAGGAAGATGACTCATCACACAGAGAGGTAAGAAGACTCACTTAAGTTGTTCACATATGCAAGTATATAATGTATAACTAATGCCATTAATTTTTCCATAGCCATGAGGACATCCATTACCCGCATGGCACAGTGGATGGACACATTTAAGGAGAAGATGGATGAGCTGCTCCTGCTCTTAAGGAGCTCCCAGTCACCTCCCTCTGCTCCAGTCGATGACATGTTGCTGTCGCACTGCTCAACAGTCACCGAGCTGCATGAGTTCAACATGAGCCTCTGTCAACAAAATGGTAATTAAGTGGCCATAGTCCTGCCCTACCCTGCCCTAAGATTAACACTATATAATTGCATAAATTCAAATATCATAACTGAACTGACTTCTCTTACAAAATGAGATTGTACAAGCACTTTGTTCTACATGTGTAATTTGTATTTCTATATGTTTAACATCAACTTTTCCTGACAACCCTTGGAGGTTTGACCGGAGGTACTGCCATCCGTCGCACGCTACTGCGAGTGGCAACCAATGACGTTCTAAAACCGTATAGCCTGTGGGGTACGAAGGCAAAGAAGGCCTTCCAGGACCTGACAATCTGCAGGGTTAACAGGCAGGTGTTATTTTATTGTTCACATCAGTATTATGCTTAGGTTGGCTGATAAGAGGTTTTAATTTGACTTGTAACTTTGCTTCATTTTGACTTCTATTCTAGCGGCCTCCCAGAAAAACTTCCCCGCGCTGACTGCAGCAGATGCGGAGGACTCCACAGTGCCCTCCCCCCACCCCCCCAATATCCAACAGCCCAGTGTCAAAGGTGGACTCAATCAAGTTTCTGGGCTCCATCATTTCCCAGGACTTGAAGTGGGAGTCCAACATCAACGCCATTATTAAAAAGGCTCAGCAGAGGATTTACTTCCTACGGCAACTCTAGAAGCATGGCCTACCACAAGAGCTATTGGCCATCTTCTACACTGTTGCCGTCCTCCTGCCTCATCCCCTCTGGCAGGCGCTACAGATCCCTGCACACAAAAACAACCAGACACAAGAACAGCTTCTTTCCCACTGCCATCACTATCCTGAACTGCTGATAAGTGGGGACATCCCCTCTTTGGCCCTTCACCTACACATTACATACTTTATCATTCCAATATGCATCTTGCATACTACTTTTGCACTATTACTTTGCACTCTACTCCACGTGTACTTGCATTGATATGTCTTATTTGTATAGTTGTATTTTTTGTATATTGTGTTATGTGCCTATATGTATATTGTTGTCTCTACTGTACAGTATGTGTCTATATGGCCAATAAAACTGATTCTGATTATTATATACATTTTTTATTTTTTGGTACCATGGTTGTTAAAGTTAAGTTATAACGCTAGGGGAACGTTCCATAAAGGTTACAACGTTAGGGGAACGTTCCCTAAAGGTTGCAACGTTCGATGTAACCAAAAAAACGTTAACGTTCCCTAAATGTTAAGAAAACTTTCCATGGGAACCAAAACCTAATCAAAACCATAATCTTCAGGGAACATTCCCGCAACCTAACCATAAATTGTTAGCTGGGATGTTTCACATAACATACTGTTTGTTTTGCGACAACAATCTCTGGTTCAACTGGTTCTAACAGTTCTTTGATGGTCTCGCTCATTTGCTGTTTTAGGTGCTCCAATAAACCTGACATTGCTCGACTCCACTCACCATTTGGTTAACAGAGTAGAAAACAAACAAACAAAAAAAACACTACATTATAAAATTCATATAAAAATGCAGTCAATATGCAAACTCACAGACACTTTTCTTTTTAAAGTAACCCTTCAATTACATATTGCCTATTACTGGCTATTTCCAGCAAAACTATCATGAAATACTATTGCCTTCTGCAGCTTTAAGACCTTGTTGACACTTGATCTTAAAATGCGTTTTGAGCAATAGGATCACAAGTGGACAGTGCTAAATAAAAGTGTAAGTGTTGGTTGTATTATGTTGTCTCTATTCTTAGCTCATGCTCAACAAATATAGTGGATGAGCAGATTTTGTAAGTGTGTCCATTTGCATATATAGCGGGAAAGTGAGATCCGATCACAAGTGGTCACTGAAGAAGTATGTGGAGACACATTCTAATGTCAGGTGTTTCTCTGACATACCTTTAGCTGTCCACCTGTGATCGGATCAACCAAGATGCCAGGTCTGAACAGTGGCTACAGTTTAAGCTTATTGCTTTTAAGCTTGCTACTAAAAATGAAATATAATTAATTGGAAAATCAATGGCATAAATTACCTGTGTCAGTCGATGGGTTTCTCTGGCTTTAAGAAGAAATGCAGTTGCATGTTTAGAAAGGTCAACATTCATGCGACCCTCTCCATCTTCTTGAAATCCACTCTGAAAGAGATTAACAACAAACATATCTATTAAAATAGGGAAAATATTGGCATTTGTAGGTAGCACCATCAGACAATCTGACAACTACCTGGGTAAGCTAGCTAGCTAGATTTCTTCCTATAAAAAGGTACAAGATGGGTGTATTTTTACTGGTTGGTGTCTTTATTTTGAGTATGTACAACAAAAACAACACCTAATAAAAACAAAACAGTACTACAAAATGACTTTGACAGCATCAGAAAAAATCTGTACTTGTTAAGTGTTAAGATTGACACATACTAAATTGTATCCATTCATTTGCTCTCTTGCCAATAAATTAACATTACTAAAGGCCTTTGAACTGAACTTGTATTCCAATAAGCTATAAGGAGACAACTTCCTGTCACACACTGTCATGAAGACATGTCTCACCTGCCAGTTATAACTCTGTGAATGATAAGCTAATAATAGACATATTACAGCCTCTATGCTTGATTCAAACTGTTGATGGATAACCTGTAATTTTTAATTTGTTGTTTAAATGACTAACATTAACGTTACTAAGTTTTTTCAATGAAGTCTGGCAACTGAATTACATAACTAATAATTAAACAAAACAAAATTAAACTAATAATCAAATTTATTTACCAATTACTGAATATAAAATTAAGCATTAGACATTAGATCATAAGTGGACAATCTGTGGGGCGGTAGGCTGCATTTGTCAACATAAATGTAACTGGTTTGATTACTTGTAATTAGGGCTGAACGATTTTTGAAAATAATCTAATTGTGATTTTTTTCAAAAATATTGCGATTGCGATTCAATATGTGATTGTTTTTTAAGCTCTTTGTCTTCTGTATTATTCAACAAAGACAAGCAATAAATCATTGTATAGTATGAACAACCCAAGATTAGATAGATTAAACAAACTTTTTTTTTCCTGGAGGCCATGCCTGTATGTGATGATGAAATTAGGTGATGCATGAATTTACATGAATGACATCTTTTGTTTAACTACTTCAATCACAGTAGTATATTGAGCACTGACCAAGCCTGGTGTAAACATTCATATGAAAGTCAGAAACAAATCACACTAAAGTGCAGATTGCAGAAATATAAAAACAAATGTGGCTTTTCCACACTTAGTAGTATTTAGATTATTTAGTATTTTAAATACTGTCTTTGAACTAGACAGTTAAATAAGTAAAAAACAAACTTGTTTGTGCGCCTCCCTAGGTAGGTGTTCCAGGCACGTCCAGCTGGGAGGAGGCCTCAGGGGAGACCCAGGACTAGGTGGAGGGATTATATCTCTAACCTGGCCTGGGAACGCCTCGGGATCCCCCAGTCGGAGCTGGTTAATGTGGCCCGGGAAAGGGAAGTTTGGGGTCCCCTGCTGGAGCTGGTACCCCGCGACCCGACCCCGGATAAGCGGATGAAGATGGATGGATGTATCCATTAACTGCATGTATGGACTCGAGCCCGAATACAACCCTTCATTTTATTAAAATTAAAAATAAAAAGTTGTTTGAATGACAGAAATCTGCTCAAGGTACGGCGTAGCATTAGCATGCTAAGTTGATGCTTTCTCTGCGGAGTACAGACTAATTTGCTCTCGCGAGTCACGTGACCAAATCGCAGCCTTTGCAATTAGGAAATCGCATTTTAACATATCGCGATATAATTGCAAATGCGATTAATCGTTCAGCCCTACTCGTAATTGACAAAAGTAGTGGAATTACAGTAACACATTACTTTCAACACTGCTATTACTTTATCTTAAAATTACAACCTGAGCCTGTCATTGACAAAAACAAACATGTTTAGTGGATGTGCTTGGATCATGCACAGTTGACCTAAATAAATGTTACGTTGAATTTTAGCTTGTGTAATGACTGGAATGACGATGCTTGAGCCCTCCGCTTCAGCCCTCCGCTTCAGCCCTCCACTTCAGCCACAGGGCTTGCATTAGTTTGGTCGTTTGCGGCTGTCCTTTCACCTGCTCCAGGTAAACCGTAGCGAGTCGGTCCTTCCTCCTTCGCCGCTTCAACTTGGAGAAGATGATGCGCGTGTCCGCTTCACGTGATAGTAGAAGGAGTTATACACAAATTGTGATTTGTTTATCGCTGACTCTCCCTCCCCAGGCACAAGATATGTAAGTGACATAGCCTTGGGGTGCAAAACCAATCAGAAATTTTACAGTATGGTGATGCTTGTAGTTTGACCACGTTTGTGCTTGGGCTAGTAAATTAGAGGGCTTCTCAATTAAAACTTCAAAACTTTACAACTTTACATCCAAATGCCTGTCTGAATCCCACTGGCATTGTAGCTTGAAGTACATGTCGCTCTGGCCACTCAATTTGATATTCTAACCTTTCATGAAGTATGTCAATTACTTTATGCCAAACTCTAGAAGCAGTGGGCAGAGAGATCTCAAATTCAAATGTAGACAGCACAGACATAGGACCACAGGTGATGTAGGGTTGAGACAGCTCAAAAATCTGAATTAAAACTAAGAAGTTGGGGAGCCCCGTGTAGAACTTTGTCTTGTCTTCGTTTTTTTCAAAGGACTGGTTGAACCAGTGCTTTGGTTCGAAGATCTCCCAGCTCTGTTGTGTTCTGTCTCAAAACATCCTCCATCTTCTCAATGTCATCCATCGTTAGTTCAGTCTGACATCCGGCATCTGCATAGCCTGCAATATAGCAGTGGGGAGCATAATTAGTTAATTCATGAATATGAATTATATGAATTGTGAAGTTATCTTTTTGACAACCTTTTTACAAACATGCAAGTTATCTGGTCCAATTATACAGGGTGATTTTCTGACAATCACATTGAAACATTTAATAATAATGCTGGTTACACATCTTAGTACAATAATTTACCTTGATCATTTAATGTCCCATTCCCACTGATGCCCTCTGATTGTGGGTTGTTGGCAGCTGGCTGCTTTGGTTCGGAGCTCTCGGCTGTCTGTGTCAGATCCGGGCTCATACACGGGCTCTTAGCTGTCTGTTGGAGATCCAACATAGCCTCTGCACATTCCGACCGTCTTTGTTGGTCTTCCTTGAGCTTCATCCTCTGCTCTCGTTGAAGAGATGCCTCTGATTTGGGCTTAGTTTTTCGGTTGACCGTCGGAGCACAGTCTACCGACTCAATGTCACCCAAAGTGCTAGGGCAGCCTAAAAAGGCAAAACTTAATAATCATTACTAATTAAATGAACATTTAACGACAACCTAATGCTATATAAACACAGCCACAAAAACCAAGTTAGCTAGCTAACATAAATCCGACGAAGTGGTCGCTGCAGACACGGGCATTAGCAGACTGTGCTCCTCCCGACCGCAGACTTACGTTTAAAACCCACTTTTTACGGCGTTGTTCTGTGAACTTTTTACATTTCTCATCTTTATGAACGAATCTTTGGTACTCTATAAAACCCCTTTCCCTTTTCTCGGTTAGAACGATTGGAGCAGCCTTAAACTACACAAAACATGGGCATTTTTTCAGACAGCAGATCCTCAGCTACTTCACTTCCTGCCCTCCATCTGAATTTCGCGCTCTCGCGAAGCAGCAATGTGACCTCACCATGGGCGTCAATTTGGTTTGAAATGTGCTGGGGACGCATTCGGAAGTACATTTCCAGAAGTGCTGGGTACAATGACGCATTAATTTCTTTTTCTCTTTTGCGCAGGTCATGTTTTGAAAGACGCTGTCCTGTAGCTTACTAATGAATAAAAACATGGTTTAATGTACGTAAACAATGATCAATGATTACCAAATTTCTCTCTCATATTGCTCCTCATAACCACTGAAAACTGTCAAAAATCGAACCCAAACTCCAATTATTATGGACGTTATCTGACATTAAGTGTTGTTTCTGATTCACATTTTCAGCAGGGCAGCGGAGCGGCTGTGGGTTGACTCCCCGCGGTTCTCATGGGCTTTATAAGTCATTACGTGAAAAAGCTTAACGTGGTTTAATGTACCTAAACAACGATCAATCATCACCACATTTCTGGTTCGATTTTTTTTACAGTTTTCAGTGGTTATGAGGAGCAATATGAGAGAGAAATTTGGTAATCATTGATCATTGTTTAGGTACAAGCTTTTTCCCCCACCATAGGCACCAATGAAGAAGAAAACGCTAATGTGAGATAACTTATATAATCGTTGGATTTCGGTTTAGTTCTTTTGACAGACTTAAGTGTTCATTACAAGATATGGCCATGAGAAATTTGGTGATCATTGATCGTTGTTTAGGTACATTAAACCACGTTAAGCTTTTTTTTCACGTTAAGCAGAAAGTCCCGACAGGCAGTGTTGTGAACAGAGAAGCCAGCGCAACAGCAGAGCGGCTGTGTCTGTCTGCCCTGTGGGGATAGAGATTGTTGTGGATTTTTTGGCATCTGTCGCTCAAGAATTATATGTGTTATGGACTTTTTTTTAAACTAAATTGAGCTCGAGGTTGGTGGTGGGTACAAATGACTCATGACAAAATCTGGTAGGTAGGCGTACCCACCGAAATCAACGCCTATGGACCTCACGTGAAACCAACCTATTGTTTGTGTTTAACAGCATTTCTGATACCCTTAATTTATTGCCAGTGAAGTTAATTAGTTCAAACTTTAGATATCATTTATTTGTGCCAGTGTTTCCCAAAGGTTGAGAATTTGATAACGTTCAGCAGATAAAATACCAGATTACCTGTAGCCTGAATGTTCTATGTATAATACGGCCATCTGAAGTCAATTCTTTTTCATTTAGTTTTTTAGATCATTTTTCTTTTTTTGAAGTGTTTTAATCTGTGTTTTGGGGATCCTAAACATGCTGTTTTGAACTATAGCTACATATCCTGTTGCACTCATTAGGATATCATCTGAGCAGATTTCTGCCATTCAAACTATCTTTTACAGCCAATTTAATACAATTATGGTTTTTATGCGGGCTCGAGTCCATAAATACAGTTAATAAATACAGGCACGGAGAACTGAAGGCTCGGTTAGCAATGATTAGCTCCGGTCAGCTCCATTATGAAGAAACGCTTGCGGAGAAGACTGCCGCGGACCGGGGTAACAACCAGACTCTGATAAATGATGTTCGGGGAACTTTCACAGCAGCGAAAGCTACTCATAGACCTTCAGTAGTGGCTGCAGCGACTCAAACCCAGCCAGACCAGAGCTGCTGCCCGCTAGCTAGTAATATTAGCGTACGTTGTGGTGCCTCCGCCTCCACCGAACAGCAGCTGCGGTCTTGTAGTCTGGCTGGGTACTAATTGTTGCAACCACAACTCAAACCCAGTTGCAGCTTCAGCAACTGCTGTTTCTGCTGCCTGTCCTCCTCCAGGCTGGGAGTGAAGCGGAGGGACTGCGAGGTGCGCTAATAATTACTAGCTAATGTTAGCTAACTGGAAGCTTCCCAGTCAAGCCCCCAGGAAGAGCGCCAAGTCTAAAAGCCACCATGGGCTTAGCGGATAAGGGTGGTACTGCACCCCATGGCCCAGAAAGACTTTTCAAATAGACTTTGCATGGCGAAAGAAACGTCTATATTTCAGCGGATAATTTGTTTCGGGGTATATCAACTTACCAGCCCGAACAAGTAAAGAGTCCTTGTTTAAAACGTCACGTTTTTAATATTTTTAACATTCACTAGAAGCAAATCCAGAATTATTAAATTTGGCATGATGAACGCGCATAACGGGCGCGAGCAGAGCCGTAGGACTGCGCCCGCCCGCGTCGCCTGCACTGTGCATGCTCATATCACTGTTTTCAGTCCCGTAGCTGTAATAGTCTAATGGATGTAGCTCCAGCAGCTAATGGCTGTAATTCACCATGTGTTCTATTAATACATCCATGGTATTATCTTATGATATATCCGAGGGATGTATGGATGGATGTATGTATGCTGTAAAGCCTAAGCTAACATCAGCTAGCTAGCATGGGAGAACGGTAACACTGTACATAGATAACATTACAGACATAGTGATTACATCGCCTTGGTTTTCTCAAAACATCCATCGTTTATTTTGATAAGCATTACAAATGAATACATGGCAAAGTGACGTATTATAATGAACATTGTCGTTGACTGTTGATGTCAATGACTGGCTATATACAATATGTATTTGAATTTTTTTAGGGTATGATTAGTACCTGTAATGCTAGTCCTTTACAAAATATAAAATGTATATGAGAGCTTAATAAACCATTTTTGTGTAAAGAAGAGCACAAAGTACTTTTTTTAAAATCCAATATATTTAATAATATCTAGGTCTGAAAGTGTGGCTAACAGGAGACAGCTACATCCGACGTGGGGAAGAGAGAGCCAGACAGACCAAAGGGAGGAACCTGGGACTAGATGGCCGTGTGTGGTGGTTTGGCTGGGGTGGTCTGAGATGGAGGAACCTCAAAGGTGTGGAGCTTGTCACAGTGATGAAGCAGGACATGCTGCACCTCCATGGCATCTTTCCTGAGATGAAGATCATTCTCTCTTCCATCAATGAGAGATGTCACTGGAGGAAAGCAGATCCGGGAAAGATCAACAAGACCAGAATGTGGGTGAACAGAGAGATGGGCAAATTTGTCAGGGAATTGGGTGGAGACAGTGTAAGGCATCCTTGCATAAAGTTTGACTGTCCTGGCATATTTATAAGAGACAGAGTTCATTTCACAAATTTGGGAAATTATTTTTTTTTTAAACAGCATCGTACAGTCCCTTGACAGTCCCTCAACAGGATTGCATTTTACGATAAAAACTTGTAAATATCCAGGGCAGCCCTCTTTGTGTAAGGATATGTCTCCACCTATTTATGTAAATGTTTTAAATTTTAGATTTTATATATATATTTATTATTTTCTTTTATTTATTTATTTTATTTTTTTATTTGTTAATCATTCTGTTCACTCACATTCTGTGTTCTTCCTCTCCCTCTTGCCTTTATTTCTCCCTGCCTTTTCCTCTCTTGCCTCCACTAATCTTCCCCAGCCTCACCCACGTGTTTTGCATTTTTTATTTTGTCTTTCTTCCCCACGTCGTTTTTAAAGATTATTTTTGGGGCTTTAATTGAAAGTGGATCAATATGAAAGGGGGAGAGAGATGGGGGATGACACGCAGCAAAGTGCAGCAGGTCGGACTTGAACCCTGTGCCGCTGCAGGGTGAGCTAGAGGCCGTCCCGTCCTACATTATGTTTTTAATGCATTTTATTTTAAATCCTGCAGGTGGAATACTTTTTTTTTTGTGAATCAATAATTCTCTTAATAATAATTGTATTGTGTTAAAATGTAAATATACACCAGTGTTGTTGAGCATTATTTTTGTGCTTTCCAATTTTTCCATGAAAAGTTTGAGACAAAAGTCAAAATGTTGGAGTACATGTAACTTGCAATGAGCATCAGTTGAAATTGTTATTACACATTATGCATACAATTTCAACAGAAGGTTTTAATACATGCATGGGTTTTAACTCATTGTGAGGTATAGGTTATTGTATATTGCACACAAGAATCCCAGATAAAATATTTTCATAGATGTCATGCAGCTGGAAGATAGGTGATGGATGAATAGATGATAACTGCACTCAGAAGGTTGGAGTTGTCTGTGAAAAACAAAGAGAAAAGTTATTGCAATTTAACAAAACAATGAGTGAAAGTTTCGGTATTAATCATAAATTAAGATAATTAGTTTTAAAATAAGGAACATGTTGTTTGTAACTTCAATACAGTGTCACTATCACTCAACCTGGTTTAGTGGTTTATTGCAAAAGCTAAAAAAGCAGAATGCTAGTTAGGTAGCTAATGTTAACGTAATATCTTATATGTCCCTAAGAGCCGATGTGGGTTTAGGGTTTAACGCTTATCTTACGATGCATCCGAGGGCTATATGCTGTAAAGCCTGTAGCATGGATGAGAGATAAAGCCATGGATGTATTAAGAGAAGCTCTGTTCACCAAACTGCAGGCTAACATACTAGCTAGCTAGCTAGTGGCACGACATAATAATTACATCTCCTTGGTTGTCTAAATACATCTATCGTTTATTTAGCTAAGTATGTAAACGACCAGGAACAACGAAAACACAATGTTTAACGTTAGTGAATATTTTAGACAATGAAACGGTGAGTTCATGAGTTTGCTAGCTAACCGTGGATGTAAGAGAGACAAGAGAGAAGCTCATGAACGCGCATGTTGCTACCGGTTGCTACGACAACACAAACAAATTGTTGCTAGTGCGCATGTCCATCGTGAGCCAACCAGCGTTATGGGCCAACAATGCAGAAGAGCCAAGCTCCATATTTGCTTTATGTGCTTTTGAGCACTCTCATTGGAATGTACGGGGCTTCCCACCGAACACTGTATCCAGTTCTCTTAATACATCCATGTTCCCAGTACGGCATTCATACGCTGTCGAAAATGTTATAATCATTTAAAAAATGAACGCATAAAATAGGCAAGTAAACATGGCTGGAAAATATTCAGGTTACTACATTATGAACATGAAGAGGAAAATCACTGCCAGATGGCTGTATTTTGAATAAAATAACTTTACTTTACATTTCTAATATTTGCCTGACCAGCATGTCTTCTCTTTACATTGTGGCTAATTAAAAACGTTACATAATTTAAGAACGATAATTAATATATATCAAAACCATAACAAAAAGTGCTCTTTTTGATTGGTGATAACAAATATTGATATTTAGAGTTTACAAAGAGTGAGTGAATGCAGCAGTGGACTGTAGAATAATTATGAATTATTAGAGTGCAAATCCAACTAAATTGACTGAACTCATATTTGTAGATGCAGGATCTGATTTTGATTTTTTTTGATGAATCATTACAATGTATATTCGATTAATAAATTAACAATTTAAAAAAGTGTTTTTCCCCTCTTTTTTTCTGGGCCAGTTAAAATATACAATGGGCCAGTAAAACCCTGATCTACTGGCCCGGATGGCCAATGGGAAAACATTTCTTATGTTGGAGTATAGGTAACTGGTTTAAAAATCCTTATCCTTATTATCTTAAATAATGCCATGTCAATGTCATTAAAATCAGTAAAGGTATTTTTTGTAACAATATCCAATATTTCTTTTTCATCCACGGCTTTGAGAAACATTGTGGTGGAATTTCCAGAAAACCATGTTGTGGTATGATGTAACTAAGGGAAAGCTAAGACAACATCCGGTCAATCATAGGTCACAGGTTAGGGGACAAGAATATTGCCTCCAGGAAGACAGGAACTTCAGAGTTGGGGCGGCACTGCACAATAACATATCGTGGTTAAACTGTATTGCCTCATCAATTGAGTGTTCTTTGTAAGTCACCAAGGTCTCACAAACCTTCTTCACATATGTGAAATGAGTTGTGCTGTTCCTGAGTTTTTCCTTAAACATTGAGCAGGGGGTTCTGTCGAATGATTTATTGTGATGTGTTCCAGATGTCCCAAGCACAGAAATTACATTAGAAACATAATTGAATTATTTATTAGGGGTGGTACGGTTCATGAAAAAACATCTCGGTTCGGAGCGTGTGTGCGTCGCACGGTTCATCAGTAAACTGCTAATGTGCACTAACCACTTACTGCCGTAGTGCCCACTTTCAAGGCTTATGTTAAAACACTCACTATATATACTATATCACTATACTCACTACTCACTAGTTTTTTTGATTGACAAAGGTCAGTTTAAAAGATTTTCGTCAGATTTTGAGAGGCGCCGAGCCGAGCCGACTGCTCCTCAAGTGCGAGGATGTATTGGAGTGTGGAGTGCTGAAGGTCATGTCACGTGTAGAAATGGCAAGTGAGAGAGATAAGGAAGGCTGCCCGGAGTTGGAGGATGTGTCAGCGTCATATAAGTCTGGTGTGTGGGAAAACTTTTATTAGGGTTGTCAGCATTAACACGTTAATTGCGATGCGATTAAGGGCCGAGCATAATGCGTTAATTTATTTTAATCGTTTTAATCGCATGCCGCCATTTATTAATTTATTTTCACTTTACTCGGCTTTGCGTCGTGCCTAACAGGCTACTATTGTAGGCTACTATGCTGACAGCTAACGCTAAACGGTGTAAAGTTTGTCTGTATTTCACTGTAGAGGATTCCGACACTGGGATGTAACAATCTGCAGCTGCTGTTGTCGGAAAAACACAGACAGTGCGTTCAGTGAAACTGGTAATTTACTGATGCCACAGCAGGACATTTGTAACCTTTATGTTTTTCTAATAAGGAATGTAACAATTCTCCTGGACAGAAAAGGGGGTGGACAATGTCCCAAATGACAAAAACAGTCAAAAAAATGATACAAACAACACAGTCCTAAAACCGTATACTGATATACATAGTCAATATAGTGTGCAGTAACTTCTAAATAATTTTGATTACTCACTGACGTCCAGTGATCACCGGTTAATGAGACAACGTTTGCAGCACTTCCAGTTGGGCTGTATTGTCCATGTCATACAGGCTGTGTATGCGTGAAACTACTGTCCCCCTCGACGACTTTTTAAAAGTAAACTTTCCATTCAGGATCTTATTGGCATCCATTTCGGCGTCTCGTGCTCGCCATCCACTCAAAACGTAACGTTAGCCTACTACTCTTTGGCCGGCTCGCAAGCCCAAACAAGTATGTGCCTGTTGTTTTGTTTCCGGTCTAGCTAGATCCGGTGTGGTGTTGTAGTTTTTCTAACGTTACTAGTTGTTGCAACAACATGTGAAAAAAACTACAAAGTTTGCTAGGCCAAAAAGAACGTTAATCTCGCGATAAAAAAAATTGACACCGTTCAAATGGGTTTGCGTTAACGCCGTTAATAACACATTTAACTGACAGCACTAAAAAAAATAACAAGAATCGTACAGAACCGAAAACCGTGACCCTAAAACCGAACCGTGGGTTTTGTGAACCATACCACCTCTGTTATTTATTATTTCTAATAAAACTGCAGCATGAGATTAGTTTAGCAACCAACAAGATTTGATGGTCCAGTTTATGAATAAACCACATAGAGAAGTGTTTCAAACAGTTTTAATGTAACCCTTACCAGATTAGGGGTGTAATTATCTCAAATGGGTGTCCGTGGGCGTTACTCTGCACTTTTGTGGTGGACCACCACTGGTGGTGTGCAGAAAAGCAACTTAATTAATACTGAAAACAAAGATCTGTCAGTCTTGCGACCGAATATATACTAAAGAAGCATTTCTCAATCCTCTACTGGACCACTAGTCCTGCCACTGGTTCCAACAAATTGATTCAAATGATCCGCTTGTTATCAAGCAGCTGTAGCTTATACAATCACCTTTAATGTAGCAGGATGGCAGGCACCCTCTAAGACTTCTCTTATTTTTAGGGCCCGAGCGCCAACAGCGGCGAAGGCCCTATTGGAAATGAAGGAATTCTTCTTTTTCTTTCAATCGCCTTTTTTAGGGCTTAACATACTCAAAAACTCACCAAAATTGGCGATTGCATCAAGCCTGGTGAAAATTCACGTATTTTAAGGGTTTCGGTAATAGGCGCACAAAAATGGCTTGCTAGCGCCCCCTACAAAATTAAAAGAGCCCCTGCAGTACGTTTAACGTAGACTAACGAAACGTGGTACACATATGTAGCATGTCAAGACGTACAAAAAAGCTCATTGGAGCCATACCCTTAATGCAACAGGAAGCCATTTTGAATTGAATGTTCGAAATTAGTGTGTTTTTGGCCATTTCCACGTCGTACTTTAACTAACTCCTCCTAGAGATTTCATCTGATCAACTTCAAATTTGGTCTGTGCCATCTTAAGACGTTAAAGATAAAAAGTTATTAAAAGAAAAACTTTCTGTCATGGGTTTCGCCATCGAAACAGGAAGTGGGTGTAACTTGAGTGTACAATTGGCTTGAAACTTTTCAGAATTCATAAGAGTCCAACCCTGACGGCATCTACAGGCCGATATTGACTCAAAGTCATAGCGCCCCCTAGTGGCAACAGGAAGTAGGCCTAAAACTATAGGTGCTATACTTTAACGAACTCCTCCTAGAGATTTCATCCGATGGACTTCAACTTCAAATGAAAAGTTATTAAAAGGAAAACTTTTCGTCAAATGGTGTGGGTGTGGCGTGGCGGCCATTTTGAGCATTTATCGATGAACAAAGAACTTTAGCATATATTGTCATATCTGCCTGAAATTTCTCACGCTTGACAAGGGTCCAGGCCTGAGGACATCTACAGGCCAAAATTGACTTTTGGTCTTAGCGCCCCCCGCTGGAAATCCGCCTTATACGACAAACATGAAACTTATAATGTGTGGTCTACATGTGATACTGAGCCACCCCCAATACTTGAACCACGCCCATGTACTTAGGTCATGCCCCCTTTATGGCTTTTGAACCGTTTGATACGCTTACACTATTGTGTAAGGTATCATTGAAATCAGCAGAGAGTTGTGAAAAAGTTGTGACTGACTCAACCTTTGGAGAAACGCGACCCCACATCATGCTGCGTGGCCAATCATGTAATTGGCAATCAGAGTTGTCGGTGTGTTTTGAGCCGGTGTGAGAGTCCCGTACAGGAAACAGGAAACATCACTACCTCTATCGCTGCCACAAAAGTTTTAAAACACCAAACACAAGCTCCCAGTTTGTGCAGTTCAGGGAGTTTGTGGAACAGCTGACTGTTGTTCAGACCCTCCGTCTCTTTTCTTTCTCTCTTTCTCCGGGAAATGAAGCTGCCTTCAAGTGTGCTCAAAAACGTCCATATCTATAAAGGAATTGACGGAAAACAGTAACTATTAAATATAAAGTCTACTTGCGCTACATTGGGGGGTTAAGGAACACAACAGGATGTCACACAAATGGGTTGTAGTGACACTTCCACAGCCGCACAACCCTACTGGAAAATCGCTGGATAGCTTTTCTGAACGCAGCCTGTCACCAGAAACACACTGCATGCTGAAGCGCTGCGAAACACCGTCAAGAGGAGCTATTTTCATTTCGGGGCCCATGTTATTCAATCTGTCCGGCCACACTGGCTGCAGCAGTATGAACAGCCAGACGCACGATCAGGCACAACTATACGCTTCACGGCTATTCGCGGCACTTCTGCAAGCGGTGTGTTCCTGGCGTAAGAACAGCCCTTCCCCTACCCACTCTCCCTGCTGCATGTGTGTGGGTGGCACTGGTTGCTATGGTGATTAATGAGTGCATAGGGAAAGGGCTGTTTTACACACATTGCCAAAACATTGGCACGTTAATGTTACTTCCGGTCCAGCGCTGCACTGATATGAGACACTCTTGATCTTCAACACGTAAGCCCATTAGGACATTATACAAAACGAAAACAAGACCTTAGTTTCCATCAGATTTTCAATGATTATGCACATATTCTCGCTGTTTGGTTAAAACGGAAACATGAATAACAAAAAAACAACAGATGAAAAACAAGCAGTTTTCCAGTTAATTTTTAATTTGTATGGACATTGGAAAAACGGGTGTCATGTTCAGCTCCTGCTTTTATTTTGTGTTGTGTTTATTTGTTTGCACTTCCTGTTTTATTTTGACATTATTATCTACCCTCATTTTAGGTCTCTTGCTCTTCCTCCCTTTGTCTGCTTTCCCAGCCTGTATGATTACTATCGCCGCCCCTAATTTGTTTCACCTGTTTGTTTTCAGCTTCCCCAAGCCACATGCATAAATACTCACCAGTCCCACTTACCTCTGCCAGATTGTAGTTGTACGTAAGTCACTCTCTCCAGCGGTATTCTCAGTGTTTTTTCGACTATTGATTATTTTTTGACTTAGATTTTTGCCTGCCACTTTTTGTACCTTTGCCTGCATTGTTCTTCGAACAATAAAGAGACTTACCTGTGATTCCCTGTCTTGAGTCATGCATTTGAGTCCGCCATTGTACCGTGATAGTACAATCTGGCCAGTATGGACTCAGCCGACTCTGAGGCTGTTAGATCAGCTCTGCGCACTCAGGCTCAGCGCTTGCATCAGCAGGAAGAACAACTCTCTTCGGAATGAGCTGATGGCGATGGCTAACCGCCAGGAGAACCAGGTGATCGGAGTGAGTGACCAGATTGCTCAGCTTGCCACTTGCCAGTTTCAACGCCTTTCTACAAAAGAGTCGTCTGCTGGTTCTGGGACTGGGAGCAGATCTGTGGCCGCATCCTGTCCGGTAAAAGAAGCGGCTTATCAGTAATCCAGAGGGCGCTGGTGAGCCGTACATGTATTCCTAGTTGTCCCTCTCGCCCAAGGTTGAAGTTACCTTGCTGAATGGTTCTGTTTCTCTGACGCAGGCGGTGTTAATGGACTCTGGCGTAGACACCAGTCTCATGGACGTCAACTTCGCCAGAAGACTTCACCTGGACTCTGTTCTACTTTCCAAACCGTTGGAAGCATCGGCTCTGGATGGTCAGTTACTCTGGAGAATTACTCACTGTACCTCCCCAGTGACTATGACCTTTGTGGAGGGTCACACTGAGACTATGACCTTTGACGTTTGACTCTCCTGCACACCCAGTGGTTCTCGGGTTTCCGTGGTTCACCTCTCACAATCCTCACATTGACTGGCTCTCGGGCAAGATTGTGGAATGGGGAGAGAACTGCAAAAAGACCTGTTTCGCCACCTGCATTGTGGTGGGTGGTAGTGAGGTCGTTTCTGCCAATGGCTGTCTGGAGGAACCAACGTCAGATTTTCCTGATCTCACCGGCGCCCCTGAATGCTACTTGGACTTAATAGAAGTATTCAATAAGACGAGGGCTACTTCATTGCCACCCCACAGACCTTATGACTGCGCGACTGACCTGTTGCCTGGTACCTCCCCTCCCAAGGGCAGGTTGTTTTCTCTGTCGCCTCCTGAAATGGGTTCCATGAAGGAGTATGTGGGGGCTTCGCTGAAAGCAGGCATCATCCGTCCTTGCTCTTCTCTGGCTGGAGCTGGATTTTTCTTCGTGGGTAAGAAGGACAAATCCCTGTGACCCAGATTACAGAGGACTCAATGACATTACTGTTAAAAACCGCTACCCATTACCTCTGATCGCCACTGCTTTTGAGTTCCTGCAAGGGGCCAAGATTTTTACCAAACTCTTAGTCAGGATCAGAAGTGGTGATGAGTGGCATTCAATACTCCAACTGGTCACTATGAGTATTTGGTTATGCCTTTTGGTCTCACCAACGCCCCCACTATGTTCCAAGCGTTGGTGAACAACGTTCTAAGAGACATGTTGAACGTTTTTGTGTTTGTCTATTTGGATGATATTCTCATTTTCTCCCCAGACTTGCAGACTCACACCCAGCATGTGCGGCAAGTGCTACAGCGGTTGTTGGACAATCAGCTTTATGTTAAGGCTGAGAAGTGTGAATTCCACGTTTCCACAGTTTCCTTCCTTGGTTTTGTGGTGTCTGAAGGGAAGTTATGCATGGATTTGGTGAAGGCAGTAGCTGAGTGGCCAACTCCTACCAACCGTAAGCAGGTGCAGCGGTTTTTTGGTTTTGCTAACTTTTACCGCAAGTTTATCAGGAACTTTAGCACTGTTGCTGCTCCTCTCCATGATCTCACGTCTGTTAAAGTGCCTTTCCAGTGGTCCCCGTCTGCTGAACAGTCGTTTGCTCACCTGAAGAGGAGTTTTTCTACTGCTCCTGTGCTCGTTCTGCCGGATCCTCATCGCCAGTTCGTGGTGGAGGTTCGGACGTGGGTGTTGGTGCTGTTCTGTCTCAACGTTCCTCTGAGGATGGGAGACTTCATCCCTGTGCCTTCCTTTCCCGCAAGCTGTCGGGTCCTGAAAGGAATTACGACGTGGGAAACATGGAGCTGTTGGCTGTTAAAGTGGCTCTGGAGGAGTGGCGCCACTGGTTGGAGGGAGCAGAGCAGCCCTTTTTGGTGTGGACAGATCACAAGAAGGAGCACCTGGAGTACCTACGCTCAGCTAAGAGACTGAATGCACGTCAGGCAAGGTGGGCATTATTCTTTACCAGGTTTAACTTTACCCTGTCATATCGTCCTGGCTCTAAGAATGTTAAAATCACACTAAATGCTTGCTCTTGGGGGAATTACTGGAATTGTTGGGTCTTTGTAAATTATAGTGTGGTCTAGACCTACTCTATCTGTAAAGTGTCTTGAGATAACTCTCTCTTGATTTGATACTATAAATAAAATTGAATTGAATAGTCAAAAGGTCCACATCTTCATCAGGTTTCTTTATCAAAGTGCTCATTTCAGCAAATTAAATTACAAGGTGGTGTACACAATAGTGTCATGCACTGACAGACTGCAGGCCTGGCATAGGCCTTGGACCCAGTGTGGTGGAATTTCCGGAAACACCATGTTGTGGTATTATGAGACTAAGGGAAAGCTTAAACAACATCCGGTCATTCATCGGCCACAGGTCAGGGGACGAGAATTTTTGGCCAGTCTCTAAAACCAAACCTCTCCATGTATTATTTGTCTCTCTACAGATTCAAGGAGTCTACGTAGACAGCTGCATGATAAGGGAATGTTTTGTTTCAGGACTGTCTCCTTTTGGAGGTCAGTGGGCCAGCCACACTTTAGCATACTTCCCAGAGAGAGAGAGGCTGAACTGGGCTTTACCATCTGTGTTTAGGCGACTGCAATATCTTGGTTTACCTTAAAGGTTCAGCTAAACGTAACATCTCCAGCATGAGTTTAAATACACCTTCAGGAAGACCGGAACCTCAGAGTTGGGACGGCACTGCACAATAACACATCGTGGTTAAACTGTGATGCCTACTTAATTGTCTCCTCAATTGAGTGTTCATTAAATGCTTCTGTGTAAGTCATAAGTCTCCCGAACCTTCCTCACGTATGTGAAATGAGTTGTGCTGCTCCTGAGTATTTCCTTAACACCCAGGTCAGAAATCAAAACTAGGTTATGCTTGTTTTAAAATTATAAGGAAGAGGAAGCGAAGCATTTTTCAAGTACACACCTTTTACAGTCTTTTTTTCTAACAGGGGATCCATCCAGAATCAGTGGATGAGATGGTTGTTCGGCAGGGCTGGACTGGGGTAAAAAAAATCAGCCCTGGACTTTTGAGACCCAAACCAGCCCACCACAATCAGCCGGAGACCAACAGTCCTTGCACTCCCATTCAACACATGTACATACAAGCAGGGTCCAAAATTAGCACCATTTCCAGCCAAATGCTGGTAAAATATGCAAGTGACTGGTAGATTTGCTTAACTCACCACCCAAAAATAAGTACAATTTTAACATTCACTAGTATACGGCTGGTGGACAAAAAGTTAATTTTGAACCCTGCATACCAGCCACTTACTTAGCTGAGTGGTAAGTAAGAGAGTATGATAATGTGCTCACTGAGTCAAAAAGGCTGCCTGGCTCCTGATGGCAAGATGGCTAAAGATTGAAGGTGGAGCATGGCTGTCTTGTATTGTAAACAAGTGACAAGTCTGCAAGTTAAGCAGAAGCTGCATTTTGTACAGTATGCAACTTGTGTTATATAGGAATTAAGTGAAGGTAATATTTGACTTTCTTTTTAAAGTGAACCTTTCCTGTGATAAAACGAATGTTACTTGGGATATTATGCAACAAATTGTGCAACAAAGTCAGCACATTGGCTAATAGTCTTTTTTCAACACTCAACCATTTAAGACGTTCATGCATTTGAACAACATTGGACCTAGAATTGCACCTCAGAAGAAGTCTGACAGCTTTGTTTTGTGCTACTTGAAGTTTTCTAAGTAGGGTTTTTGAAGCAGATGACCAGATTACTGAGCAATAATCCAAGTGGCAGAGAACTACAGAGCAAACAATTTGCCTTAGCAAAAAAGAGAGTAGAAATGGTGAGCATTTCCTTGTGGTGGCAACTGCTCTACCCATCTTAGAAACCATATAGTCAATATGATCGGACCACGACAATGCACTATCAAGCCGTAGTCCTGGAAGTTTTACTTTATTTACCTGTTTTAAAGATTGACCTGCAACTTCAAGATTCAGTTCCGGCCCATGTGCTAATTTATGTTTAGAGCCAAATATCATGCAGACTGTTTTTAAAGCAACTGTTTTTATCCAATTAAGTATGATGTTGAGCTCGCTAGATATAACCTGATTAAGCTCAGAGCATGTGGATGGAGCATAACGGAGGGTAGAATCATCAGCATAAATTGTCAAACTTGCTTGCCCAGTTGCAAGTGACAGATCCTTGGTAAAATTGCTAAAAGGAGAGGCCCAAGGCCTCTGTGGAACATCAAAGTCTAACGCCTTGCTGTCTGAAAAAGTGCCATTGTAATATACTCTCTGTGATCTACCGGACAGGTAACTTCTTAACCACAAAATAGCTGAGTGTTTAAAACCATAACAAATAAGTTTCATGATCAATCACATCAAAAGCAAGCCAGCTATCAGACATTTGTAACATAGCGATGCCAGTAGAGTGACCAGCTCTATATGCATGTTGGAACAAAGCGGTTAAACCATTTGTATAAAGATAGTCTTAAATTTGCACAGACACAATTTTTTCTAAAAGTTTACCAAGTACAGGCAAGATAGGCCTGCTGTTTGGACCATTTAAAGTTGACTTTTTGTCTTTTGGAATAGGTGAAATCTTTCCTTCTTTCCATAATGTTGGACAAACACTGCTGATCAAGCATCTATTAAAAGTATGTGAGACAGATTTGGAAATGTATGAAGCAGATATTTTCAACAATTTACAGTCTAGGTGGTCAATACCTGGCTTATCAGCTTCCAGAGAGTTCAATAATCTCTCTATCAACATTAATCTCATGAAATTCAAAAGCACAGTTTTTACCCCTCATGAAGCCATATGTTAAAAGCTCTTCTGAGTTGTATTTAACAGTAGTGTCCATGTTTTCTCTGAGCTTGGAGGTCTTGTCAATAAAATAATCATTAAAATAATTCGCTTTATGAAGAGGTTTAGTATAAATCACATCTAGTTCCACAAAAGAAGTCTGAGCTGTTTTTTTTACCCATGATTTCATTCAGAACTTTCCATAATGTTTTACTGTCTTGACCACTTTCAGAAATCTCTGTTGATAAGTTCTCTTTTTTTTCTCTCTTCATTTTGCAGACCTGATTTCTTAATTTGCGATCATCTTTTATATCATCATGTGCACTGGATAAGACAACAACATTCTTGGCATCATCTCTCAAAACCATTAGATTCTTTATTGAATCATCTATCCACGGAGCACTTTTGGCTTTAACAGTACATTTCTTGAAAGGGGTCTGTTAGCAATTATCATAAAATAGCCCATGAATATTTTTAAAGCAAATTCAGCATCCTTAACATCACATCTAAAAATGATTTTTGCATTAGCTTTAGGCAGCTACGTTCTCCTAGAGACAGCAACAACATTATGGTCACTGAAACCCACCGGAATAGACACAGGTCTGGAGCACATATCTGGAGCGTTAGTATAAATATGAGCAATGCATGTTGAAGATTTGACCCCAGTATGATTAACAGCAATTCTTGTTGGTTGAAATATTAATTGAGATAGCCCGCAGGTATTAGCCATAGATAAGAGCTGATTTTTCAGAGGGCAATTCTCAGATAACCAATCAATATTCAGGTCTCCTGAAGCCATATAGCCTCACTGTCATGTAGGTTAAGGTGATAGTGTTTTTTTACTGGAAAGTGGTCACATATAAAAATTGCCACCCCACCACCAAACCTATTTCTATCCTTTCTGTATACAGAAAAGCCATCCAAAGCCACCTCTGAATCATCAAATGGTCAGACTCAAACAGTCAAAATGAGTCTCTGAAACAGGCAGAACACCCACCTTATTAGACTGCATAGAGAGGGAGAGTTCATAAGTTTTTTCTAAAACTGCAGATGTTAATATGTGCAAATAATAAGCCTTTAGGTAGTTTGTTAAAATACATGTTCAGATGAACAGTCAACTAAACTTAGCACAAAAAGTAAGGAAATTTGTGTTTGGTAGATTATTTCTCTGTGGTAACAATGCTTTTTGGCAATAAATCGTATACCGTTGGCAGTGTTGGGCAAGTTACTTTTAAAAAGTAATTAGTTACAGTTACTTCTTCCCAAAAGTAACTAAATTAGTTATTAAATTAAAGTAAATTATGAAAGTAACTAGTTACTTCAGAAAGTAGCTATTGCGTTACTTTCAAGTACAGTTTTAAATGCTCAAATGTGACCCCACTTCCACCCCTCTTTAATGGAACTTAAAATACATGTGTATGTTCAATTATTTATGATAAATCTGAATATTATAATGAAATGGACACTTAATACATTATTAACAGAAACAATGTACACAAATCTAAACTATTTTAATGTTGCTGTGTGATCGATACAAATAACACAACACCTCAACAGGCCACAACTGGGCAAAATTAAATTATGCTTGTTAAGCACTATACCAAAAATAAATAACTATATACACTCTTTGTAGTGCAAATAACGTAAGTGGCCTGATGTTTATACTTGTGCGCTGGTGTGTGCGTCGAGCTGGCATGTGTGTGCGTGCGTGTGTGGGGGGAGTAGGTGATAGCGCGAGGGAGAAGTGAGAGAGTGAGAGCGAGTAGTGACTCTAGACCAGGGGTGGGCAATTCATTTTTACAAGGGGCCACATGAGAAACCTGAATTGTGTCAGAGGGCCACACCAACGATAACTTAATTCTGCTCAACTTTCTTCCATTGTAAAATGCACTAAATTGTATATTTTAAATAGCTGGTACTGGTAAAACTATTCTGTAAGTATTTATATTAGGCTATGTGAAATTGTGGCGTAGAGGTCAAATAAGAAAACACAAACAATCATTGAATCAGTGCAATTTATTTTTAACTTGTTAATCTCCACAAACAATGAAAAACAACTGAACAAGTTTATAGAAATACAGCAATACAACAAACAATAACTTGTAATGTTTTCCACCTCATTTTACCTCTTCAGTGAGAATAATCCAGTCTGTTCTGGGCTTGAACAAGGGCATTGAAATCTGGCTGAATGTCTGAGGTGGCTATGCGAAGGACAGCTGAGAGGTGGTCATCAGTGATAGAGGATCTGTGTTTGGATTTGTTGAACTTCATCACTGAGAATGTCTGTTCACATACATAGGTAGCTCCAAAGAGGACTAGAATCCTCTGAGCATGCCTCCTCAGGTGTGGAAAGTTCTCCTCTTTGAGGGAGAAGTAAAAGTCCAGCAGTGAGACTGACCTGAAGTGCTCTGCCAGAAGCGTGTCAGACTGCAGGTCAATGAGTTCCATCTGAACATCACTTGGTGCATTATCCACACTGCAGTTGAAGGGAGAAGAAACCATGTGCATTTCACTCTCAAGAGTTTTGAAATCTTGAAATTGCCTCGAAAACTCTCCATGCAGTGCTTCTAACATGGTTGAGTACTTGTGGAGGTGATCGGCTGATCTTGTGGCTTCCTTTAGTGTTGGCAGGTGGGTCAGAATATTGTCCTTCACTTGGCTTGAGAGAAGCTGCAACTTTCTCATAAAAGCCTTCACTGCACTGTACATCTCATGCACAAAAAGGCCCTTGCACTGCAGTTTGACGTTTAGTTTGTTCATGAGTGCAGTCACATCCACAGCGAATCCGAGGTCTGCCACCCAGTCTTCATCTGAAAGCTCTGGGATGTCATGTCCTTTCTTCACACAGAAATCCTGAATCTGGTTTCTCAGGTCCCAGACACTTTTCAGCACTTTGCCTAGGCTGAGCCACCTGACAGTGCAGTGATAGCTTATGTCACCACGTTCAATCTCATTTTCCTCCAAAAGTGCAACAAATTGCCTGTGATTTAATGCTCTCGCTCTGATGAAGTTAACTGTTTTAGTTACAGCATCAACAACATGGTTCATTTTTAACACTGTCTTGCACAACACTTCCTGATGTATAATACAATGCAAAAATGTCAATTTCTGCACAGGGTTAATTTCTGTCACTTTATCCTGCATTCTCTTTAAAAGTCCAACATTTTTCCCGGTCAGATTTGGACAACCGTCTGTTGTCACACCTGCCAGCTTGTCCCATTTCATGTCCAAACATGCATTTACCTCTGTGAACAAGTCATTACCAGTGGTTGTCCCTTTCATTGACTGCATGGCTGCCAGCTCCTCTGTGACTTGAAAGTCTGCAGTTATCCCACGTAAGAAGATGAGGAGCTGGGCGGTGTCACGTACATCGCAGCTCTCATCCAAAGCCAGAGAAAAACAGTCAAAGTCGGCCGCTCTGTTCTTCAGCCGACACCCGTCCAACTCTACCTCTGATTGGCTTAACATTACAGTTTTCTCAACCTCAGCCAATCGTCAGCATTTATGTGCTTGTGTCGTGCACTGCCCACTAACCAAGGAAGAACAGTAAAAAAAGTCTTTGCCTCTCGGCTCAGACTGAGAGATCTAGTTGGTCTGATGAAAAAAACAGCTTCAATTATAGTAACGCGCCACATTTTTTGGCAGTAACGGTAACGACGTTATTAAGATGGGAAGAGTAATTAATTAGATTACTCGTTACTGAAAAAAAGTAACGCCGTTATTTATAACACCGTTATTCCCATCACTGACTGTTGGAAAGCCTGTTTAGTTCCCTTTCACATGCATTTGTGGGATGAGCAGCAGCGCTGAGTATGTGGGTTGCGCCCATGAAAAATTTGCCAAATCTTCTCTGCTAATGCCAAACAGCTTATTCTGCCATTGACTCATTTGGTGTTTGGTGGATTGGATGATTCTGCCTACGGCAGTTGGATCGTAGGGTCAAAGTGTGGAGAAGACGCGGAGAACGCTATGCTGATTGCTGCACCAATAGAGTAACACCTTTTGGTGGAGGCCACCATAGATATCTGTGGAGATATGGCAATCCCATATCTCCACAGTTGGAGACCGAACTCTATCCTCCAAGATGACAACGCTTGCCCCCACAGGGCGGGGTTTATCAGAGACTACCTCCAGAATGTGAGAGCGGAGAGGATGGAATGGCTTGCCAGAAATCCCGACCTCAACCCCATTGAACACTTGTGGGATCAGCTTGGGCGTGCTGTTTGTGCCAGAGTGACCAACACAACCACGTTGGCTGATTTGCGACAAATGCTGGTTGAAGAATGGGATGCCATCCCACAGCAGTGTGTGACCAGGCTGGTGACCAGCATGAGGAGGAGGTGCCAGGCTGTTGTGGCTGTGTATGGTTCTTCCACACGCTACTGAGGCTCCTGTTTGTGAAATGAATAAATTGTTAAATTGCCAATATGTCTTGTTTCTTCAAACTTCAATCATCCAATCCACCAAACACCAAACGAGTCAATGGCAGAATAAGCTGTTTGGCATTGGCAGCGAAGATTTGGCAAATTTTTCATGGGTGCAACCCACATACTCAGCACTGCTGCTCATCCCACAAATGCATGTTCCTTACAAATGGGGCACCATTTCAAAGGGAACTAAACAGACTTTCCAACGGTATAAGATTTATTGCCAAAAAGCATTGTTACCACAGAGAAATAATCTACCAAACACAAATTTCCTTACTTTTTGTGCTAAATTTATAATCTGTGGGTACATATGGACTACCTTTATAAACTGCTGGGTCCGTCTGTGGGCTTGTCTTTGTCTTTTCTGGGCGGACAATTAGTTTATCTTATCTTTCAGCTCCGGTAAAAGCTCCTTGCGTTTTTGGCGAACTGCTTCCGGACAGTCTTCGTTGATTAATATATTTGATCCTTTTAGGTTTTTTGCTCTTTCCATGACAGCAATTTTGTCCTTATATTTAAGGAACTTGGCGACAATCAGTCTGGATCTAGTAGTGTCCTTCTGTGCGCCAGGCCGTCCGGTTCTGTGAACACTTTCCAACTCGATCCCTGAGATCTGCAGCTTATCTGAGAGGAGTTTACGTACTTGTCGCAGTTTCTGTCAAGCGCTCATTACCCGACTCGTGCACTCCATCAATCACAATGTTGTTTTTTTGCGACTGTCCCTCTAAGTAGTCCATCTTGCCCAGTAAAGAGAGGATGTTTTGACTGATAGTTGTAACATCAGCTCTCTGGCAGATTCTCTTTCCTCAGCCCGTATATCATCGTCTTTTTGTGTATAATGAAGGCTCTTGCGTAATCGACTTACTTCTCTTGTAATTTTGTCCAATCTCTTGTTGTTTGCTTCACTCCTTATATTTAAAAAGTTTTGATAGTTACGCTCCTGTTGGTCCAACAGATCTTTATAAAACAATTTCTGTTGTTCCATAAGCTCCCGGACTTCAGATAGAGAAACATAGTCCTCCTCTCCTCTACCTTTCAGTGCCATGGTGGACAACACGTCCTCATGGAGCGTTCACAAGCGAAGTTCTTTCAAAATCAAAATAAGAGACTTGACTTGGCAAACAACTCTTGTTTACTAAACATACACCTTCATGGAGTCAATAGCCCCCCCACAAAAGCATTGCAGATATGTAGAACAAGGTCATATATCCGAAGGCTTTTCAAATGTTTGTAGACCACGCAGCGGTGTGGTTAGAGAAGCCATATTAGCGCAGCAGAAGATACCGAGAGGAGACATGAGAGAGCAATACGGTATCTACTACACAAGGAGATGGACCTGACGGCCAGGTGTGAAGACCTGCAGAACAGATCAAGACGGAATAACCTGAGAATTTACCGGGTGCCCGAAGGAAGTGAAGGAAAGGATGTAAAGGTGGAACTAATTCAATCTGTTCTTCAACCGATGCCTGGAGTGAATGTACAAATAGAGAGAGCCCACCGATATTTAGCAGCTAAGCCAAAGAGGCCTACTGCCGCTCCGAAATCTCTGATTGTCAAGTTTATAGATTACTCAGTGAAAGATGCCATTCTAAGACAAGTGTGGAGCCAAAGATAGATCCTCTACAAAGCAGCGCCAATATTTTTCGACCACGACTACTCCCCCAAGTTGCAAAAGAGGAGAACACATGTGCGGGATGCAATTAAGCAGTTAAAGCAGAAAAACATAAGAGCCAAATGCATCTACCCAACTCAGCTAAGGATCTTCACTGAAGATGGAAAGAAGACCTACCCGACACTCACAGAGGCTCTCCCGATGCTACAGGTACTAGGGATCTAGGTTTGGGTGGATGAGAGGGAGCGAATGGAAAGCGATCTGTCCTGCCACAGATGGAGCACCGCGGATGGGAGACGGGGAAAAGACCTGATGTTATCAACCGTGGATGTCAATGATTTCTTTAGAGGAGTTGAATGACGCCGAGTTTTACTTTCAGGAGTTTGAAACTGTAAACGTTAGGATGAGAAAACCAAGATTTTCTACATTGGACGGTACTTGATGAGCCGTGTGTAATACGCAGACCGAGCAGCAACGACAGCTTCATGGGCGGGACGTCAGCAGCTCCGACACTCTGTGTGTGAGCCCCATGGAGGAGCAGTCACCCTCCTCTGCCCAGACTACACCTGGGACTGGTTACTGTTCTGGTTTGAAATAAATGACCATTTACACTAAAATTAAAATTACACTGAAATCCAGTTAGGTATGTGGATAGTTCACTGTTATTTGTTCTGTTTTGCCTTGAGACTAGATATGCGCCATTGTCATCACTCTGTAGGCTACACCTGTTATTGTTGATGTGTATATTTGGAAAAAACGGAGAGCACACTAAAATGTTAAAAAAAATAAAAAATGGATAGCTTAAACTTTATCAGTTACAATGTAAAACGTTTGGGTAGCCCAATCAAGAGACAAAAAATACTCAGCCAGCTAAAACAACTACACTGCTCTATAGCAATGATTCAGGAGACGCATCTGTCAGAACACATAAAACTAAGGAGAGTATAGGTGGACCAGATATATAGTTCATCTTTCAAAAATGGGAGGAAAAGAGGAGTTGCCATCCTGGTAAATAAATTAAAAAAATTTCAGCCATGAAAAAACGATTGACGATAAAGAGGATCGATATGTGATGGTGATAGAACTATTGGAGGTACAAAATTTACGTTGCTTAATCTATACGCCCCAAATGAAGATTGCCCAAATTTCTTCAAGATGCTAGCGTCTTTATTAGCAGATAAAGCAGAAGGATTTATTTTGACAGGCGCAGACTTCAACTGTGTTCTGAGACAAACTGTAGACAGACTCCCAGCAGGAATGGGCCCTGTATCCAAGAAATCATTAACTCTTCATGCCATGATGGGTGAACTGGACCTGGTGGATGTCTGGCACCACCTACACCCTAGAGAAATGGATTATACCTTTATGTCACAGGTGCATGGCAGCCTAGATTGGATAGATCTAGATTGGATTTGTTTGGATAGAACTAATGAGTGTAATGTAGAACCAATAACTCGGACCATGCCCGACACCTTGAAGATAAATATAGGACCAAAAAAATAGCTTAAATATTGGAGACTCAACGTATCATTACTAAATTGTGAAACGATCCAACAAGAAATTCTGGTAAAATGACCTACCTTAAATCTAATTACAATGGAACAGTTTCCACCTCCACCCTGTGGGAGGAGGGTCAAAGTGGTGATGATGTGATGTTACCATCATTGCTATTTCTTCCAAATTAAAAAAGCAAAGACTAGCTCAGCAAGTCGACCTGGAAAAGGAAATTAATAGATTAGAGACAGAGTATAAACAATTAAAAACAGGACATTTTGGTACTACTAAGAGAGAAGAGACAGAAATTGGATGACCTGTTGACTTATAAAACGGAGGGAGCACTGTGATTTATTAACAAGAAGTATTTTTAATTTGGCAATAAAGCGAGCCACCTGCTAGCCTTCCAGTTACGTAAAGCCCAATCTAACAGAATAGTACACAAAATAAAATGCCCAAATACTGATAAAATGTTAACCCAACCCAAAGATATCACAGACGCATTCGCTACTTATTATCAAAAGCTGTATACAGAGGAAGACCAGCATCACAAAAAAGAAAAGATTGAATAATTCCTCAATTCAATTAATTTGACCAGATTAACAGTGGATGAGGCCGACTCGATGACGAGCCCAATTACAGAAGACGAAATCAGAGGTAGCATTCTTAAAATGAAAAACAATAAATCTCCAGGGACAGATGGCTTCCCTGGAGAATATTATAAAACCCTGGTGAAAGAGTTAACTCCAGTTCTGTGTAGAGTTTATAACTACGCCTTATCAGCGGGGGACCCCCTAGGTCTTGGTCAGAAGCAGTGATTATTCATTATTCATAAAGACAATAAAGACCCAACTCTATGTACGTCTTATCGTCCAATCAGTCTTCTCTGTGTAGATCTTAAAATCCTGACCTCTATTGTGTTTGAATACAAAAATGCATCAGAAAACTTGTTAATCCAGATCAGACGGGTTTTCGAAACAATAGACAGAGAACACATAATGTCAGGAGAGTCCTAAACTTGCAATCAGATGATGCCAGGAGGGACACCCCGTCAATGTTTCTCAGTCTAGACGCAGAAAAGGAATTTGACTGGGTTGACTGGACCTTCTTAGAAAAGACCCTCAACAAAATGGGCTTTAACGATACATTTGTTGAGTGGACTAAAATCTTTTATAAAAATCATACATCCAGAGTTAGAGTAAATGGACATTGCTCAAAATTTTTCCCACTGGGGCGTGGAACACGTCAAGGTGATCCTTTATCACCCTTTTTGTTTGCACTCAGTATTGAACCGTTAGCTGAATTTATAAGATCCAACCTCCTTGTACAGGGAATACGGGATGAAGGAAATGATTAGCACAAAGTCACTTTTTGCAGATGATATATATATTAATATTTTTGGAAAACCCTATCACCTCTGATATCTGATATCAGGAAATGATGTTGGAGACTTCAATAATGACGAGTCCGATGACTTCAGGTTAAATGCAGCTTTATTCAAAATATTGAATACACTAGAGGGAGATAACCATGTGTATACACACACAAGAGCATGTACCCAAATTGTCTTTCCGAACATAAGAAAATGACCCACTCTATATACTGTTCTGGGCCTCACACATCTGGAAATCCACTTTCATGACATCATCCTAACCACAGTGAGTTCCCATAATCAGTTAGACTCAGATGTCACGGTAGGCTCCTTCAAAGGTCATAGGTGAGCCCATAGGCGCCGATTTATGTTTTCCTCCATGGGTGCTCACGGGCGCACGCCGTTTGTACGGAGTATGGGCTTATCTGCTAATGTAAGCTACCGACCGGTACCTTGAAACCATCCAGAAAATAGACGGTACCGTAGGGTGATTTAACGTCACCACTCATTTTACACACAGTTTAACAACAAAACACTGAGTGAACATTACTAGCATTTTTCATATTGGTTTTGAGCGGTATGCACCCCCACTAACCTGGAAAACGGTTTTAAATCAGTAACGTTACTACAGCGTGTCGGAGGAATACACACAGACTCCTGCAGCAGCGAGTCAGAGGCAGAGGGGCCATCACAGCAGCGTGGCTAACGTTAGCTTCTTGTCTCATCTGGGGTCTGATAAACAGTAAATTCATCAACTTCAATGTCCACAATGATATTTTCCAATAAACTGTAGCTGTCATATTTCACGGGCGTGTGTGCGGATTTCATGTCGCGGCTTTCGTCGCTGTTTATCACTTATTGAGTGAAGTAGTACTCTCCCTGTTGTTTATTTGGTTGCCATAACTTCGCGAGTGATGACGTCCTGTCACTGTTCCAGTTGCTCTGCTCACCCTAGGTGGAGAGAGAGCAGATGACAGTTCGCTTGAGTTCAGTAGAGCAGACGGCGCTACAAGTTTGACTTTTCATAAACAACTGAAGGAGCGGTGGTACGCGGTGTACATAGCGGAAACCCTGTTGTGCGTCTGCCCTATTTCTGATACCGTGGCGCTGGAGATTTTACCGTGGTGGACCGCCACTATGCTATCGAACGCTCATACACACACTGTATAGTGGGAGGATGGAGCGGGGTCATTAAAGAGGTGTTTTTATCTGAGAGACGCTGTGATTGGTGGCTAGGAAATGGAGCAGGGGACTGACAGCGACATAACCAATCACACTATGACAGACGCTCCACTTAGCACCAACTGCAATGTTTATTTTTAAAATGTATGTAGCCTACTGGCAGTCTGGCACACGTGGGTGCTCAGTGGGTGCTCGAGCCCTGGAGCACCCACGGTATCGGCGCCTATGGGTGAGCCTTACCTAACTTGGTATTTGACTGTTCCAGGCAGAAACATAAAGAGAATTAAAGCTGCAAGCAGCGTTGGACGGGCCCTCGCACCTCTGCGCACGTCGGGGTTACTGGCAGACGCCGCTCCTTGCGACTTGCACTCAGACACTGCAAATCATCACCAATGAAAAGGTAACTCCCTGCTGAGTTCAATGATACCTCACACAAGACTCTACGTCATACAGTTCATTAGCTGTAAAAAGGGGCGTGGCCAAAGCATAGGGGTCACGGCAAACCTTTAAGGCAGTTACACACCAACCAGACGGCCGACCGTTGGCAGAAAAGGCAGTTGGACTGATCAGTCTCCCCGAGTTGGTCCAAAAAGTGCCTCGGAACACACCAAAGCCACGAGACGTAATACGTCTCCATAACAGCAGGCGGCTTTTATTTTTCAGGTCAATGTGGCTTGTCTGGACTTTTGAAAACTTGGATTACGATAGACAAGCAGTATGAAGGCCTTTTTTGTTTTTGTAAAGTTGTTTTTTAATGTTTGAAACAAAGCCACTGTTGACTACAGTTGTTTGGGAGGATGCGGCAAGCTGTTTTCATGTGAAAACTCCAGAGTGTTTCGTGAATTGAAAAAAATAACCTGACCTTCTTTCAGAATGAGGGTTAGGTAATGACTGCTTTTTAATTTAAAATGAGCTACCTTTTTAAACAAACGTAATTTACATTTTCTATGAGACATTATAGTTAAAGGTTTTTACCCAGAAAGGATGTTAAAGTCAGTTAGGGTTAGAGTTAATTAAAATGGCCATTGGACTGCAGAGCTATTTCCTGGAAAACTTTGGGGAATGACCAGCCAACTTACATTACTGCACACTCCCATTGTGTTAGAAATACTACTGGCCAGCATGATGGAAAAGCCATAGAAAACAGGGATTCATGTTTATGTGTAGAATGGAATTCATGTTTGTGCCACTATGTACATTTTCATATTCGAAAGAAGTTGTTTAACCATTGTTAACCATTTGGCACCACTGGATTCATACACAGCATATAGATGAGCACAATATTGTTTGTCTTTGTGCTGACAAACTGGCAGTAATATGGACACTAGTATGCACATTATACATTCACAGTCTTTATGTCAGGATAACATGAATACTCACTGGCTCCTAAGATCTTGTGGCAGGAGACTTTTCATTTCCAAAATGTCTGGTTCATGAGGGGAAAACACACAGACAAACAAAGAATGTTAGCCAGTTTACTGTTGGAGACATAGGCATGCAAAAATATTAATCAACAGCCTCACACATACATTCATTCTTACATAATATTCAAATTTGACCTGGACCATACTGTGAGAGCATTGGATATGAACAGTTTGTAAGGGTTAAGTAAATGAAATATCCATTAAACAAGGACGAGATTAGCCCAAATCCTCACAGTTACACAATGTTTGTGTAGGTTAATATTTTGGATGTTATAACAAGCTGTTAACTGTTCACTGCACCTGATATTTTTATATTTTTACTTTATTTTTACTTACTGTGTTGTTACTGTGTGTAATGCTCCTGCTACACTGCAATTTCCCAACTTGGAATCAATAAAATCAATCA